>NW_026068216.1:98092-517266 GCF_014885135.2 Alexandromys fortis
ATATATTACTGTTGGTATATACTTTAAACTCATGAAGGGCCCTTTTTAGTTTTCAAGTTCAGTTTTTAAGGGCACAGGATAGAAAAACTTTGGAGAAACTCCTGGAACGTCAAAACCCCATTCCTTGTGTCATGAGTCCAGCTTCCTATCAGTGGTAGATGGGTGTCACACACCCTCTGCTGTGTGCAGACAGATGTTTTGTTACAGTGAGGCTGACTGGTCTATTGTAAGATGTGAACTGCTTACAATATGGTTGTGTCTACCTATAATGCTAGCATACAGAAGCCTGAGGTAGGAAGATTTCAACTTCATCGCCAGCCTAGGCTACATAGAGAGACCTTGTCAAGATTAACAACAAAAAGCCAAGTGTTGTGGTCCATGCTTTTAATCATAGCACTTGAGAATCAGACAGATCACAAGTTCAAGACTAGCCTCGTTGGCATATCTTAATGAGATCTGGAGCAGCTAGGGCTGCATAGTAAGACCTTGTCTTAATATAAAATGAAAGACAGAGAGTTCACAAGTTCAAGACTAGCCTCGTCTACATAACTTAATGAGATCTGGACCAGCTAGGGCTGCATAGTAAGACCCTGTTTTAATATAAAATGAAAGGCAGAGAGTATTTAGAAGTCAGATGTGGTCTGGATCCATACTTGGTCTGAGAGAAACGTCCATGTCCCTCTTTCCTGCAGGGGTGCACTATGTATTTGACACCACAATCGCGGCAGATTTCAGCATCCTGGAGACTCAGAAGGAATTTGTACGCCGGTATCACCGACACAGTGAGGAGCAGCGTGAACTACCCATGTTGACCTCTGCCTGTCCTGGTGAGCACAGGCCTACTGGTACCATTTCCCCAGAACTGTAGAAATAAATGTCCTGGCTTTGGCTAGAAGTCGGCAGGCCCATTCCACTCAGCAGGGCACCTTCTGAACAGGGACGATGTAGAGGAGATGTCTTGGTTCATTCTGGACTGACAGTCTCAGTTAGAAGGCAGGAGGAAGCAGGGGGATCTGACCTCATGTGTTCTCTCTCTAGGTTGGGTCAGATATGCTGAGCGGGTATTGGGCCCCCCAGTCATCCCACATCTCTGCACTGCCAAGTCCCCCCAGCAGGTCATGGGGTCCTTGGTGAAGGATTACTTTGCTAGAAAGCAGGTAAGCCAGTCCTCTCCAGAGAAGAGCAGCAGAGGGTAGACTCAGGGTGGATACAGCCTGAGGGAGAACACTGTACACTCCACGGACAGTGTGGCCCTGGACCTCCCGGTGGAGACACTGCCTGATTGCATCTGTTCTGGGTGCTTCAGAAAGCTAAGCCCCCCCCCCATCCTGACTTTTGCTCTAGGCTACAGATCCCCCCCCTTAGCCTGCCTTTTGGTTTTGTTTGGTTTTGGTTTTTTTTTTTGAGACAGGGACTCTCAATGTAATCCTGGGTGTTCTGGGACTCACTGTATGGATCAGGTTGACATCAGACTCAGAGAGATCTGCAGCCTCTGCCTCCTGAGCACTGAAATTAAAGAAATGTTCTAACACACCTGGTCCTAAATTTTTTTATTTTGAATTTTACTTTTTATTTTATGTGTGTGGGTGTTTTGACTATGTGTTTGTATGTCTATGCACCACTTACATGCCTGGTGCTACAGAGGTCAAAAGATGCTATTAGATCCCCTGGAACTGCAGATACATCTGGTTGTGAGCTACTCTGTGGGTGCTGGAAATTGAACCCAGGTTCTCTGGAAGAGCAGTCAGTCTCCTTGACCACTGAGCCATCTCTCCAGTCCCTGGTCCCATGGTCTTAACACTATCTGTCACATGATAGATAAAACCTAGTCTAGGGTGCCTTCATGTCCCTTGCCTCATCCCATCCCCATCTTGTGTTCCAAGACTTTGGGCAGTTTGAGATAAATCACATCCTTCCTTTCTTTCTTCTTGTTAACCAACTGTTTAAGCATCACACTGACTAGGAAAGACAGCAAGGGGAGGGATCTTCCAAACACTGAAGCCAGCCTAAAGGTTGTATCCATCTGACAACCTCATTTTAGCCATAGGAAATATTTCTTTGTTTATAAACTGTTTATATATAGTTGGCAAATTTCACCCCCCACCATGTGTATTGAGTTCAAGGGACAGAAAATTGGCTATGGATTGGTCTTCATTTCCTTTGCCCTCTATTTTTTTTAAAAAAAAAAATACAGACACACACACACACACACACACACGTTCTATCTGCATGTCTGCCTTCAGGCCAGAAGAGGGCACCGGGTCTATTATAGATGGTTGTGAGCCACCATGTGGTTGCTGGGAATTGAACTCAGGACCTCTGGAAGAGCAGCCAGTGCTTTGAACCTCTGAGCCATCTCTCCAGCTCCCCCTTGCCCTCTTATACCTGCTTTGAGAGTTCTAGCATTTCTAAGTCTTCTCAAAGCTCCCAGCCCTGTGCTCTCTGAGTGGAACCCAAAGTTACAGATCTGATTGCAGGTGCAGGTGGGGACATCTTGGCCTAACCCCCAGAAGGCTAAGATCAAGGTATAGTTCCTCTTGAACTCTGCCCCTACCCTGAGTAGGGCTTTTGTGCTCTGGCCTCAATGTAAAGGTCACTGGGCAACTGGCTCTTGATTTGTCTCGGGAGAGCAGGGTGGCCTAGATGTTGTTCCTTGAACAGCTTCAGAAAGTCTTCAGGTAAAACCTGCTCTTACCTGTGCAGAGCTGGTGGGGTAGTACCGTACATGGGGTAGGGTAGAAGCAGCATTTGCGACTCCCCCATATTCTAGTTGACATCCTTGAAGCTCTAAGTGAGTGCTCTCCTCCACAGAATCTGTCTCCAGAGAAAATTTTCCATGTTGTCGTGGCTCCTTGCTACGATAAGAAGCTGGAAGCTCTTCGGGAGGGACTTTCCACCACTCTGAATGGTGCCAGGGGCACTGACTGTGTGCTGACATCAGGTGAGAGCTGGACTCAGAAAGTGAGCATTCCTCTGACACTGATAATTGGGTTCAGCTGCCTAAAGTGAAGAGGAGGCTCCTGCATCCTGCCTGCCCTCGGTCTTCTTCCAGAGGAGTCAGGTCTCTGGGAGAACGATTGATATGTTCTTACATCACAGCCATCAACATGGTTTCCTGTAGAGGGCAACAAGTGTTTGTGCACACAGACAGCACTGGGGAGGCCAGGAAGGTTAAACACACAAGCATCCTTCAAAGGAAAGAGATGTTTAACTTGTCCTCCTGTAATTCTGGGAGTGGACGTAGTTTACAACCTGTCTGTCGAGCCAGGCTTTGCCCATATCTCCCAGAATTTAGGTTTTACTATTCCAGACCCTTCCCCAATAAATCTTGAGCATTGTTTTGGGCCATAAAACCCATCCTTATGAATGATGTCTTTTGTACAGCCTCAGTGACTTCTATGTTGTCTTAGGGCCAGACCAAATCCTGACTCCAGTGGGCATTATGTCTACATCAGTCATTCATTCTCCTTAGAGCCTGTCCAGGAACTCGCTCCGTAGACCAGGCTGGCCTCGAACTCATAGAGATCCGCCTGCCTCTGCATCCCAAGTGCTGGGATTAAAGGTGTGTGCCACCACCGCCCAGCCTCCTAGACCCTTATCTTTAGCATTGCTTCTGAGTCAACAAGAGACCATTTTAGGGATGAAGCCATATGTGTTTGTAAAGAGCGTCAATGTAAAGCTGTCTTAAGCTTTCTTGTCGTCACAGAGCCAAGTTAATTGTTATCAGAAAACTTTTTTCCCCAAAATTGTGCTGTGCTTAAATATGGGTAAAATAAGTGAGCTGTTGGTCAGACTCTCGAAGTCTTGGCCCAGCACCAGTACCAGGCTGAACTGAGTTTCATCCTTGTCTCTTTGTGGATGCTTCTCTGCCTGCTGTAAAGCCTGTGGAGACCCTCCACACTTTCCCACAAGCGAGGAAGCCAATATACACTGAAAAAAGTGGAAGATTCCTATGTACTCTAGTGAATGCTGCATTTAGTGGCCCTGCTGGCAGCTCTCTTCAGATGCTATGCTTTAGAGCAGTGGTTCTCAACCTATGGGTGGCGACCCCAACTGGGATTACAAATCAGATATCCTGCATATCAGATATCTACAGTATGATTCATAACTGTCGAAAAATTATAGTTACCAAGTAGCAAGGAAAATAATTTTGTGGTTGGGGAGTAACCGCAACATGAGGAACTTTACTAAAGGGGCTAGCGTTAGGAAGGTTGAGAACCACTGCTTCAGAGAGAGACTACAGCACATTCGGTTGGGGATGAAAATCAGCCGCTGAAGTCCTGGAAGCTTTTCAGAAGAAAGGAGGTCAAGAGCGCTTGTGGGAGCTTGTTAGGATCCAGGCTCGTCTGCTTGAATCAGACTCTGAAAGCTGATCCTTGAAGGTGTGTGGACCGGGGTCAACCTTGAAGACCAGGAGCTCTCTTCCTCCCTGTCCTGTCCTGTCCTGTCCTGGGACTCTAGCTTTGACCAGGGTGGGACAGTGCAGCAGGGAGTATTCAATGGTGCTGGTCTAACTTCCCGAGTGGGGTTCCAGTTTCTCTCGAGCACCACATTGAGAACTCAACCTGTGCTGTGTGTTAATGGTGTCTCATGGCACCTGCTGTCTTACTGATGTCTAGGGGACTCTCCCGGGGGGGGGGGGGGGGGGTTTCTTGTTAAGCTGTATATGGAAAGAAAGTGGTATACAAAGTATACTTTTCTGGTAATGTGCAGTGTAGCGTGTCTCAACCTCCAGTGCAGTGTGGCGCATACACAGGCTTTCGCTTTGATTCAGTATGAAGCAGCTACAGCATTACCTCAGGCCAGGGTTCAAAAGAGGATTCTGTTTTCACATCTTTTTAGAGCTTTTCTGATGCCAGCATTACCAGTTCCCGGCAAGGGGCTCCTGAGATATGAAATGGATCATAAAGCAAGGGGGGTCCTAGCTTTCTAATGCAGAATTTCTCTGGGAGAAGCAAAGCCTGGCCCAGAGCTCTGGACCACCTGTCCTTTCAGTGACTCCCGCCTCTTGTTTTCCTCCAGGTGAAATTGCTCAGATAATGGAACAAAGTGACCTCTCTGTGAAGGACACTGCTGTGGATACTTTGTAAGTGGCATCTTTGTAAATGGGGAGGGGCCTCTAGTGAGCTTTGCAGGCCCCAGGCTGCCTTTATCAAATCATGTGAGTACTGAGACAGGTTCCTGCAGTTTTACCAACCTTGCCTTTGCAGTGGATTCTCTAGTACTGCCAGGGGACTTGAGGGCTTACAGTATCCTTCAGGAAGAAAGGAAGCGTAGAAGCTATGTGGGGAAGAGCCACGCATCTAACACTGTGACTTCTTCTGGTCCCTTTGCACCAAGAACACAGCTGTTGGGTTTCTGTTTCCCATGGTGACCCTGATGCCTAGCTAGGACTTTGGATTTCGCTGCACAGAAAAGCAAGGGAGTGAGTCCCAGTGACACAGCCCCACTGCAGTCTTGGGTAGATGTGAAATGACAATTCACGTTGGTCATTAGACCTCATTAAGGATATGCTCTGGGGGGCTGGAGAGGACTCAGTGGGTTAAGAGCGTTTACTGCTTTTCCAGATGATCCAGGTTTGTTTCTCAAGCATCCACATGGTGGCTCCCCAAAGTTTAAATACCTGCAAAGGACTAATCTTTAAGTGGTTCCCTGGATCCTGTTCCTATAAAAACTATAAAAACTACTTTGTCTTAGTCAGGGTTTCTATTGCTGTAATGAAACACCATGACCAAAAAGCAAGTTGGGGGAAAAAGGGCTTATTTGCCTTACACTTCCACATTGCTGCTCATCACTGAAGGAAGCCAGGACAGGAACTCAAACAGGGCAGGAGCTGATGCAGAGGCTATGGAGGGGTGTTGCTCACTGGCTTGCTTCCCCTGGCTTGCCCAGCTTGTTTTCTTATAGAACCTAGTAAGTACCACCATCCCAGGGATGGCACCGCCTACCATGGACTGGACCCATCCCCCATTGATCACTAACAGAAAATGCCTCACAGCTGGATCTCATGGAGGCATTTCCTCAGCTGATGCTCTTTCCTCTCTAATGGCTCTAGCTTGTGTCAAGTTGGCACACGACACTAGCCAGTACGTCATCAGCACCAGTGACGATTTTGTCTTGTCTGTTTGAGGTTTGGAGACATGAAGGAGGTGGCAGTACAGCGTCACGATGGAGTGAGCTCAGATGGGCATCTGGCCCACGTCTTCAGACATGCAGCCAGGGAGTTGTTTGGCGAGCACGTGGAGGAGATCACCTACCGTGCACTGAGGTTTGTGCCGGCTTATCTACAGCTGGGGTGCCCAGGAGGGATGCTGACAGCCAGCCAGAGCGGGGGTGATACAGGCGGCCCATATGCAGTGTGTGTGGTGTGCCTGGTGTACGTGGTGTACATGGCTGCTCCACACGAAAGCCAGCGCTGCCTACGATAGAAGGGCCTTTTGTGAGTCTCCCCACTGAAATTACGTTGGTGACATCTAAGACTTAAATTGAAAAATGGGTCGATATGGTAAACCTCGCACTGGGGAGACTGAGGAAAGATTGTGAGTTCAAGGTTAGCCTGGTCTACATAGCAAGACGGTACTTCAGACAAACAGAAGTGATCTTTAGGTCAATGACCATTAAAATCCATGTTTTGATTTACAGAAACAAAGACTTCCACGAGGTCACCCTTGAGAAGAACGGGGAGGTCTTACTGCGCTTTGCTGCGGCCTACGGCTTTCGCAACATCCAGAACATGATCCTGAAGCTCAGGAAGGGCAAATTCCCGTATCACTTTGTGGAGGTCCTCGCATGTCCCAGAGGTAAGCGGTGCAGCAGGCCCGTAACAGCCTGTCCACAGTAACCACGCAGGGCAGGTTGCTTTCTCATGCGTGGCATGCCATCTTCAGCCATGAAGTTCCCTTCCCTCAACTGTAGCGTGAGAAGTGGACAGCTGTATCCTTAGACATTCCCAGGGACATTCCCGGGGAGCCCCACCCGGTACCAAGGTCACTAATGTGGAGCTGGTCCATAGGGCCCACTGGTGGAAGCTGGCAGCTGGAAAAGACAGACGTCGCTTGCTCCCTAGGAGTTCCCCTTGCTGCACAGGGAAATTAACCATCCAGGTGTAAAGACCAGGGCAGCTGAAGAAAGTTCCTGTCTAGGCGGAGAGACAATGAGAGCAGGCCAGAGCTGGGATAGGTGTAGTGCCTAGAATCTCTCGCTGATAGAGACGGTGTAGGTACTGGAGAATGAGCGGAGCCTCTGATCTTAAGTCTCTCTACACCCCTGGGTGTGACGGAACAGTCTCAAGACCAGGAGTGTCTAGGTCATCCTGAGTTTGTGGTGACGAAAGGTACTTAAGTAGGAACACCAGAGTTCTCAGAAGCCCAGGGGAGCTAGGCAAGGTGCATTGTCAGAGACGAGAAAGGGTCCATAAGGAGTGAGATAAAGGAGAGCCTATATATTTCTAGTCCATCCATGTCCTAAGGGATCTTCCAGAGGAGGGAATCTGCTAGTGACCAGCATCTAAGGGGGGATGAGAGCAGGGGGCATCTACTTTTCCTGGGATTGTACCCAGGTATTGTACGTGTATATGGTAAGCAAGGGCTTTCTTATAGCTTTCTATTGAGCTATGTATTCCCAGCCTATCTCCTGGCTCATTTAAATGAAAGCTTGATGCTGGGAGTGGAAGCCAGGAACTTGAGCCTTCTAGACACACACTCTGCCACCAAGATATTCCTACCCCTAGGTCCTTAGTGCATTTTGGGGCGTGTGTGAATGTGTCTATGTGTGTGTCTGTGTGTGTATCGGCAGGTCTAAGAGTGGGTGGTACTGACAATAGGAGACCCACACTGATTTAGACTGTATGGCTGGGATGCTCATGCAGAGCTCTTAGCTCACTCAGCCCTAAGGCAGCCTTGTAGGGCCTGCACACTGACAGCATTGTGTGCAAGTGGTTGTGCTCATAGCTTTTTAGCCATTCTATGCTTTTTGGGTAATTTTCAGAAGCTAGGAATCCAGACAGCAGAAAGCTGCCACTTCTAAAGGCTTTTAGGTAAAACTGGTTTATAGGTAATGTGTGTATTTATATATATGGTAAGACTAAAGAATACCCAGGGGCTGGAGAGATGGCTCAGAGGTTAAGAGCATTGTCTGCTCTTCCAGAGGTCCTGAGTTCAATTCCCAGCAACCACATGATGGCTCACAACCATCTGTAATGGGGTCTGGTGCCCTCTTCTGGCCTGCAGGCATACACACAGACAGAATATTGTATACATAATAAATAAATAAATAATTAAAAAAAAAAAAGAATACCCAGGACTCTCCTCCTGGGCAGGCTCCATGATAACCTCAGAGAATGCTGCGAGCCCCAGAAACACGCCCAAATCACATGGTACTACCTGTTTCATGCTTCTGCTTCCAACTGTGCCCCTTGATGTGAAGCTCCCTTGTAACCGGCTGTCCCATAGGGAAGATGAGATTCACCTCTGTGTATCTTTCAGGATGCTTAAATGGCAGAGGCCAAGCCCAGACAGAGGACGGCCACACAGACCGTGCACTGCTGCAGCAAATGGAAGGGATCTACTCCGGCATCCCCGTGCGGCCCCCAGAGAGCAGTGCGCATGTGCAGGAGTTGTACCAGGAGTGGCTGGAGGGTACCGAGTCCCCCAAAGTCCAGGAGGTGCTGCACACCACATACCAGAGCTTGGAGCCCCGCACAGATGGCTTGGATATCAAGTGGTGACAGAGCGGGAGGTCAGGAGGGGGCAGCGCCGAGTGGAGAGCGGTGGATGTTTCACGAACAACAGGTCGCTCAGCGGCATGCAGCTTCACGTGGTGCTACCTCTGTAGTGTGTGAGGGAGTGGAATATTTTCACATGGAAAAAGCATTTTTCCTCTCTGAGTATCCTTTTAGCCCAAGATTGTGAGAAAGACCCCAAAGATGAGGCCAGGGACACGCCCCTGTCTTTCAGGGGTCTTGTTTGTTTGTTTGTTTGTTTTGTTTTTTAAAGAATCCAAAATGTATTCATTTTTTGGTTTTTGTTTTTTAAGAAAGGATTTCTCTGTGTAGCCTTGGCTGTCCTAAAACTTGCTCTGTAGACCAAGCTGGCCTCAAACTCCTCACAGAGATCCATTCACCTCTGCCTCCCAAGTGTTAGGATTAAAGACGTGTGCCACCACTGCCCAGCTCCAAGTGCTAGGATTAAAGGTCTGTTCCTCCACCACCCAGCTCAAAATGTGTTCTTAAAGACTCAACCCCCTGGAGTTGTGATCTATGAACCTCAGAGTATTGCTGCGGAAATGGAAGGGCCAGGCTGCTCTGTGGTGGGTAACTATGGTTACACAGGTCCAGTCTTCCTACCCAGTTTGGCTCTTTTACTTGTACACATTTTTGAAAATAATTTTGAATTCTAGGGTCAGCAAGATGGCTTATTGGCAACAACCTTAGTTTGACAATCTCGTGGTAGAAGGAGCGACCACCTGCCGTAAATTATCCTCTGACTTCCACACAGTCACCGAGCCTGTCAGCTTTGAGGTTGATCCTCTTCAGGGAAAAGGCTGATGAGAACAACAGATTCCGCCAAGTGGAACACTTGCTTAACATACATGAGAGCCTGATTTGAATTATTTTAAAATAAATGAGTCGAGAATTAAGACGGTAGCCTACTTACGATTTGGGGTTCTAAGGGAGGTCCAGCTCATCGGTTACCCTCATGGGGCAGGAAGATGCTGGTAGTAAGGGGAAACAGTGTATCCACACAGAGGAGTAGCTGCCCAGAGGTAACCTCTACACAATCACTTGACACATGCCAGAGTTCATCCAGGAGGTGATGCCTGGTGGTTTTGTAAAGCCCTTGGATTTTGCTCATGTGTGTAATTGCCTTGACTCCTCAGTGCTGTTGGCTTTGGTTTGTTTTGTTGCTCCTATGAGACTGTCTAGGAGCATAACTGAGTCTATTCTAAACAGCAGTTCTCAACCTGTGGCTTGCAACTCCCCCCACCCCAGAGGTTGCATTATCGGATATTCTGCACAGCAGATATGTGTATTATGATTCATAACTGTAGCAATATTACAATTATGAATTAGTTGTGGAAATAATTTTATGGTTGGGAATCAGGAGAACATGAGGAACTGTATTAAAGGGTTGCAACCTTAGGAACGTTGAGAACCACTGTTATAAATTATAATTTTTTGCCTTCAGTCCATATGCCTTGGTATCTATCCCTCAAAGTAACTGATTATGGAATAAACAGTGCAGCAGGGTCTGAGTATAGAGCTGAAGGGCCCAGAAGCTGTCCTACCTATCCCACACTACAGCCTGCGGTATGCCCCAGCCCGAGTGATGTTACCTTGTTCCTGAGTCCCTTCCTGATAGGTCAGGAGGATGCCCAGCCAGCTCAGAGCACTTAAAGTCAATGGTGGGAAGGGACTAACTTCCTATCCGTGACAGCAGCTGAGGCTAGGTCTAAGATATGAGATGGCTTCTGTTTTGCTGATGCTAGGTTGTGGCCCTGTGAGCTTTTCAAGACTGCAAATGGCTTTCCGTTCCTCCATCATAATGGAAGCACGAGCAGGGTGGTGGCGACACATGCCTGTAACCCCAGTACTCGGAAGGCAAAGGCAGGTGAATCTCAAGTTCAAGGCCAGCCTGGTCTAAAGAGCAAGTTCCAGGATAGCCAGGGCAACACAGAGAAACCCTGTCTTGAAAAAATCCAGAACAAAAGTGCAAATAGTTTAAGCACAAAATGAGACAAGACCTGGTCAAAGCAGTATGACAGTTGTGGTCAGAGTAGATCTTCTGATGAGTGACTGGTTCCAGCATGACAGTTGTGGTCAGAGTACACGGTGTCTCCTGGTGAGTGACTGGTTCCGGCATGAGGAGACAACATAATTCCAGTTCATATCAACTCAGTATCCTGTTTCACAGTGCCTATGATCTGCACGGCAGAGGACCATTTTCTTAGTTTGTTTCCTACCTGACCTGAGCTGTATTGGTTTATGCCACTGTGGATAACCATGCTTATACACGATGAAATTCTGTCACAAAGACAGCAAACTTGGTTTCTATTACAGGTAATTTAGAAATGGTTCTATCAGGGTGGGAGTCATGGTTCAGGAGCAGACTGTGTGCCTATTGTACCTGGCACTGGGTTCATCCTCTGAAACCACAAAAGCAGAAAGTTGGTGGGGAAAGATTCACTACATTCTTTCTGGTAATGTATACGTGGGATTGCTGTAAGATTTGACCCAGCCTGTGTGCCCTACCCATCACTGGTTGACATCTGGGCTTGCCAGGTGCATCGCAAGTGAGCCAGCTACACAAGTGGCAGTCGCAGCTGGCAGCTAAGCTGCAGGTACTGCCTTGGGTGCAGCACTCATCTGAGAGGCACAGCTGGCTGGAAGGGTAAGGCAGGAATATGGCTTTTCTCCCACTTGGCATACTACATGTGGGTTCCGTTCTGCAGCTACAGAGGGGAAATTACCTGAGGAATTTACTTTGGCTTGGTACAGTCCATTACTGCAGAGAAGAGGCCTCTTACCTCACCTTCCATGAAGCGCAGTATTTCCTGTGGATGTGTCTCCTTGTAAATACTAAGTTGAGATGAATGTGAACCCAGTGCAGTGTGTGTGTGTGTGTCTGTCTGTCTGTCTAGTGCTGGGAATGGAACGCAGGTATGTCATGTGCTAGGCAAAAACTGAGCTGCATCTCACACACACACACACTTACTCTTTTTATTTTGAGACAAGTTCTCAGTAAGTCACCCAAGCCGGCTTTGAACTCACTATGTAGCCTGGGCTGACCTTGCGGGTTAGGCGTGGCCAAGTAGTATGGCGGGTTTGTAGACTTTCTAACAAGTGCCAGGAAAAATCGAGTCGCTGCAGATGCTCAGTGACTCAGAAGCTCAGCTGCTTCTGCCGCTGTAGTTGGGCAGAGCAGAGGGGCAAGGAGCTGTGCTGAGAGGGTACAATCTGCATGGAGGCAGAGGCCTCCGGTGGGGGGGGGGGGGCGCTGGCTCCCAGCGGTCGCCACCCGGGAGGCTCTGATTTGAGGCAGGTATCTGAAAAGCCCCACGTTGGACGCCAAAATGTAGCGGGCGTAAATGAAGGCAGACAGAAATTATAATAATATATTCAGCTTTAATTGGGAAAGAGACTTACAGAACCCGAGTTTCCAGCGGAAAACAGGAAAGCAGAAGGGAAGGGGGAGAGCACACCAGCAATATTTATTAGTAAAAAAATCCCCAGGT
The DNA here is from genome assembly GCF_014885135.2 of Alexandromys fortis. Taxonomy (NCBI): domain Eukaryota; kingdom Metazoa; phylum Chordata; class Mammalia; order Rodentia; family Cricetidae; genus Alexandromys; species Alexandromys fortis. The sequence goes on from NW_026068216.1 coordinate 110,324, forward strand.
GACCCCGCCCTACAAGCAAGGTGATTGGCTGGGGCTACCCCTACAATTTTAATCATCCTACCTCTACTTCCCAAGTGCTAGGGTTATAGATGCAAGCTGCAAGCTACCATAACCTGTTTTTATTTATTTGTTTGTTTGTTTATTTGTTTATTTATTTATTGTTTTTCAAGACAAGGTTTCTCTGTGCAACAGTCCTGGCTCAAACTCGCAGATATCTGCCTACCTCTGCCTCCTGTGTACTAGGATGGATTTAAGCCTGTGCCACCCAGCCCAAACCCTGTTTATACAGTGGAGGGACTGAATCTAGAATTTGAGGATATACTAGGCAGGCTTTCTGATAACTGAGCTATGTCCCCAGCTCTGTTTCTTCTCCTTATCCCTTTCTTGTCCTCCCCTCTGCCCTTTTCTTTCTCCTTCCTTTCCCTTCCCACCCTTCCTTTTACCCCCACCCCTCTGATATCTAATGCTGGCCTTGAACTCTGGCTCAAGGGATCCACTCAGCCAAACAAGTAGATGTCACTACAGATTTACATCACTGCTGGAGAAATTTTAATAGAGAAAGGTCTCAGAATCATACTTTTTCAGCCAGATATGGGGCATACACCTTTGATCACAGCACTTAAAAGGTAAAGGTGGGTGGATCTCTTGAGTTGGAGGCCAGCCTAGTTTACATAGTAAGTCTCAGACTAGCCAGAACTAAATGGTGGAGACACTATCTCAAAAAACAAACCAAAACAAAACAAAAACGAAAAATCCCTTTCCTTCAGCCTTCCTCCCTGCTTCCTTTCTTCCACCTTAAAAAAAAATTTTTAATAATTTGTTTTTATTTTATGTGCATTGGTGTTTTGCCTGTGTATATGTCTGTGTGAGGATGTCGGATCCCCTGGAATTGGAGTTACACAGTTGCGAGCTGCCATGTGGGTGCTGGGAATTGAATCTGGGTTCTCTGGAAGAGTGGCAAGCGCTCTTAACTGCTGAGCCACCTCTCCAGCCCCCCTTTTGTGTTTTTGAGACAGGTATATATATACCTCTATGTCCAGCTAGCCACATTCACATCTCTTCCACCCACTTTCCCTGTCCCTCTCACTGCCTTCCCCTCCGTTCTGTTGTGTTTTGAGATACAGTCACATTTAGGCAAGGCTTGCTTTGAACTCCTGATTCTCCTGCCTCCAGCTCCCAAATGCTGGGGTTACAGGAAAGCCACCGCCCAGTGAGATTTTCCTTCAGATCCTGACAGTAAATTTGGGAATGGCGGTAGCTGGAGAGATTGCTCAGCAGCTAAGTATGCTTGCTACTTTTCTAGAGGACCCAAGTTTGGTTCCCAGGATCCACATCAGGTGACTTAACCACTTTTAACTATGGCTCAAGGGAAACTGATACCTTCTTCTGACCTCTGCAAGTAACCACATGTACCTGGCACACACAAAAAAGTCTTAAACCAGCACTGGAGGCAGAGGCAGGTGGATCTTTGTGGTTCAAGGCCAGCCTGTTTCCAGTGAGTTCCAGGTCTGCCAGAGCTACACGTGGGATGATCTCAAACAACAACAACAAAAACAAAAATAAAAATAAAAACAACAAAAACCAAACCAGGCGATGGCAGTACATTCCTTTAATCCCAGCACTCAGGAGGCAGAGGCAGATAAATCTCAGTTTGAGGTCAGCCTGGTCTACAGAGCGAGTTCCTAGACAGACTCCAAAGCTGCAGAGAAACCCTGTCTCCAAAACAAAAACGAAACAACAAAAAACCCAAAACAAACAAAGATGAAGGCAAAACCCAGAATATTTTTTAAGATTCAGTCTGAGGTGTATATTGTTCAGGTATTTCCCTTGCCTAGCGTTTGCAAAGCCCTAGGCCCATCCTGAGCACCAAGTAAGCAGGCACGAGAAGCAAACGCCTTTATCCCAGCATTCGGGAGGTAGCATTAGAATGAGAGTTCAAGGTCATCCTCAAAACATTCAGTATTTTAGGCCAGCCTGGAGTAGATTGAAAGGAGGAGGAGTAGGAAGCAAACCGTCTCCCATGGTGTCTCACTAATGTCTCTTCCCAGTCACTTCACGTCATTGCCAGGTCTTTATAATGTCAGTCAATTTTAGCCCCTCCATCAGGTGTCAGGATTTTGGGGGTTGGTTGGTTTGTTTTGTCTTTTTTTTTTTTTTTTTTTTGAGACAAGGTTTCCCTGTGTAGCTTTGGAACAAGTCCTGGAACTAGCTCTGTAGACCAGGTTTGCCTTGAACTCACAGATATCTGCCTGCCTCTACCTCCCAAATGCTGGGATTAAAGGCGTATGTCAACACCACCCGGCAGGATTTTTATTTTACATTTGTTTTTGGAGAAAGTATTCCCACCTATTGAGGTGATACTAAACACACTTCTGCCATTTTGTAGCTGTGTATTTATATAAAGCAGTATTCCTAGCAGTGATAATCATAAAATCAAAATTTGCTGGAGTATGCATTAAATTTCAGTACTTGGGATGCAGAGAAAGGTGACTCTGAGTTCCAGGCCAGTCAGGGCTACATAGTGATACCCTGCATACAGATCAAACTGAAAATCATCAAAGATGCTCTATGTCTTGCAGGATCAAACGTTCAGCATATGAAGCAACTGAAAATCATCAAAGATGCTCTGTGTCCTGCAGGATCAAATACTCAGCTGGGTGGGGGTGGGGGTGGGGCTTAGGAAGAATTATATGCGGGTGGATCCTGGGGACTCACTGGTCAGCTAGCCTTGCCCAAAAGGTGAACTCCAGGTTCATTGAGAGACCTTGCCTCACAAAAAGACAAGGAAAATAAACATTGGGGAAGACATCCTGACATCAGTCCATGGTGTCCACACATCCTGCAAGAGAGAAGCATTCACTCATATATATATATATATATATGTATATATATATATATATACACACACATATATATGTATATATATAAAACTAGACAAGCACATGGACCCTATTAGTATGCAAATTTGCTTTATGCTAATAAAAGCTAAACATGTATGTTGAATAATTGCTCTAAAATAAATATCTTTATAATTTATTATAAGTGTTTGGTTTGGCCAGATATGGTGTGGTATGTGTCTTTTATCCCGACACTTGGCAAGCAGAGGTGGGTGGATCTCTATGAGTTCTAGGTGATCCTGACCTACATAGTAAGTTCCAGGCCAATCAGAGCTAGAGAACAAGACTCTTGCCTTTCTTCCCCCCCAAAAAAAACCCCCAAAATCAACCACAAAAGCCAAACAAAGCAACGTAACTGTATGTTTATTTTGTATACCTGTTATTACCAGGATTGTGTAAAAAATTATTGGACAAAAATTGGTGGAGAGTGGAAAAAGATTTAGCCCTGTTATAGGTAGATGCTTGAAGCACAGTGCAGCCTCAAAACGGCCCTGGGCTCGAACATGTATAAAGCAGAAGCTCAGTCGCTGTCAGTGATGGCGAACACTTCTTGCTCTTGACTACGCATTGTCCTTTGACTGCGTTTTGTCTCTAGACGTTTACCTATTTATTTCCATGGTTATCTCTACATCATCTACAATCCCTCAAATGAATGTTTAATGAAATGGCTTTCTTCCATATTTATAGTACAAAGCAGTCAACCTTTAGAAATTTGTACGGTGATTAGTCATCTATATGTCAAAAAAGACATGGCAATGTTATAGAGACACGTTGATTGTCATTACATTTATCGCTGGGACACACAGAATGAATTAAAATGCAAAACGTTCTGACGCCTCTCGCCCGGGGCCGCTATTTAGAAGCTCTTGTGCAGAGTAAGTATAGCCTGCTCTCAACTTCTCCACTATACGGTCCCTGACCTGAACTCCTTTTGTGCCTCAGTGAGAGAACACTGCATCGCATCAGCCAGCACCTAGGGGCCACCATGTTGGTGTGACGTTCCTCATGACCACGTGCCTCCCTTAGCAGAACCAAAGCAGGTGCATCGCTGCCCTTCGGTCCTGGAAAAGACACTGGGGCCTGAGCTTCGCCCCTGTATGGCACCGGCTTCTTGAGCCCCTCACAGCCTGCTCGATCTGCACGGCTCTGCTGTTCTCAGGCCCCCGTGATGGTTTCTTTTTTAAAGGAGTGATGGGCTGGCTGGCTCTCTCTGTCTCACACTCACACACACACTCACACACACACGCTGGCAAAACGTTCAGATTTGCAGTCATTGCTATGAATTACTGAGTGCAGAACTATACACCGGGGTAGTTTTGAGTTGCAGCCGTGCGCTGTCACACTAGCCGTGCAGCGTGCGGGACTCGACGCAAGCCTAGGGTGCAGTACGAGCGTGGTCACCGGCTCTCCGGGCGCGCCCGCGTCCGTCGTGACCTTGGACCCCCGCTCACCCCGCGAACGCGCGCGGCCCCACGCCAGCTCCCCATCCGCCCCGGGTTTTCCGCGCCGCCGCGGCCAAGCTGCGTCGCGCGACGCCGCCGGACGTGCGGGCGCTCGGCGGCGCGGCTCACCATTGGCCGGGCTCGGTAGCCCCACTGCGTGCGCCGCGCCCATTGGCCAGCGTGCCCGTCCGTCGTCGGGCCCGGCGCGCGGCCGCGCGAGCTCCCGCCCTCGCAGCTCTCTTCGCCGGCCGGCGGTCTCCGCGACCGTGCTCGGCTCGCGCGGCCCACGACCGCGCCCGGGCCTCGGCCCGCCAGGGCGCCCGCGCGGATCGGCCGGGCCTCGCAGGCGATGGCGGCCGCGGCGGCGCTGTCGGGCGCGGGCGCCCCTCCCGCGGGCGGCGGGGCCGGGGGCGGCGGATCCCCGCCGGGCGGCTGGGCCGTGGCGCGGCTCGAAGGCCGCGAGTTCGAGTACCTCATGAAGAAGCGTTCGGTGACCATCGGGCGCAACTCGTCGCAGGGCTCGGTGGACGTGAGCATGGGCCATTCGAGCTTCATCTCGCGGCGCCACCTGGAGATCTTCACGCCCCCGGGCGGCGGCCATAGCGCGGCCGCCCCGGAACCCGCGCAGCCCCGGCCGGACGCGGGCGGCGACTTCTACCTGCGCTGTCTCGGCAAGAACGGCGTGTTCGTGGACGGGGTGTTCCAGCGGCGCGGGGCGCCGCCGCTGCAGCTGCCGCGCGTGTAAGTGGCGGGCGGGGGCTGCGGCCTGGACCTGACCCACGCTGGCCACCCCTCGGGAGGGAGGGACCCAGATCCTGGGGGGCAGGCAGGACCCAGACCCACCACCCCAGCTACCTACGAGCGGGATCAGACCCTGGACCAGACCTCTGGTCACCCTTCCGGAGGGAACCTGACCGCTATCCAGGAGCAAGGCTAGATTCAGCACCAGGACCAATTCACTGATTGTGACCTACAGCCAGAATCTAGACTTAGGGACCCACCCTAGTTTAACGCCCACTACCCGAACTGGACCACATCCGCAGATTCCACCAGGGATGTTTAACCTGCTGGCCCCCTTATGTCAGATCCCATGCACTGGTATTGCAGCCCACAACCCTTTGTCCAGTCTGACATGGGACTCCCAGGACACAGACCGTCATTTCTGCCATTAGCCACCGGCTCTCCCTCCCTTCATCACCTGTGTTGGTGGGTGGAAGTTTTATGGGCTCTCAGTGCCTTCTGGGAGTTTGCATAAGTTGTTATAACCATCAGGGAGGTCGCACCTAAGGGAGATGTTAAGCTGTGTGTGGTAGGAAAACTGACCCGAATTTAATACCCAACTTAAATCAAGAATAGGTATCTTGTTACTTTTTCTTGTTCACATTTTCAGTGGCAAAAAATTTTGAGGGCAGTGTCTTAAGCCTAAGAGTAATCTTTTCCCAGTTTTTTTGTAGCCAAAAAATAGAAAACTTCAAACATGAAGGATTTAAAATCTGTCCAGAACCTTAGACATCTGGGAAAACTGGATACTTTCAGCAGTTTTTTTTGTTTGTTTGTTTGTTTGTTTTTGTTTTTAAAGCATCTCTAGCCAGGTGTGGTGTCTACAACCTGTAATCCCAGCACTCTGGAGGCCGACACAGTAGGTAGAAATTTGAGTTTCCGGCTCAGTTGGACTGTGTAATAAACTCTAGATCAGTTTGAATTGCATGGCAAGACACTGTCTCATAAAACTAAAATCAAGAACAAAAGGTGTTTGGTTTTTAAGGACTTGTCACAGGTCACATAGGGTGACAAGGGAGCCTAGTAGGGACTGTCAGTCGTAGTACAAAACAATTTCATTTACTTCTTTGGTTGGAGAAAGTTGTTGTTTGCTGTGCGTGAAAAACAACTTTGCTCTCCAGGAAATGCTAATTATTCCCCAGGGTTCCTTTTCTAGATCTTTGCTAGTGTAGCTTTTGCCATAGACTGAAGTTCTTATCGCTTTCAGTTTTTGGAGATAGATAAGAGCTGTGCTTTTAAGTTAGGTTGATATGTGTGCCATATATCATAGCCTTGGAAGGGTGTTCCAGTATGGGACACTGCTGGGCTGCAGAGCTCACTTTTAAGAAGAATTTACCAGTCTCTGTGGTTCAGGCACTTGTTGCTCTTATAGAGGACCTAGCTTCAATTTTCAGCTTGTCCACATTATAGCTGCAACCTTTGGTCACTCTTAGGTGTCAGGTACCCTCTTGTGAACGCGGTGCTCACCAGGCATGCACATAGTGCACAGACACATGCAGGCAAGCACCCATCCACTTAAAACAGAATACATTTAAAATTACATTTGTTGCCAGGTATAGTGAGTGGTACACACCTTTATTCCCAGTACTCAGGAGGCAGAGGCAGGTGGATCTCTGAGTTCTTCAAGGCCAGCCTGTTCTACAGAGAGTTGCAGGACAGCCATGCTTATCATAGAGAGACCCTGCTCCAAAACAAACATATATAATGTTTATGCGCGTGCCTTCCTTACATCCTCCACAGCACACAGGGAGGCCAGAGGACAGCAGTTTCCCCAATTGTCAGCTGTGGCCGTGTGAGCCTTACCAGTGAGCCGTCTTGCTGGCCTACAAGTTCTTTTTTATTGTTATTACTTTTTCAAATTTGAAATTAAATTAAAACACTTTAGATTAAAGAAAACTTGTGAGTGTGTGTCTGTGTGTTGGTATGTACATGTTGAAGGCATGTATCCTCGGGCATCAGGATCCCCTGGAGCTGGAGTTAGGGGTGGTATGAACTGACAGGTGCTGGGAACTAAACTCAGGTCTTCTGAAGGAGCAGTGCGTGTTCTTACCTGATGAACTGTCTCTCTAGCCCCAAATTATTTTTTAAATCTGTTCTTCAAATTTCATTATTACTTTACGTGTATAGATGTTTTACCTGCAAGTATTTGTCTGTGTACCATTTGTTTCTGGTGCCTTCACAGGCTGGAAGAGGGATTTGGATTCCCTGGCGCTGGAGTTAGACAGTTGTGAGCTGCCATATGTGTCCTGGGACTTGAACCTGCGTGCTTTGGAAGAATAGCCAGTGCTCTTAACCACTGAGCCGGCACTCTAACTGCCCAAATTCTTTTTAATGGATTTTAAACAAATACACACACATGTACATACACTTAAAAGGGAGTGTAAAAGAATAATTGTGCTGAGGCTGAAATGGTTTTTATTTTTATGTTTTTTGAGACAGTCTGACTATGGAGACCAAGGTGACCTTGAACTGGATGGAGATCTTCCTGTCTCACCTGCACCTGGTGTAAACACTTGTTTGTTTTGTTTTCAGATGTGTTATTCCTCTACAGGCCAAGCAGACTGGGAACGCAGTGTGGTGTTAGGCTGGCCTTGAACTCTTAGTGAGTCTTTTGCCCCAGCCTTTCTCTCTTTTTTTTTCTTCCCCAAACAGTATTTCTCTATGTAGCCCTGGCTGTACTGGAACTCTGTAGACCAGGCTGTCCCCAAACTCAGTGTTCTGCCTGCCTTTGCCTCCCAAGTGCTGGGATTAAAGGTGTGCATCACTACAGGTTCCACTAACTCCAAGTGCTAGGCTCTATGGACTGCCACGACTGCTTGGTTTTCCTGTTGAAAATCACTGTACATTAAAAAAAAAAAGCAGTCCATGGTTGATCTCTTGTTTAAGCCATCATGATTTTATCTAGTTCCAACTTTTACATCTTTACATTTTGTAGTTTACTTAAAAATTCAAAGAGGTGCCCGGCATCTTAGTGCCTGCCTCCCAGCACTTGGGAGGAAGAGGCAGGAGGATCTCTGTGAGTTCCAGGCTAGCCATGGTTCCAAGTGCCACCCTGTCTAAGAAAACAAAATTCAAAGATAATTTAGAAGAATTATGAAGTGCAATAGTTTAGGTTTAAAGTGTGATTGATTCATTGGAAGAGTATATTCTGTGTGTATTTGGCATATCCAGGCTCTGGTGAATATCTTTGGTACTCTGGTTGTCTCTGCAATGGCCAGTGAACCCTGTGCCCACTGTGGATGGGTACTTGGGACTCAGTATTGCATGGCAACAACAGGGGAATGTGTTTTTCTAAAAACAAACCCCCACATGATTCTGAACATCCTTGTTCTTCAGTCATGTGTGCAAGGGAATCTATAAGGGAAATGTGACATTTTAGTTCTGAGACCCTGTGACTCGGGAAGCACTGGTGTTCTGGATTCAGTTCTCTTGGGGCTCCTGAAGGTGGGCAGGTGAGTGGGCCTATAGCTTGGCATTGGAGTAGAGGGCATCCGAGCTGGGAGTGACCTTAAGGGGGAAGTGGGTTTATTTGGCTGGTGGGACAGTGCTTTCACTTTAGTGAAAATGCCCCCCAGCCCAGGCTCAGATAGTTGAATATTGGGTCCCCTGTGGGGACTGTTTGGGGTGGTTGAGGAGGTGTGCCTTGCAGGGATATGTCCCTCAGGGTAAGCTTTTGAAATTAAAAGCTTCTAGTTTTGTTTTTTCTATTTCAAACTCATGGTTCAAGATCTGATCTCTTAGCTTTCTGCTCCTGCTGCCATGCCTGCTGCTGTACCTTACGCTGTAGTGGTTTTTATCCCTTTAGATAAGATCATTCTAGAATAAACTCTTTCTTCCCTAAGTTGCCTTGTTATGGTATTTTATCACAGCAATAGAAGAGTGCTAATACAGTGTAGTAAAGAAAGTCCTCTTAGAGGATGGGTCCCTTGCTGCACAGTGCCTAAAACCATGGTGGTGGCGCATGTCTTTCATCCCAGCACTTGGAGGCAGAGGCAGGTGGGTCTCTCGAGTCCGAGGCCAGCTGGTCTACAGAGTGAGTTCCAGGACAGCCAGGGCTACACAGAGACACCCTGTCTCCAAACTCCCCCCCCCCCAAAAAAAAGAGAAGAAATCAGTGTGACCATAAAGTTTGGGGTTGTTCCTGTTGTCGTCATGGTAGCAGACTTAAATATAACATCAAAATAAGCAATTTTTTTGTTGTTTGTTTAGGCAACTTTTAAAAAATGTTTTCTTTACAATATATGTAAGTGTATGGGTGTCAGATTCTTCAGGGCTGGAGTTACAGGTGGTTGTGAGCTGATGTAGGTGCTGGGAACCAAACGTGGATCTTCTCCAAGAGCAGTAAATTCTCTTAATCACTGGGCTATCATTCCAGTCTCACCCTGATTTGAGAGTCTTCTGTTTTGAGTTGATTTCATTGGTTAATAAAGGAACTGCCTTGGCCCTTGATAGGACAGAAAATTAGGTAGGCGGAGAAAACAACAGAATGCTGGGAGGAAGTGAGGCAGACGCCATGCCTCTCCTCTCCAGGGCAGACGCATGAAGCAAGCCGCCAGGTCAGACATGCTGAATCTTTCCCGGTAAGACTGGTGCTACACAGATTACTAAATATGGGTTAGGCAAGATATGAGAGCCAAGAAGAGGCTAGATATAATGAAACCAGGTAGTGTTTAAATGAATACAGTTTGTGTGTTGTTATATTGGGGCATAAGCTATCCAGGTGGCCAGGAGCTGGGCGGCAGGAACGCAGCCTGCAGCTCTCACTACACCACCCCAACCCCCAAATAAGTTCTTTGTTTTGTTTTCTGAAACAGGGTCTTTCCACATTGTTCTAGAACTTAATGTGTAGACCAGGCTGGCCTCTAACTCAGAGATCTGCCTGACTCTGCCACCTGAGTGCTGGGATTAAAGGTGTGTGCCACCACAGCCCAGCCTGGCCCAGGTTTTTTTTTTTTAAGGTCTGTTTGTTTGTTTATTTAATTTTATTTGTGGGTGCTCTATCTACATGTAACCTTTATGCCAGAAAAGGGCATTGGATCCCACTATGGATGGCTGTGAGCCATCATGTGGTTGTTAATGCTGTGATTGTCCCTCTTGGCTTCTGTCAGTCTCTGTTTGCTTTTTATTTGTATTTTTAAAATCCATATTTATATTTATACATGAGATCCTAGAACATAACCTCTTTCTGGGAGAAGTGGGCATTTGAAGCTGAGTTCTATAAGCTTTGAAAGTCATCTCTTGCTTTCCAGGTGGCACAGCAGCTTAGGGTACCCTGGGGGTGGTTGGTGACATGCTATTCTCAAGAACAGCCTGGCAGTAAGTTACCCTTTTGCTGCCAAGATTAGAGAGGCAAGAGGGCTTCCTTGCTGTCCACAGCACTTTGTGGTCTGTTGTCATTATCTTCTTGAGTTCTAATTCCTCTTCTCACACAGTTTTTTTCCCCCTGCTAGTCTATTAGATTCAGTACCAAATCCCCCAAAGACTTGCAATCCCTAGAAATGGCACAGCACAACTGCCTGGTAACAGTTGTTATTTGTGCCATTAATTGCTGGTTTACCACGTTACTCTTGAGCAAACATGCTCAGGTGCTGGTATAGTAGGATGGGATTCTAGCTGGATGTGGCTCCCTCATCTGCTCTCACCCCGTGTTCTAGAAGGTCCCTCTGTATCGCCAGTTGCAAAAGCACAAGGCAGCTTTGTGCACTTTTGGAAATACTCCAGGAGAGGATGTGGTAGTGAGTACAGACTTCTCCATTGGGAAAGTGCAACTGTTTCTGTTTTCTTTTTAAACAAGAGAGAGAGAGGGTTTCTAAAACAAGTTAATTTCTAAGGAAAACAATTAGTATTTTGGATAATATTTTTTTGTTTGTTTGTTTTGTTTTTGTTTGACAGGGTTTCTCTGCAGCTTTGGAGCCTGGCCTGGAGCTAGCTCTTGTAGACCATGCTGACCTTGAACTCACAGAGATCCACCTGCCTCTGCTGTGATTAAAGGTGTGCACCACCACCACCACCACCACCACCACCACCACCACCACCACCACCACCACCACCACCCGGCTTGGATAGTACATTTTTTCCAGTTCTTATTTTATCTTGGTTCTCTCTCTCTCTCTCTCTCTCTCTCTCTCTCTCTCTCTCTCTCTCTCTCTCTCTCTCTCTCGGCAGGTTTTCTCTGTGTAGCCATGGCTTTTCTGGAACTTACTCTGTAGACCAGGCTAGCTTCAGACTCACAGAGATCCTCTTGCCTCTGTCTTCCAAGTACCAAGTGCATGTGCCATCACCGCCTAGTTTATGTTTGATTTTTTTTTTAAATTTGTTTTTAGTTTATGGCATTGGTATTTTGCTTGCATGTATGTCTGTGTGAGAGTGTTGGATTCCCTGGAACTGGAGTTTCAGATAGTTGTGAGCAAGCATGTGGGTGCTGAGAAATGAACCCAGGTCCTTCGGAAGAGCAGCCAGTGCTCTAACCGCTGAAGCATCTCTCCAGCCCCGCTTATGTTTTTGTTTTGTTTTGTTTTTAAGCAAAGGCGATTTATACCATCTTAAATAATGACAATATATTTGTCAGCTTTCATGCTTCTGGTCTTTTGAATTCACTAATTTAATTTAAGTGAACCATGATCTGTCACAGGCACATGTTGCTCTTGCTGTCACTCAAAGCATGTGTTGAGCATCCTATCAAGTTGTTACCTCTCATATCCCAGGAGTGGTGGCACAGGAAGATGTAAGGACTCTTCTTGAGACTCAGCTTCATTGAGAGGTACTACCTTCCTTCCACATGGATTTGCAGTGTGTAGCTACTTTGAAGCAGATTCTAGGAATTCTTTAGACAGTATCTGCTTTTTGCTCTAATTGACCTTTTGACAGAGCTTGTCTACCTTATATAGTGAAAGCTGTAGTAGTCCAAGAAGTGGTTCTGATGTCTCTCCTCAAGACTTTAGGCAATGTAGACATGTTTTCTAGGCATATGTAGAAGGCTGGTGTACTGCCATGCAGAGATTGAAGGCCAGGGATGCTGGCACAAATTCCGCAGTACTCAGGACAGATCCCCACAATGGATGACAGTCCCAGGTGTCAGCAATGACAGTTTTCAAAACATGCGTGGGCACATGTGTGTGGGGGCACATATGTAGACTCACAGGAGGACAACATAGGGAACTGGTTTTCTCTATCATGTATGTGGGTTCTGGGATTACACTGAGATGTCTTTATTCACTGAGATATCCTGTTGGCCCTTGACAGATTAAAAAAATACACATGTGTTATTTGTGGGGAACTAATGTGTGTCATGGTACATGTGTGGAGGTCAGAATAACATTAGGTGCACATTCTTGCTTTACAGTGAACTCCCTTGAGACCTAATTCTCTTTCAAACTAGATATGCCTGTAACTTATGGGAGAGACATCTCAGTTTTGCCCCACAACAGTATCTGACTTGTGCCTATAACAAAAGCTGCTCTCGTCTCGTCCTCTTCTGTCTGACACTTGAGCTGGGCCTTGTGGTTGAGGGAAGGACCTTGGTTCTAGAGCTGAGAATTGAGTGCTGAAGATCCTCTTTGTTAATGATTCTCAGCAGACTCGATGAGAGCCTGCTGAATTTGGGGGGAGAGGGAGGAGGGTTCTTTGTAGAAAATCTGAAAAGATTCCAGGGTCAAGGTTAAAGTTAAACATTTGTAATGGTTATGTTGAAGCCTCAAAAGGTGGTTCCACTGTAGCTTGGAAAAATATTATTGTAGTTATAAAAAGAACCCAAAATCCCAAACTCCAAGTTACTGTGTTTCTGTGTTGGTGTTATCCAACTAGACCCCTACCTGCTTTCACCATAGTATGCCCATTCTAACCCTGGAGAAGGAGCCTAGGAGTGTCTGATTGGCACAGCTCTGTCCCATGGCCGCGGTAGCTTTGGTTTGTTCACTAGACAAACTTCTGTCCAGTTGATTTTAGTGTGACATAGTCTTCTGGGCACATTTATGGTTACTGAGGGTTGGGTCTACATTGGTTGGGGTTTTGTTTTGTTTTGTTTTGCTTTGCTTTGCTTTGCTTTGCTTTGCTTTTTTGAGACAGGGTTTCACTGTATAGCCCTGGCTCTGTAGACCAGACTGGCCTTGAACTCACAGAGATGCACCAGCACTGCCCAGCTGTTTTATTTTTTGTTTTTTAACCCGAGTTCTACTTTTGTCACCCTGGTTTACTGCAGGGAGAGTGGACCGGTTAGGTGTGCATAGAGTCATCATAGCAGCAAGCGACAGCTATCCAAGATACTGAGACTCACGCAGCTGCAGTAGCAAAGCTCATCTCTTGGTTCTCTCTTAAGTGGATATAAACAGGTTTGCTAGAGACACGAGAGGAGTTGTGAAAATGCTACGTTTGCCATTTCCAAACTGTTAGAGGCGTCTCCATGCCCATCTGAGCCTGGTGTGGCCTCCGTGGCTTAGGTTAGCTGTGCATTCTGATTTTTTTTACAAAATTATTTATTTTATGTGCATTGGTGTTTTGCCTGCATGTGTATATGTATGAAGGTGTTGGAACTCCTGGAGCTGGAGTTACAGACAGTAATGAGCTGCCATGTAGGTGCTGGGAATTGAACCTGGGTCCTCTGGGAGAGCAGTCAGTCTTCTTAATTTCTTCAGCCCCCATCCTGGCTTTTTAATGAGTCTTTGTCTACTTTGCCCACTTTTCTACTAGAGCATATCCTAAATATACCTAAATAACCATTCAGGTCCTGAGTATATAGTCTGTGGATCTGAATGGCTCCTCTTCAGGTTCTCCTCTTCCTGGAGTTGTGACCTGTGACCTCCTCTAGGTCAAGGGACTTAATGGGACTCAGGTGTGTAGCACAAATTCTAGTTGGTCTTTCTTAAATTTGTTTTTTAAATTAATTTATTAATTATACACACACACACGCCAGAAGAGGGCATCAGATCTCATTACAGATGGTTGTGAGCCACCATGTGGTTGCTGGGAACTGAACTCAGGACCTCTGGCAGAGCAACCAGTGCTCTTAACCTCTGAGCCATCTCTCTCTCTCCAGCCCTCTAGTTGGTCTTAATAATTAAAACCCAGAATCAAATATAGAGGTTAATGCTGAAGATCAGAGAACCAGAGAGGCCAGCCACTAGAGAGTTTTTTTACCTCTACCAATTCTCAGATCGAAGGGGCGATTCAGTCCTCGGGCTGCATCTCCAGACTCCCTGTCTCTGCTAAACCTCAGACTGCACTGAGCTCCTCTCTCCTCCCAGCCAAATCATTCCTGTCTCTACCTCCCTAGTGCTGGGTTAAAGGTGTGTGCCACCACTCCCTGGCCTCTAGTGGCTTAACTCTGCACTCTGATCTTCGGGCAAGCTTTAATTGTTAAATCATAAACAAAACATCACTACACAGGTGTTTACTAGTGAATTGTTCAAGGTAGGCATAAAGAAAGATATGTATGGGTATGTACAAAATGCTATATGTAGGTCAGAGGATACACATGTATACATACATATATGTCAGAGGACAGACCATGTTGGTTCTCTCTTCTGTATGAATTCCAGAGATAGAATGCAGGTTGGCAGACGTGGCAGCCAGTGCTTTTACCTGTTGAGCCATCTCACCGGCCCTTGATGTATGTAGGCTTTGTTTTATTTTATTTTTAATCTTATTTTGAGACAGGGTTTCTCTGTGTAGCCCTGGCTGTCTTGGAACTTGCTCTGCAGACAAGACTGGCCTCTAACTCAGAGACTAGCCTGCCTCTCCCTCCTGAATGTTGGAATTAAAGGTGTGTACCACCAGCCCATCAATACATGCCTTAGAACATAACATAACCTTGTTATCAATCTTGACTATCAGCATTGGAAGTCATGTTCTCCTTGTAGTTTGCTGGGGGGGTTGTTGGTTGGTTGAGAGCCATGTGAACCTTTCATTTAGTAACTGAGATACTTGAGCATGTATCTGGCTGTTATTTTGATAGATCATCTGAAAGCCAGTCTTCCCAGTCTTGGAATTGGGTTTGACGAGGCCCACCATCATCTCTGGTTAGTCTTGCACTTTGCCTGGGGAGCAACCCAAGTGACTTATTTACATTCTAGTGTAAATATCATACATACTGATACTTTGGAATGTCTTGATTCCCAGAGAAGGTCTCAAAGCCCATGCCTCAGGCAGTATCTTTTGTTTTTGGACTAAATTAATTTGTCTAAAGCACTGAGGTTTGGTGGTTTGGCTTGAAGTTTTTTCTTTTTTTTTTTTTTTTTTCTTTGCTTTTTACTTGAGTTCTTAGGGTTGGAGCAGAAACAGATTTGGAGACTGCCTTCAGCTTCTACTGGTAAACACTCAAAGTTAGAAAACGTTACTAGGAAAGATGACCGCACTGCAGGTGGTTGTAGGTCAGACACTGAATGAAGGGCTGTCAGCTGACCTGTGAGTAGGATTGCAGTCTGGTTTTTGGAGTTGTCTGAAGAAAATTATGTCTAAGAGGTCTGAATACGTTTTAACCTGAATTGACTAGATGCTGATATTACCTGTCTGTCTGTCTTTTGCGTTCTGTTGCTCTCACTGTTTCACTCTTGTGATGGCCACTGAACCAAGACCGACACAAATCCTGGAAAGCTGTTTCACCTCCAGCCCCACCCCGCAGGTAGTCTTTTAAATGATCAAATTGTATTTGAAAATCTGTGATAATACTTGTTATAAAGAACTTTGAAAACTCCCTGAAGTAGATGGAGTTTGTAGAGGTGCTATTCTGTGAAAAGTTTCTGTAAGCAAAAGCATAGGGCAAATACTGACCTAGGCCACTGTGGACAGAAAGAAAAGTTCAGGGCTGGAGAGATGGCTCAGAGGTTAAGAGCACTGGCTGCTCTTCCAAAGGTCCTGAGTTCAATTCTCAGCAATCACATGGTGACTCACAACCATCTGTAGTGGGATCTGATGCCCTCTTCTGGCATAATACATATAGTTAGAAAACTCATACATAAAATAAATAATAAATAAATTTTTTTTTAGAAAGGAAAAGTGTATTTAGGGGAACAAACTGCTGGGTCTTGCCAGTTTTATGGGGACAGGTGTGTGTGTGGGGGAGCCAGAAAACCTTGGGGCTAGAGTGAGGACTTTAATCTGTTACAGACTAATTTGGCTTAATCTGGAACTAGATGCCCTTTGTTGGAGATAGTTGTCTGTTGGAGACAGATAAGGGAACTAATAACTTGCCAGGCAAACAGGAATTCACTTCATGAGATTGCTGAGGGATGCTGGGTCTACGTTTTTGTTTACCTCATAGCAGTCCTGTTACCCTGTTAAGAATCCAGCCTCAGGTTAGCCCAGAATGTCATTTAGGATATTGTCAGTGGCTTTGCCATTTTTAGGACCTGCTTTGGACTTAACAGTTAGAATTTGATTTAAACAGTAGAGACCCTGTTGGAGGTGAAATGTATCCTGGCTGTGTCAGTATTTGTTATTTGTTTTGGGTTTTGAAACAGGGTCTTCCATCGTAGCTTACTTCGGCTGACCTCAGACTACTACCAGTCCTCACCAGCCTCTGGAGTCCTGGGGTGCCAGGCTCGTGGCCACACCCAGTGCTCATTTTCCAGTCACTTTGTGACTTGCTCTACACGGATCCCTGTCTGTTGGACAGGGTGTGAATTATGTTGTGTATACACATTCTCTCCCTCTCTCTCTTCCAGGATTTGATTCTTATCGTCCATGTAGCGGCTAATAACCTGGAACTTCAGTTCCAGGGACTCTGATACTCTATTCTGGCCCTGCATGAGCGTAGTGCCTGCAAGCAAAGTATTCACACATATAGAGTAGAAATTAAATATTAAAATAATGATTGTGTTTCTAGTCCTCGTAGCCTAGATAGACTTTACTATTGTTTTAGATTTATTTATTTTATGCATATGAATATTTTGCTTGCGTGTATGTTTGTGAGCCATGTGCATATTTGGTGACCACAGAAGTCAGAGGCATCTGATCCTATGGAGCTGCTGTTGGGAGTGGTTGTGAGCCACCGTGTGACGTAGGGATCAGCCTTATACAAGAGCAAAAGTTGCGCTGAGCCACAGAGCCATTTCTCCAGTGTTAGGTGGTTTGTATTTTTGTTTGTTTGTTTTTCAAGACAGGGTTTCTCTGTACAGTCCTGGCTGTCCTGTTACTTACTCTGTAGACCAGGCTGTCCTTGAACTCAGAGATTTGCCTGCCTAGACCTAGTGCTAGGGTTAAAGGTGTGCACCGCCCACCACTGCCTGACTGGTTTTGGGGTTTTGTGTTTCCTCTTCAGCCTGTTTATGGACTATGAAGCTGTTCTGTTTTCTAAGTCTGCATTAGTTACTTTTCTTGTGCAGTGATGAAATATCATGGCCAAGGCAATTTTTAGAAGGAAGGGTTTGTTTGGACTTACAGTTCCAGAGGGATGATAGTCCATTATTATCATGGCCATGGTGGGGAAGCAGGGTAGCTGGAGCAGCAAGTGGGAGAGTTCACACCTTTAACAAGCAGAAAGGACAGAGGGAGGGAGGGAGGGAGGGAGGGAGAGCATGCGCACTAGAAACTGCATGGCTTTTAAAACCAGTGACACACTTACTTCATCTCCTAAGCCCGCCACAACTTTGCCAACAGCTAGGGACCAAGTATTCAAATACCTGAGAATATGGGGGACATCTCATCCGAACCACCACATTGTTTTAATTAACAATGTCATCTCACTCCCAAGGAGGGAAATGTCCTTGACAGTCCTCATCTGCATTTCTGGCTAAATTAGAACAAATGGATTAGAGTTAATAATGCTCACAGATTAAGATTTTCTGTTTACTGTCTTTGAATTTTATGTTTTTCCTATGATAAGAAATCAAGACCTGTTTTTTAAAATGTGTGTTTGGCGTCTGGGATTATAGGAAATAAAATCAATTTGGGCTAGCAAGATGGCTCATTGGATAGAGGTGGTTACCACCAAGCCTCAGCATCTGAGTTTGAGTTCAGTCCTCAAAACCTACGTAGTAGAAGGGGAGAACCAACTCTCATCACTGTGGTGGACACTTCTTCTTTCAGATAAATAAGCAAAAATGTCAAAAACATAAATTAGCCTAATAAAGTTTCTGACAAAGAGCTGCTTGCTCACTATGGAGATTAAATTCTTTGTATGAACTGATTTTGTCCATCAGGATCTGAAATTTTAAACAGTTTAAGACAGTGTCAAGGGTGCAAACCTAGTGGGCTTTTGTTTTGTTTTGTTTTTCTTTTTGGGGGTGGGGGGGTTTGGTTAGTTTTTTTTGTGTGTTTTCTGGTTTTGTAAAAGAGGATTGCTAAATTTGCTACCCAGGCCTGTCTCAGACAGGAAGAGAATTTAGTTCTTCATTTTGACTGGGTTGATAATATTGTTTCTTTTGGATTTTAGGTGAATGGAAAATGATTCTTGTCTTGGGGGCAAGGGCATAGCCTGGCTTACTGTGTTCTGTTTTCTGTCCTGCCCCTGTAGATTTTCTGTACTAAGCAGACAAACTCCTCCTCTGTAGAATCTCCTCATGAGGCTAAAGTTGGGCATGTCATAGGAACAGTTGGATCTTGGGAAATAGGACTAAGGAAGATGAACTGCCGTTTCCTGTTGTCAGGTTAATACATAAAGGGTAACTCATGAACTCTCTTTTAGAATGAACTTCTGTTTGTTCATTTTGTATTACTAAGGGAAGGGATTGAACCTAGGTCTTCTTAGATCCCAGGCAAACATTCTACCAACTGAGAGCCTTTTTAGCCCTAGAATGGAATTGTTTTGTTTTTGGAGACAGTTTCTCTGTGTAGCCTTGGCTGTCCTGAATTTACTCTGTAGACCAGCCTGGCCTCAAAACCCAGAGGTCTCTGTCTCTGTCTGTGCTGGATTAAAGGTTTGTGCCATTACACCCACCTCAAAATGTTTTTTTCTTTTTAATAGATGTTTTTTGAGTAGTTATAGGTTCAGTGTGTTAAGGGTAAAGAGATTTCCTTTAATACTTTCTGCCCAGTGACTACAGATCATATAAACTATGAGTCAAGATTTTGTTTAACCCACTGGGTAGTAGCTTGTACTTTGGTCTGGTAGTGTGTGAGCCTCTGCTCCTGGCTCTGACACATGCCGGCCAATAGAGGGCAGGAGTTACCAGCTTACTGCTCTGCTTCTCTGGATAATTTTGGGTCTGCTGTGAGAGTGATCCAAGATAAGTATGCAGGGGGCGTTTGTTGCCTGTCAGTAGCAGTGCAAATACTAACTAGTGGTCTAGGACAGCAGTTTAGGGGACTTGCTCCTTTTCGTATAGTCATCTCGTGTGCCTCGTTAGAGAAATTCTGTGAGGAGTGGCACAGTGTTAGAATCCACTGGAAACCTGCGGGTCTGGTGGACTAAAGAAAAGTGGATGTCGCGTGTGCTGTGTGTGATTCCACAGTCCCGAGCACCTTGTGATCCAGACTGTTAGACTTCTGAGGCAAAAACACAAGGATGTTCTCACTAAGTGGGGCAATTGAAGGCTATAATTAACTCTTCAATGCAGGTCAGATGGGCTGCCAGGGGATTTGAGGTTAGGTTGTCAGAACCTTTGCTTTTAAATTTGGACAAGGGACTGCAGACCTGTATAAGATACAGGGCAGGAGGAAGGAAATGCTAAGGGTGGCATGCTCTTCAGCGTTCTTGTTCTTTCTTCCCGGTTTTCTCTTTAGTCCCAGCCCTTCCGTAGCCTGTGGGTTCATCCTTGTCCTCCCTACTTCTCTGAATACACAGAACTCCTTAGCTGCCCCTCTTTCTCATTTGAGCGTTTCTCTGATCCCTCTGAGTCATTGCCGTTGCTGCTTTTCTGAAATCCAAACGCAGAAGTATTCTGTTCTGGGTGAAATTTAGTGAAAGCCACTTGTGTTAGGATGCATATCATCAGCATCCTTCACACTGCCTCCTCCTTGGCTCTGGACCACTGTCCTGCATTCTAAACCATGCATTAGGTGTCTTTGCTTTTGAATGGATATAGAATAAAGAATGGACTCTGAGGTAAAGGGATTTGAAAGTTGCTTATGAAAATAGTCTGTGTCTTTAACATTTTTTCTTTCATTTCTTCCCTCCCTCCCCCTTCCTTCCTTCCTTCCTTCCTTCCTTCCTTCCTTCCTTCCTTCCTTCCTCTCTCTCTCTCTCTCTCTCTCTCTCTTTCTTTCTTTCTTTCTTTCTTTCTTTCTTTCTTTCTTTCTTTCTTTCTTTCTTTTTTTGAGACTGGGTTTCTCTGTGTAGCCCTGGCTGTCCTGGAACTCAGTCTGTACACCAGACTGGCCTTGAATTCTTTTGAGATTCGCCTGTCTCTGCCTTCCAAGTGCTTGGATTAAAGGCGTGCACCACCACTGCCTGGCTTCATGTCTGTAAACTTTTAAGAATGTGAATTTAGTACAATTTATTCTATTCCAGATGGACACATAAAATAGTTTTATCTGGAATTATTATGGATAATGCTGCTGTGAATATTCTCAAGTGCTTCCGTGTTAGTCTGTGAGAAAAGATCTCATGTATCCCAGACTGACTGACCTGGGACATAATATATAGCTCAGGATGACTTTGAACGCCTTCTGATCCTCCTGTTTGACTAGTAACTGTTACAATTATAGGCATACACCACCATATCTAGCTCTTTGGATAGATTTTAAGTTAGGAAGCTTTCTTAAAATTTTATTTATTCAAAGCCAGGGTGGTGGTGGCACTGGCCTTTAAGCACTCAGGAGGCAGAGGCCAGTCTGGTCTATAAGAACTAGTTCCAGGACAGACTCCAAAGCTACAGAGAAACCCCATCTCAAAAACATCACAAAAGTTTATTTATTCAAAAAATTTATTTATTCTTGTTAGTATTTATTTGTTTATTGAGACTAAAGTACCATTCTGTGGCTCATACTATCTTGGAACATCATATAGTTCAAGCTGGCCTTGAGTTCTTGGTAGTCCTGTCTCAGCTTTCCAGTATCACAAGTGTGTGAAACCATACAGCTATGCCTAGCTGGTTTTGTTCCTTTGTAACAGGGCCTCTATGTCTTCCAGGCTGGTGTGGAGCTCTCGATGATCTTCCTTCCTGCCTCAGCCTCCAGGAAAGAATTTTTGCATTGCTTCTTTTGAGACAGTCTCACTGTGTAACTTTGGCTGACCTAATAAAAATTTGCTGTGTAGACCAGGCTAACCTGGAATTTACAGATATCCACCCACCTCTGCCTTCACATGCTGTTATTAAAGGAATACACCACCACACCCAGATAATGGATGTTTTTGTTTATTTTTAATTTATTTTAATGTGTATGAGTGTCTTGCCTGCATGAATGCCTGTGTACATGGTGAGTCTTGTGCCCATGGAGGTCAGAAGATAGCATCAGGCCCTTCCCTGAAACTGATGTTAGATAGCTGTGAGCTGCTGTGTGGATTTTGGGTACTGAGCCCAGGTCCTCTACAAGAGCAGCAGTAAGTGCTCTTAACCATTGAACCATCTCTCCAGCCCCGAAAAGGATGTTTTTAAATAGAAATTTGCTGTTGTTTTTGTTTGAAACAGAATATCTTCATGTAGTCCTTGGACTTGCTCTGTAGATCAGACTGGTCTCCAGCTCAGAGACCCACCTGTCTCTGCCTCCTAAGAAAATTCTAGTGTATATTTTTAGGTGAGCTCATGTGTGTTCCTGCTGGGTTTGCTCCTTAAGCTTTCTATTTCCGACTACGTGGTGGTGCACACCTTTGCCTTGTGTGGTTAGAGCCATGCTGGGGGGAGAAAAGACACTGACTGTATTATAGTTCAGGTGCTTTGACATTTTCTCTTTTGATTGCTGGCACTTTAGCAGGTACCTGTAGTTTGAGTTTGCTTTTCCCTGCTGGCTGCTGGCTTGGAGGATCTTTTCATGTGCTGATTAGCCATTCCATGGAGTGCACAGGTGGTGTGAAGTGTTAGGCGTGAGGAGGGCTAATGGCATTTGTCACCATAGGTGACTGAGTGTGGAGGAGGACAATCTTGTTCACCCAGAGCCAAACATGCACAAACTCTTGACTGCTGTGTAATCATCAACTTTATTAGTGATGAGAAAAAAACACTTCTAGACCCTTACAGGTAAAACAAAAGTAACACTTTGTCCAGTGTGCCACTCCAGAGTTAATGTGTGCGTCCTAAAATGTGTCAGGGTGGTTTTCAGGGTTGGGGGAAGAGGACACCACTGTGTTCTGTTTGTTTTTAAATTAATTGTTGTGTGTCTGTGAGAATGCATGCTTTTCACAGAACATGTGTGGGGTTCAGAGGACCGTTTCCAGGAGTTTATTCTTTATTTCCACCCTCGCTTCTGGGGTTCAAGCTCAGGTGATCAAGCCTACACAGCGGGCACTTTTACCCACTAAGCTATCCTGGCTTGGCTGGTTGCTATTTTAAGTAGGCTTTCTTTGAAGTATACTTCATATAGAACAGAGCAATCCGAATGTGAGTTTGAGTGATGTTCGTGTACATCCTGAGAGTGCCCATCGCAGTCTGAAACTAGAGCATCAGTTCACCCTCAGAGTTGCAGGCATCACCTTCCTGTGGGAGCCCAGGCAGTTTCCTAGATCAGTTGTGTGGTTTTCAGATTTCATGAAATGGAGTCGGTGGAGCAAACTCTTGTGTTGACTCTCTTTGAATGATGTTTTTGAGATGCACTTGTGTTACTTGCATGAGTGGTTTTCCTTTGCAGTGGTTGAATGGCATTCTGTTGCATGGGTTCATTCTCCTTTTGCTGGCTCTGTGTCCTGTCATCATCTCCTGTCTGCTCTACTTGCTCCTCCTGTTGTCCTCCCCTCCCCCGTTTCTTCTCTCTTCTTACTGGTTTGAAACTAGAGCACATACATGCTAGACACATACACTCTTACTACTGAATTAATCCCTATCTTTGTACTCTTTATTTTGGGATTGGGGGGGTCACACTCTATAACCCAGGCAGGCATTGAGCTTTTGATCCTTGTCTCTGCTTTCTGAGTAGCTGACATTACAGGCCTGTACCATAGAGCCAGTTTTTCTGACAAGTGGTCAGGCAGAGCAGTGGGTAGAGAGAGCTCTTTTCAGAGTCTTTGTTAATGGAATTAGGGGACAGAATTGCTGAGATGAAAAGTTGAGAAACTCAGAGCTGGTGTTGGTGGCGCATGCCATTAATCCCAGCACTTGGGAAGCATAGACAGGCAGATTTCAGTGAGTTCAAGGCTAACTTGGTCTACAAAGGAAGTTCCAGGACAGCCAGCACTGTTACACAGAGAAACCCTGTCTCAAAACAAAAGAGAAACTCAGATGAGCCACTCACATTGCTCATCACAAGCCACTGGGACACTGCACCAGCTCCTGAGAGTCTTTGAAATCAAGGCTCACTGTGGAAAGGTACCGCCCACTAGTATGTCATTCATTCATTGTGTGTGGGCCTCCGATTAACTAAGGGCCACTGATGTTACCAAGTTTCAGTGTTTATTTAATTCCCGAGAGGACACAGAGGGAACTGGCAGTGGAAGTACTCATGGGCTTATTGGTAGGTCTCCCTTTTTTTCTTCCAAACTCCTCTAGCCTAGAAAGAGCAGTTTTTTTCTTTAAAAATTTTCTCGTTTTTTTGTTAGTTTTTTTTTTTTTTTGATACAAGCCTAGTGTAGCTAAAGTCATAGCTAAGGCTGACTTTGAACTGGTCCTGCCCCCACATCTGAAGTGCTGAGATTGCAGGTGTGTACCATGACATCAAGTTTAGAGTCGAAATTTAAGACAGTGTTTTAAGAGGCTGGAGAAATGGCTCAAGAGTTAAAAGCACTGACTGCTTTTACAGAGGACCCAGATTCAACCCCCACATGGTGGCTCATAACTATCTGTAACTCCAGATTTGATGCCTTCTTCTGACCTCCACAGGCACCAGGCACTTACCCAGTATACAGACATACATGCAAGCAAAACACCCATTCACATTAAAAAGAGAAAGAGAGATTTAATATAGATATAATCACGGGCATTAGAGGCATGAGAAGATCTCTGTTAGTTCAAGGACAGCTGGCCCTACATAGGGTTTCAGAACAGCCAGGCTACATGGTGAGACACTGTCTTGAAAGGAAGGAAAAAAAGAAAAGGGAAGAGAAAAATTCCCAACCAAAACATTATAGGATTTGCTGGTACTATAGCTGTTTTAGATGAATCTGCCTCCAAGAGGAATCTGCACTCCTGAGACTCCAAGATTATGGGTGTCAATATGAAAGAGAAATGCACAGTGGAAAACAGGAACCACTGGAGTTGTTTGAAGAAGTTCCAGGAGCAGGCGATGGTTTCCCAGAGATCAGGGACATTTGTCCCTTCACTGTAAGGGAGATGGGTTGGTTGCACGAAATCTGTTGGAAGCACTTATTTTGTATTTTGTTTTTCAAGATAGGGTTTCTCTGCATAGCCTTAGCTGTTCTGGTACTTACTCTGTAGACCAGGCTGGCCTCAAACTCACAGAGATCCACTTGCCTCTGCTTCCAGAGTGCTGGGATTAAAAGTGTATACCACCACCACACATCCACCACACATTGGAAGTAATGTTTTGGAAAACAGTTTAATAAATCAGTTGAACTTATTTTATATAAAGAGACACATACCTGTGCTTTTAAACTGCTTTCCTACTTAGAGACCATTTAAACATAATTGGTTCCCACGGTACTGTAAGTTGGTGTGAAGGTCTGGTTTGTACCTAAAATATATGTTGGTGAAGCCTTAGGGGTGTCAGCCCAGTGCTCCAGATTGTCTGTGTGTCGCCTTTGTAATACAGTGAAGGAACCATCTTTAGCCAGGACAGAGGCTGGAAGTGTTAACATTGTTAATCTTTGTTCAAGTAAAGGGAAATTAGCTATTGCTGGGGACTACATCTGGCAGGTGTTTGATTTTCTTTTTTCTATTTTTGGTCTATACTTTTTATTTTCTTATGCTGATCTGGGTACTGTCTCTGTGTGTTTCTCTGTCTCTCACACACTCTTTGTCCCTCTCCTGTCGATGGGGTGAAAGGCATGCCTCATATTTCCCAGGTTGCTCTTGAACTTTCTGTTTAGCTAGAATTGGTCTTGAACTTTTACTCCTACCTCCCAAGTGCTGGTTTCACAGGTGTGTGCCATTATGAATGGCTAGTGTCATGTAAAATACCTTTTTTGTGGTATTAAATGATTTGGTGTACATTGTGGGTGGATTTTGAAGTGGGGAAGGCCCCCCTCACCTGCAGTTTCTGTGGGGAAGCTCAGGCTTCTGGTGGACAGCGGACATGAACTGACCATTGGGTTTGTTTTTCAGGTGCACTTTCAGGTTTCCGAGCACAAACATCAAGATAACATTCACAGCCCTTTCCAGTGAGAAGAGAGAGAAGCAAGAAGCCCCAGAGTCGCCAGTGAAGCCTGTGCAGCCACACATCTCACCCCTGACCATTAACATTCCAGACACCATGGCCCACCTCATCAGCCCCCTTCCCTCTCCCACGGGAACCATCAGGTACAGCAGAGGCTGAAGGTCGCATGTCCACAGCTGTACCCAAAGTGACCCTATCTGTTTTCACCGCAACTGGCGGTCAGGAGTTTGCTCAAAGTTTTTGTTGTGAATTGTAATTCTCACATGTTGGTAGGTTGTGGGATTCCTGTTTGTATCCCTTTAGGTTTGTTTTACCAGAGCCATTTCTGTGGCCTTGGAATTAGAGTCTGGTGAGCACACCACAACAGTGGTTACATAACCCTTCCTAAGTCTCCTGAGTTACTGCTAAGCAGAGGTAAGGGCTAGGGTTCCAGTGATTTCCTCCATCAACCGTAACTGATGGTTAAGAGGGCAGCCAGTGCCTTGTGCAGACCTGGTGTGGGTTGTTGTGTGTCTAGAGATTGAGATTTCACTGCCCTGTCTCTGTCTTCCAACTTATTCTGAGCCTTGGAGGGGAAAGTATAAATGCCTTAGGGGGAAGTGTACATGACTTACTTCTCACTGAGCTCTCACCCATCATTATTCTCAGAATTGTGGGCATCCGTGAGCTCCTTCATTTGGTGGTGACGGAGAATAGCATTGAGGGAAGCTCTGGTGGCAGTAGGGGTGGAGCTGGTGTGTTTGGAGTCTCTAACCCTGGTGACTAAGTCTGGGGCTCACTTTTTTTTTCCTCCCTCCCTCCCTCCGTCCCTCCCTCCCTCCCTCCCTCCGTCCCTCCCTCCCTTCCTCCCTCCTTCCTTATAATTTACTAATTTACTATGTACCAGTGTTCTGTCTGCATGTATGCCTGCACACCAGAAGAGGGCACAAGATCTTATTATGGATGGTTACTGGAAACTGAACTCAGGACCGCTGGAAGAGCAGCCAATACTCTTTAGTGAATAAGCCATCTCCTGTCTGCCCTCCCTCCCTCCCTCTCCCCCTTCTCTGGAACTCACAGAGATCCACTTGCCTTTGCCCCTGATTCTGGATTCCAGCTTTAAGTGTAGTCCTGTTTCCTGTTTTCTTCTTTTTATTTTATTTTATTTATTTATTTGGGGGGGTTGTTTTGTTGCTATTTTTTGTTGTTTGTTTTTCGAGACAGGGTTTCTCTGTGTAGCTTTGAAGCATGTCCTGGAACTCGCTCTGTAGACCAGGCTGGCCTTGAACTTTAGAGAGATTTACCTGCCTTTGCCTCCTGAGTACTGGAATCAAAGGCCTGTGCCACCTCTGCTCAGATTGTTTCCATGTTTTAAAATATTTTTTTTTCATTGAAGAGCTGACAGATTGTCTAATTATATTTCTTCTAAAACTTCCCACAGACAGAGTGACAGAGTCTCTAGGAACCATATTCAAAGCTGAAATTTAAAATTCTAAGAGGCTAGAGAGATGACTCAGCTCTTAAAGAGCACTTTCTGCTCTTACAGAGGGACCCGGGTTCAGTTCCCAGCACAACACGGAAGTTTACAAACATCTAATTCCAGTTCCAGGACATCCACCACTCTCTTCTGGCCTCCCAGGCACCAGGCGTGCACGTGATACACGTATACATAGGTAAACACTTCAAACATGTAACATAAATCTTTTTTTAAAAAATTAAGTTAGGGGCTGGAGAAATGTCTCAGAAGTTAAGAGCACTGGCTGTTTTTTCAAGAGGATCCAGGTTTCAAGTCCCAGCATCTACATAGCAGCTCAAACTGTCTATAACTCCAGCTCCAGAGAATCTGACACCCTCACACATACAGGCAAAACACCAGTGCACATAAAAATTTAAAAAAAAAAAAAAAAACTTCCTGTTAGATGTGATGGCTTACTCTCTCTGGTAGAGTACATGGGACCCTGGCTCCTCACAGCTTATCCTGGCTATTGCATTTCCTGACACATTGCTTGAAGCAATCTTCAATACCACAAAGAATTCCAGGGAGTACATTTTTTTCTTAGGAAATACTGCTTTCTCATTTTTTTTTTTCCAGTTTAGCTAGACATGGTAGCACATACTTACAATTCCAGTACTTCAGATTCAGAAACTAAAGCCAGAAAATTGCTGCCTCTTTAAAACCAGCCTGCAGTACAAATGAAGGGCTGTCTCAAGAAAAGTAAGTGGCGCTGGGGAAGTGTAATTCCAATTCCAGGAGATCAACATCCTATCCTGGCCTTCTTAAGGCACCCACATAGCATATATGCAGACAAAACACATTAAAAAAAAAAAACCTTAAAAAAGAAATGTTTGTTTTCCCTGATCTCAGATCTTTACTAAAGAACAATACTATGCTTGCTTTAAAGTAGACTTTCCCCTCTCTTTCACAGTGCTGCAAACTCCTGCCCATCCAGTCCCCGGGGAGCAGGATCTTCAGGGTACAAAATGGGCCGTGTGATACCATCTGACCTCAATTTAATGGCTGACAATTCACAGCCAGAAAACGAAAAGGAAGCTTCAGGTGGAGACAGCCCAAAGGTAAGTGTCTGTCATCTTGTACCTGGGGCTGGGAAGCATTCTGTAGACATTGGTCACTGTGGGACAAGTCCTTTTAGGAACACCGTGTTGTTTTAGTTCAGCTTCTCTGCTGCTGTGATAAAACACTGTCCTACACCCCCTTCTAATAATGGCCATTCCTGAGGGAAGTCAGGGTAGGAATCCAGAAGCCGAGGCCATGAGAGGAGTGCTGCTTCCTGGCTTTTTGCTCATACAGCCCAGAGTCACCTGCCCAGGGGTGTTACTGCTGACAGTGGGTTGGCCCCTTTCAGATCAATAATTAATCAAGAAAACGCACCATAGATATTCCTATAGGCTACTCCGGTAGAGGCCATTTGTCAGTTGAGGTTCTTGCTTCCCACTGATCCTAGTTTATGTCAAGTGGACTGAAGCTCACCAGCACAGCACACAGTGAAGTAACCATCTATCTATGAATTGGATTCTTGTGCAACTCTTAATGTGCCATAGGTATCAGGGTTCATAGTGCCTTTTTTCGTTTGTTTTGTTTTTGTTTTTTAAGACTGTTTCTCTGTGTAACAGTCCTAGTTGTATCCTGGAACTCGCTCTTGTAGACCAGGCTGGCCTCAAACTCATAGAGATCCACCTGCCCATGACCCCTGAGTGCTGGGATTAAAGGCGTGTGTTGCCACCACCCAGCTGTAATGCATTTTTTAAATCCTTGAATATACATGTGAGGACCCCAGGGCAACTGTAGGCACAGTACTGATTATATATAAAATTTTTAGTAGCACAGAAAGGCTGTTGTTGCAGTGTTAAGTAACAAACAGTCTGTACATATGTGACATGTTCACAAAGAACACAAGTCATAGCTATGTTACCTTGTGCACACAGAGGCATTCCTAGGTGCTGGGTTGAAACGTCACAGTAGAAAGGAGACTATGATGCCAGAACTAATAGTGATCTTTGTGAGGCAGGAGCTGCTGGGTACTAGCTATGCTAATACTCACTTTGCAAAATTTGTTCCACCCATTTCGAGTATTTTCCATGTTAAATTATTTAAAAATAAAAATATTTTTATGCTCAGTATTTCAGCACCTGGGAGGAATCTGAGTTCAAGTCCATTCTGGTTTGTTTACATAGAGGCTTTCAGGCTATTGGAAGTGTACTTAGTGATACATTGTTTCTAAAAAACAAAAACAGCATTTTTAAGGCCAACAAAATAGCTTAGCAGATAAAGGCACTTGCCACCAAGCCTGAAGATTTGAGTTTGATTCCTGGGACCCACATAGTAGAAGAGAACTAACTCCTGGAACAAATGAAAGCATCCTCAGAAGCATGTAAGAAAAAAGCCCTAGGAAGTGCATTGGCCATTTGAGCAGGGATGAGGCCTCAACCTCTGAGCCAAGCACATGGTGTAGGGACAGCTAGCTGCTCAGCCACATGTCAGACTCAGGTTCTTGTTTCCCTGGTTCTTTTCCTAGAACCTTAGGGTGTGCTGTTGTGGGTGCTTAGGCAAAGCTTTTAGCAGCCTAAGTGATAGCAAAATAAAGTTAGCCATTTAAAGTGGGCTGTGGGAGTCTTCTGAATGCTGGCATTGGTTGATGGAGAATTGATAAGCATCTCTCAGCTTACTGGAGATCACTGTCTTGTCACTTTGTTCCTTATACTTCTAATTTTGCCCTATCCCTAGTGCATCTCCAATGAGATGGTGTTCTTATTTTTGTCTTGGTTTTTGAGATGGGGTCAGCTGGCCTAAATTTACTATATAGTACAATAATAGTTTGTTTCAACACTATGTAAAAATCTAAAAATAAAAGTCAGGGTTGGAGAAGAGTCTGGAGATGTGACTCAGTAGTTAAAAGAATACTAGCTGTACTTCCATAAGACATGGGTTCAAATCCCAGCAGCCACGTGGTGGTTAACAAGCTATAACTCCAGGTCTAAGGAGATCTGACTCTTCTGTCCTACATGGCACTGCATACACATGGTGCACTGACATGCATGCAGGTAAAAATACCCCCACATTTAAAAAGTAAATAAAAGTGTATACTTGATATATGAACAGTATGCATCCTTGTGGTGCTGATGATCAAATCCAGGCTTTATACTGAATGTGCTTTGAATAAGAATAAGTGGTGTTATTTGAATATACTCTCTTTTTAAAAATTTATTTATTATGTATACAATGTTCTGCCTGCATGTATGGCTGAAGACCAGAAGAGGGCACCAGATCTCATTACAAATGGCTGTGAGCCACCATGTGGTCACTGGGAATTGAACTCAGGACCTCTGGAAGAGCAGCCAGTGCTCTTAACCTCTGAGCCATCTCTCCAGCCCTTGAATATACTCTTTTGCAGATTGCTCCCCTTTTTAAGATTTATTTCTCCGTTTATCTTTGGGACCTGCCAGCTACGGCAGCCTCCCTTCCTAGCCACAGAAGAGTGTTCTTATTTCTGACAAAGTTGTCACCATTTAAATGGGTTATGATTCTGACATCAATAAGTAACATTCTCAGTTGATTTTAGAAGTTAAAAGATTTATTTATTTATTTATTTATTACATAGTGTTCTGCCTACATGTCTGCCTTTGTGCCAGAAGATGGCACCAGATCTCATTATAGATAATTGTGAGCCACCATGTGGTTGCTGGGAATTGAGCTCAGTACCTCTGGAAGTGTTCTTAACTTCTGAACCATCTCTCCAGTCAGAACTCTCTCTGAGACTTATGCTGGTACATGTGGGATTTTGAAATGTTGGAAAGATTGGGAGCTACCAGCAGCCTAGGATGAGCAGTGACTATTTGGCTCCTTCACAGCCGTGTGCTCACAGTAGAGTCTTGGCAGAAGAGGGGCGTTTGGAGAGTTCTCCTCAGGTGCTCTTCTGCCTTGTGCATCACACCTAGACATGCCGGTCCCTCTCCACGTCACAGGGCGTTTCTTGATGTGTATCGCTCTGGATTTCACTGAAGTCCAGCGGCTTCTATCGGTTTTATTTTTGTTCTTGTCACTTCAGTTTTCACCTGTGTGATCCCCCCCCCCCAATAGTGTTTCTCTGTGTGGGCTGTCCTGAAACTGTTTGTAAACTAGACTGGCCTCTTGTTTCTGCCTCCAGGGTACTGGGATTAAAGGCATACACCACCACTACGCCTGGCTCCTTATGTGATTTTTAATCTTTATGCTGTTCTACAATTTTTCTATTTACTTTTCCCAGATTTTCTCGATCATATTACTTTTATAATAAAAAACCCTTGTTGCCTGGCGATGGTGACGCACCCCTTTAGTTCCAGCACTTGTGGGTAGAGGCAGTCAGATCTCTGAGTTCAAGGTCAGCCTGGTCTACAGAGTGAGTTCCAGGACAGGTAAGCCTCCACATAGAAACCCTGTCTCGGAAAACAACAACAACAAAGCCCACACTGTTGTAAGAATACTCTTGAATCTTAGGTGCTTTTTTTTTTTTTTTTTCTAACACAGGATGACTCGAAGCCACCTTACTCCTATGCACAGTTGATAGTACAAGCAATTACAATGGCTCCTGATAAACAACTCACCCTAAATGGAATTTATACACACATCACTAAAAACTATCCATACTATAGGACTGCGGACAAGGGCTGGCAGGTAAGTCCATCTCAGCTTGCTCGCGTCCTGTGTGTTGAAGATGCTGTTTATCCGTCGAAGCTGTTAAAATACTGCCTGCCGTTTTCTATGTCAGAGAAGTCATGGGGGGGGTGTCTCCCACTGGAGAGCTCTAGGCAGGATAGCGCCCTGCTGCTCTATCCAGGAGGAGCAGCAGTTCTGAAGAAAAGTGAAACTGGCATGTTCTTCTGTACAGACCAGGGTCATGAAGATGACTGTGCCTCTCACCTGAGTGTGGCTGCTCCAGGAGTGGTTTAGTGAGAGCGTGGTTGCCTGCTCTGGGGTCTGTTTTAACTCAGCAGCATACGTTTTCAACTTGCTCCTATCCTTGACCTTGGGATGTTGACATCCATTTGATCTTTTACTGCCATGAGAGCGTAGCTGCCTTTCCATCTCTGTATGTCAGACCTTACTTATTCTGACATTGCTTTGGGGCAGGGGCTCTCAACAGAACAGCTTATTTAAGAAAATTGTATTTCCAGGGCTGGAGAAATAGATCAGTTGGTTTAAAAAACATAACAGTTATAACTTGTGCATAAGGACTTGAGTTTCATCCGTAGAATGCATGTAAAAATCAAGGTGCTGGAGAGGTGCATACGGGCATCTCTGGGACTCAACTCACTATCTGATAAGCTTTAGGCCTGTCAGAGACCGGGTCCCAAAATATACCAAAGTGTTTTGCTCCTGAGGAATGAACCTCAGAGCTATTTCCTGGCCTACACACACACATAGGCACAGAGGCGGATTCCTGCCTGAGTTCTGTTTTCCAACATTATGTTTGGAGGATGTGAGTGTTCCCTCCCTGTCCCAAAGGCCTTGCATCCATAGGATTGCTTTTCAGTCTAAGTTTTAGGATATTACAGGGTCTGTTCATTGAACAGCTTTTTTTTTATTAATTTATAGAGGAGATTCTAACACAAAATGGGGCAGTCTGAGTGATTGTATAGAAAGATGGACTATTTCTTCCTTATATTTTCTGTCACAGTGCCTCCCTCTCACCGCTTCCCTATTAAATCTCCAGGTGTTGCCTAGGCTGGCCTCGAACTTGTAATATTCTTGCTCAGCCTCCTAAATTGCTGGGTTATAAATGCACTCTCATGCCTGCTTCCAAAATGATTACTTATAATTTTATAATTTACCCAGCCTGGAGTCGGTTGTTTACTGTGTTTATAAGAAAGTGTGAAAAGATGGGCTATCATCGTCTGAAAGGACCAGAGCTAGTTTGGCGTTCCCATCCGATGAGAAAGACTGAGTGTGGGAGCTGGAGCTCAGGTCCCTTCTAGGAAGGCTCAGACTAGGGATGCTTGTTTTAGGTGTTCATTTAAGATTACACTAATTTATAGGTCACATGAGCCTATCGTGATTTTCATACTTGTAAGAACAGATTGAAGGCACATTAATCTTAGCCTTGATCGCAGTATATAGACCTGAATTATATGGAAAATGGGTCCTTTTTTGTTTGTCTCTAAACTAAATATTTTGTCACTTCCTCCTGTTTTTACAGTGCTGGCTAGGAAATTGCACGTGACCATTTATGAATTTGACCTCATGCTGTATGCAGATTCTCGGAAGGGGGTGGTTAGGAAGGAGACCCAGGCTAGGTGGATTCTGTTAGTATTCAGATCAGTTCCCTGAGTCTCCTGAGCACGTAACTGGTAGCAGAGGAGCTTTCATGGCTCATGGTGGACGGAAAGCCTAGTTACTGCCTCCACTTTTCCACTAGCTGATAGCGTGCAAACTCAGTTGTTCCCTGGCCTAGTGTAGCTGGGGTCTGTGGAGTGTCTTCTGTATGGGAGCAGCCTACCGTAGGCAGGCTCAGTGGGCAGTGGCTTTGAATTGACTGGTTGACTGGCTTTTATCTGTTTTCAGGTTTCAGAATGATTCAGATTTTGGAGTGTTTGCCTGTCTATAACAAGATATCATAGGGGAAATAACCAGCTTAAGGATGATATTCATTCAATTTTTTTTTTCTTGTACGAATAGTCTGCAGGTGATTTTATGTAAACTTTCTAGGACGCTCGTGTTAATGGCAGTTTGGCACATGGGGGCAAATGTGAATTTTTTACTGGAGCATCCTGTTGCCCTCTAAGTTTTTGATTTGGTTTCGGTTTTGTGTGTGTGTGTGTGTGTGTGTGTGTGTGTGTGTGTGTGTGTGTGTTTTAAAAGACAGTGTCTCCCTATGTAGTCCTGGCTGCCCAACAACTCGCTCTGTAGATGAGGCTGGCCTCAAACTCAAAGATCTACCTGCTTCTACCTCCTGAGTTCTGGGATTAAAGGCATGTGTCATCATCACCTGGTGATTTGGGATTTTTAAATTAGGGTGTTGGAGCCTGTGTCATCCTTGTCTGGGTTGCTTCTCTTAACATACAGCCTTTGACTCTGCCTCTCCTCCAAACCTGAAAGGTCTGAGTGCAGCTGGTGAAGGTTTGCCTTCTGTGTGAAGGGCACCAAGAACAGTCCCCTTTGGTTTTCTAGAATTGAAAGAAAGGTTGGTTGTCAGCAATACCTGATAACAAAACATCGCACCACGTGTCTTGGTTTTTTTAAATATTCTAAATCTCAACGAGTCAGACACAGCCAGGCCCCTCATACTGCTCACGATGTAACTCAGGTCCACAAAATAG
This sequence comes from Alexandromys fortis, assembly GCF_014885135.2. Taxonomy (NCBI): domain Eukaryota; kingdom Metazoa; phylum Chordata; class Mammalia; order Rodentia; family Cricetidae; genus Alexandromys; species Alexandromys fortis. The sequence continues at coordinate 144,525 of NW_026068216.1, forward strand.
TCAGAGGCCTGGCTGTTCTGGAGCAGCCCTGGGACTGGTAGTAAAGTGATGCTGAGCATCTGTTAGATTTTTTTTTTTTTTTTTTTTTTTTTTAGCTGCCTGTGACAAGTCCGAACTTCAGGCCGGCCATGGCTAGTTTTATTAGAAGGTTAATGGGGAATTGAGAAAATTGGGGATTTTTGGGTATTCCCTGATTTTATTTTGAGTTATTACCACTTTGAAAGAAGATGAGATAATAGCTGATATTCATGACTTCCACCCTGCGTGTACTTGAGGTGTGGTCACATTCAGATCACAGCAGGCTCTGTCTCAGACTTGGACAACCTGAAGCTGAACTTTCTGAAGAATGATGGCTTCCGAGCTGATTTTCTCTCGTCCCTGACAGTGTTATTGTTGAAGATCAAATAAACACATGGATGTGCTTCGCAAATACAGAGCCGAGTACTTGACTAGAAGGTGGAGTCGTTGAAATTCCTGGTCTTTACTGACTTGCTGAATAAATCCTTTATACTGTATTAATGTACTGTACATGGCATGGCAGACTGTCAGCTAGTTATGTGCAAACATTTCTAAAGGAGGGCCTTGTGTCTGCTCTTTGTCTTCAGACAGTCAGCAGTTAGTCCTGATCCCACCTGGCAGAAGGAGGGAGATGTGGGAGATGGCAGAGCCTTAACCCTTCCCATGCCTAGGTTCCCCCTCTCCACCTGAGATTCCCTGAGTTGTGGCCACAAAGGCTCCAACCCAGAGCAGTCTCCAGCCAGGGAGGGCTGGGCCTTGAAGCCTCTCTGTCACGTCTGCATTGAGCATCTAGTTTTCTGCTTTACAGGACACTAAGGCTTGGGCACATCTTCATTTCTCAACAAAGAATTATATGAAGTCTACGTATTTTTTATGTTTCATAGAATTCAATCCGCCACAATCTCTCTCTGAACCGTTATTTCATCAAAGTGCCACGCTCCCAGGAAGAACCAGGCAAAGGCTCCTTCTGGAGGATAGATCCTGCCTCCGAGAGCAAGCTGGTAGAGCAGGCTTTTAGGAAGAGACGGCCTAGGGGCGTGCCTTGCTTTAGAACCCCCCTGGGACCGCTCTCCTCTAGGTAAGGACACAGGAACCAGAGACCACACCCATGGTCAATAATATCACCTCAGTGTGCTGGGGAGCTTCTTTCCGAAAATGAGGACCTGCGGATGCCGTTACTGGTGTTGGGGTGGGGACTGGGGAAGGTTGGTTGTGTTTGTTCCTTACTGTTCTGCGTTCCTCCTGTGTTGCTTGCTGTTTCCTTGAACTTGATGCGCATCTTACAGTAATGAGACCCCAGTAGGCAAGGTCATGGGCCACTGTGTTTTCCTTTCTTTTGGCATGTGAACAGTTTTTAAAGCGACCTTCAGTTCTGTGCTCAAGATTTCTCATTTGTCTGATTTTGAAACCAAACACTTTAATCTATTGGAAAAGAAATGAGTTTATTAGAAACCGTAAGGCCCCACAGTCTGCTCCCTGCTGCATCCTGCTGACTGGCTGCACAGGAACTGCTCAGAGAGGGCACCAACCTTTTCATGGGACTGAGCGGCCTCTGACATGCGTGGGAGAGAAAGTCAGAACACAGAGCTGCTCTCTGTTGGCAGGAGAGAGAAGGCTGCCCTTTACAAAGTGAGGTTGAGTGGACAAGTCCTTTCTGGGGTATCACTGTGAAAACCCACTGTCTTCTTTTGGTGACCCAGGAGTGCCCCAGCCTCTCCCAACCATGCAGGAGTGTTGTCCGCTCACTCCAGTGGCGCCCAGACCCCGGAGAGCCTGTCGAGGGAGGGCTCCCCAGCCCCCTTGGAGCCGGAGCCTGGCGCCTCACAGCCCAAACTTGCCGTCATCCAGGAGGCACGGTTTGCACAGAGTGCACCAGGTGAGACCACAGGAGGAGAGGTGGCAAGGGTCAGGCAGTGGGGCCAGACAGACAAATATGCCTGCATTTGGCACTAAAGCAGTGGTAGGACCCTCAGGAAGCTTCATACCTTGTGCCTGGCACTTTGTGTAGTTCCTGAGTGTTATGTAGAAGGTTTCGGGGAAAGAAAGTGGCACTGGGAATTAATTTTCTCTCCCTCCCTCTCTCTGTTCCACTCTCTCCCCCTCCTTCCTTTCTTTTTCTTTTTTTTCCATCAGCTCAGGTGAGATAGAGTATGGTTGTAATGTGCCTGACCGAGAGGTTGAGGCAGGAGGATTGCTGTGAGGTTCAGGACAGCCTGGGATTCATAGTAGCCCTGTTTCTAAAAACAAAAGTCAAAGAATCAATATTTCTCAATTGCTTCTTTTTTTTTTTTTAAAGTCTCTTCTCACTAAAAGAAGCTACACAAACTAGGCAGTGATTAGAATAAAAATATATCTACTTAATGAAAAAGGTGAATATTCCCAGTTTACTTGCAAAACCATAATATAGAAGGAAATGTGTGCCTGGAAAGATGAGCATTTTGACCACTAGGCATGATGGATGCTCAGGGAAACCCTAGCCTGCTCCCTGTCTGCAGCTGCTGGTGTCCACTTGCGAAAGCCAGGGAGTGGCCTGGGTCTGCTTCTGCGCTTTGTGCCTCTGTCCTACCAGGGCAAGTTCTCTAGGCCCAATATAGGGTGTGTTTTCGAAGGAGGAAGTATAGAAAGAGGTAGTGGGAGAAATCAAAACCAAGCTAAGTTTGCAGTCTTTGATTCTTAGATGTGGGAACTTAATGTCCCCGTTAAGATACTACGTTTCGACCATAAGAGATGGCTCAGTGGTTAAGAGCATTCTCTGCTCTTTCAGAGGACCTGGGTTCAGGTTTGGTTCCGAGTATTCAGTGTCCTCTTCTCACCCCTGTGGGCACTCATATGGTGCACAGACATAAAAGTGAGCAGAGTAGTGAGACGAGTAAGCAAAAATAAATCTTGAAAAATTGTAATAATAAAAAGATAGTATATATCTCTCATTAGTAATATTCTGTATTTTAAAGTGTAGTGTTTATGTTAGTAAGTGCTTAGTGTGAGAACTATAAGACCAAGGCCCATGCAAGCCTTAACACTGCTCATGTTTTCTCCCAACAGGGTCACCTCTCTCTAGTCAGCCCGTCTTAATCACTGTCCAACGGCAGCTACCCCCGGCCATTAAGCCTGTCACCTACACTGTTGCAACCCCAGTGACCACATCCACCTCTCAGCCACCTGTTGTGCAGACGGTACATGTTGTCCATCAGATACCAGCAGTGTCAGTCACCAGTGTGGCTGGACTGGCCCCAGCAAACACATACACAGTTGCTGGACAAGCTGTGGTCACTCAGGCTGCAGTGCTGGCTCCTCCTAAGGCAGAACCACAAGAGAATGGCGACCACAGAGAAGTCAAAGGTGAGCAAGAAGACAGCACCTCGTGCTAACTTTTCAGTCCCATAGAAGTTCACAGGCTCAGTTGTCCTTGGCTGTTTTAATATGTTCCTTAGTTTTTGTGTGATCGTTTCTTTACTTCCGTTTTAGGGTGGCAATTGCGTCCACATACATCCTAGAGAAACCCTGTTTTACTAAGTACAGCCCTAGCCCACTGTTGGTTTTAAAGATTTTACTCTGTGTGTGTGTGTGGTTTGCACAAGAGTGTGTGTGTATGCATGCACCCTTGGAAGTCAGAGGTGGTTGTCTTCTTGGAACTAGAGTTACTGACCAATGGAGGTGCTGGGGATCAAATCCGGTCCTCTGAGTGTGGTATGTTCTCGTAACCATGGAGCCATCTCTCCATCCCATTACTTGGTTTTAAACATTTCTGCAGTACTAGGCATCAAGCCTAGGGCTTTGTACATGTCAGGCAAGTCCTTTATGGCTAAGCTATAGCCCCAGCTTTTTTTTTACCCCCCCCCCTTTTTTTTTTATTTTTTATTTTTAAGGCACAGTTTCAAGTTACCCAGACTAGTCTCCAACTTACTTTGTAACCCAGACTGGCCTTAACTTGCCAGTAGCTGAGGTGGTAGCCATGTGACACCCTGTGACACCCTGTGTTGGAATTAGGCTTGCACCATACTTGTTTTCATAAATTGCCAAGATCCCGGCTTTGCAACAGTGTATCATCTCTCTTCCTTTTCTTTTGATTTCAGTGAAAGTAGAGCCTGTCCCTGCAATTAGCCCAGCCACACTAGGCGCTGCTAGCCGAATCATCCAGACATCACAGGGTACCCCTGTCCAGACAGTGACCATAGTACAACAGGCGCCTTTAGGTCAACACCAGCTTCCAATAAAAACTGTAACGCAAAACGGAACTCACGTGGTACCAGTGCCTCCAGCAGTGCACAGCCAGGTGAACAACGGTAAGAACGTTTGTTCGCGTCTGTTCGTGTCCCAGCAGAGATTCTTGACTATGGGAAGAAGCGTTCCATGCTTGGTTCTGACTTGACTTTGTAGTTTTGTCTGTGGAAACGTTTGCCGTTTAAAGCCATGGGAAGTGCAAGGGATGCTGTGGGAGCCACGAGGCTTGGTATTTTCCCACCACAGCCCCTTTGTCTCTAGAGTTTTTTTTTTTTTAATTTTATTTATTTATTATGTATACAGTATTCTGTCTACATGTCTGCCTGCAGGCCAGAAAAGGGCACCAGATGGCTGTGAGCCACCATGTGGTTGCTGGGAAGTGAACTCAGGACCTCTGGAAGAGCAGCCTGTGCTCTTGACCTCTGAGCCATCTTTCCAGCCCCCTAGAAATATTTTTATTTTCATTCAGTTATTTTTACTTTATGTGTATGGGTATTTTGCCTGTATGTGCATCTGTGCACCGAATGCATTCATTGTCCGTGTAGGCCATAGAGGTCAGATCCCCTGGAACTAGAGGCGCAACAGTTGTTAGCTGCCTACGGGTGCTGGGGATTGAACATGGTTTCTCTAACCACTGGGCTAGTTTTCTGGTCTCTCCCCAGAAATTTTTACAACATCCTAGGAAAATACCAAACAAGAAGCCGTTTAATAGAAAGAGGGTTTATTTGTGCTCAGAGTTTGAAGATATAGCCTGTCATGGAGTGCAAGGCAACTGGCCACATTGTGTCTACTATTGACAAGCGGGAAACTTTCTCTTTCCAGTTCAGGGGGATATAAACTGTGTGTTGTCCGTGTGTGGAAGGAAGGTCGGAGGACAGCTTTGTTCCTGTGGGGTCTAGGATCAGACTTACTTTGTCACATGGAGGCACAAGCACCTTTCCTGCTGAGCCCCGTAAGGACAAACTCAGATTTTTCAGAGTTAATATGTTCTTTCTTTTTTGAAAAACTACTGGGGATGGAGAGATTATGGTTAAGAACACTTGCTATTCTTCTAGAGGTTATGGGTTCAGCAACCACCACTAACTCCAGCTACAAGGGATCTGGAAGTGTCCTCTGGCCTCTGCAGGTACCTACATTCACGAGTTTGCACACGCACGTAGAGAGATTCGCAAACATGCATATAAATAAAAATAAGTCTTTAAAATTTTTATAAAACTTTATGATGGGGTACATGTGCCGTACATAGCACACATGTGGAGGTCAGGACAACTTTGAGAATTTTGTTCTCTTTTCCACATTTGTGTAGGTTTTTAGACTTGAACTCCCGTGGTCAGGCGCAAATGCATTGTATAGTCTACTATAAAGACTGTGCATATAGTCAGCAGTGTTGCGGGGTAGGGTGCACATGAAAGTCAGAGGGCAACTTGTGGGAGTCGGTTTTCTCTTTCCATCAAAGTATGGAACTCAAGTTCTCAGGCTTGGTGGCAAGCTCTAAGTTACCGTACTAGCGTAAGCATGTCTTCTTTATAGGCAAATGCTTTAGGAAATGACTTGAACAGGTGAGAAATGGCTGTCTTTCAAACCAGAATAGCCTAATTTCCTCCTTGGAAGGAACAACTCTCTGTCCTTCAGGTGAACAGAAGCCACCCCCGTCTTGACAACAATGAGCTCTTGAGTAGCTTGTGCATTTTAAAAGCTGCAGAAGTTATTCTTGTTGATGGAAATACCCACTAGCCAGGCATTGACTGCAGCTTCCCTGATTTCCTCTGCTTAGGATTCCCTGCCTTCGCCCTTCAGGGCCATCCCTAGGGTTCTGTGTAAGCTTAGCTCTGTAGATTTGGAGTGCCAGGGTGGGTTGTGGTCGAGGGTTTATGCAGTAGTGTGGGTTCTGATGTACTGTCTCTCTTCAGCAGTGGCGAGTCCTCTCCATATGCTGGCAACCCATGCGTCAGCATCGGCGTCCCTGCCCACAAAGCGCCAGAACGGTGACCAGGCAGATCAGCCGGAGCTCAAGCGCATTAAAGCAGAAGATGGCGAGAGCATTGTCATTGCCCTGAGCGTAGATGCGCCACCAGCAGCTATGAGAGAGAAGGGGATCCAGAACTAGCTGCTGGGAGACCTTCTCTTCAGACATCAATTTGTGGTGCCAAAAGGAGATGCTGCCTCTTCCTGAAGCAGGGAGCGCATCCTCAGTGGGTAAAGGGCCCTGCGGTTGGACTTCACCTCTTAGCACTGAAAACATGAACCCAGGTGGCCTTAAAACTCCCTAATTTAAAGACAAGTTAGACTTGAACAGACCCACAACAGCAACCCTGGTTCCAGAGGTGGTGTCTCCTACAGAGCACTCGCTGGGCTGTCATCTGTGGGCTCAGCTTTTACTACAAGCAAGAACTCTGAGTCTCTTGTGCAGATGCAGCACCCGCTGCAAGTGGATCTCTCTGGCTTTCCTCTAGGGGACAGAGCCATAGCCACCTGCTGCCCTCATAGGACCTGCTGGTTGCGGCTGAGAGACAAGACAGTATTTTGTTGTCTACATGTGGAATTAGAATACTTGGAGATGTCCTTTCTTTACTAAATAACGGGGTCTTTGACATTTCATATCACTCCATTTCTACTCTGGAAATTTGAGATTCATTTGGGGGAAGAATGTCATTCTGTTTGTTTCTGTGGTTTGTTTCCAGCCCATGGGATGGTTTGCTCTGGTCTGTCCTGCCTGTTTGGGTGGCACTTCTTTAGGATACCTGCTTGCCCATTTCCGTTCAGAGCAGTTCCCTGTGCCATTGTAGAGGGTGGGTGGACTGAGGCTGCATGGACCCATAAGGCCGGGGCACTGGGACAAGGGACCCCGGGAGCCTCTAGCCTCCGGGCTGCACGTACCTGTTCTTGCGCGTTCTGTTGTCTGTTTCTTTATGTTGACTTTGTCCTTGGCATAGTTTCCCACTCTAGTAAATGAGTCTCCTACATATTGTGTATGCTTAAAGCAACAGATCCCCCTCCCCCTTGGGAAACAGACCCAGCTTTTGTTACACCTCCCTTTTCAGACCGAAGTCATAGGTCTCTTCCAGAACCCTGCTGGGAGTCATAGGGGTCCGCTCTGGCTTCTGGCACCTGACTGGTTACCTGCATGGCGAGAGCTCTTGGAGAGATTGAGGGTCTTGGAAGTAAGACCCAGTGGCCAGGTTCTCAAGAATCCAGGCCATTTTCTGATTCTCTAGAGGTTTCTCTGGCTTTTCAGAATGAAGTCCCACACTAAGTCTGACTTACGTCCTATATAAGTAAACTTTAAGAGGGAAGGGTGAAGAGAGGTGGGAGGCCAGCAGCCCAGCCCACACTCAGGATCACCGCTCATCTTTCCGGAGCATTCTGGACTTAGCTGAGCAGCAGGCAGAGGGACTTAGCCTCATTGTGGGTTGTTGTTTTTTTTTTTTTTTTAAATGTCATCATCATAACGTTATTTATTTAAATGTAGTTATTTTGGTATTTAATTTTTTTTAAGAGAAGGGGGGGAAACCCTGTATTTTCCTGGTAGAATGAAATGGCTCAGAATGGTATATTTAGGCAATTTAAAACATTATTTACATAAAGACCAAATATGATAAGTCTGTTCTAAGTATTGCTTCACCCACAGTATGGAGCTGTCACAATGTTACTGCAGATGATGTGTGTTGACGTTCTGGAGTTACTGCACACAAGCTGGATTTATATAACTCAGCCACTGAAAACAATAAAAGATGAGACATCATGTGAGTGAGAACACGTGTGTGCCACAGCAGTCTGCCTTTGGACTGCAGCTTGGGGGACTGGAGCCCCTCCAAGCCGCAGTCTGCCTCCTCCATCTTGCAGGTAACCTTGAAATGTGTATTTCTTAAAGGTTTGCATTTTGCAAAGCACTTTGGGTTCTCTTGTGCCCAGCATGTGGGTCCCAGCTCTGGGCCTCAGTTATGTGGTGCTCTAGCAGGAGGCCACCCTAGTGAGGTGGGTTCGGGCACCACCAGCTGAGCATACTGTGTCTGGGGACATCTGCCTGTAGCATGCTTGACTAGGATTGGGTAGATGTTCCCTGCGTGAGTCAAGTCTGCAGACTCGTTACCTCTGAGCTCCAGACAGACCTTAGGAGTCTGCAGGGGTTTCTTTTGGGGGCTCATAGAAAAATTTTGAAGATGGAAGGAGGATTTTTTTTCTTGAAGGCCACATTCTCAGTCTCAAGTGAGTGAAGTGTCCTGTGCAGCCACAGGCACACACTCACCTCTTCTCCTTGCTGCTCTTTGGTACATAGGAATGTAAAGCTGAACGGAGCGGGCACAAGCTAAGCCGCAGACTAACAGTACTGAACCCAGGTTTCCTTGCCAGTGTTGCAGGTACTGCTTTAGTCTATGTTCCTGAGTCCCCAGAAGCCGCTCCGCACACCATGGCTGGGCTCGTCTGCTGTCTGATGTGGGGTGGGGGCGATGACCCTGACACCACAGCAGCTTGCAGCAGTTCCCAGGTCCACTGTGGCACCTCAGTGTTGAATGCTTAACGAGTCTCTCTTCGACCTTTACCAAACTTCTGAGCTCCCTCAGGGACTAGATAACTTGAGTAGCTTTGGCTTGAACCACACAGAACACAAAGGGAAACTTTGCTGTGTCCTGGGTACAGTACATTCCAGAATGTGTGTGGCATACTTTGTATATTCTCCACACCGCAGAATGTCTCCATAAACACCCCACCTCACCTCCTTGTCCTCTGCGGGGGGTGGCTGGGCACAGAGTAGCTGAAGTAGTTCAGAAGGGGCTGGGGAGTATCAGGACTTGGGTTTTCTACGCTGTGTGACACAAGGAGAGAAGTGACAATCGTGAAGTCCGAGCATCTGCTGTTCTAGAGTAAGCAGAGTGGTGATCTGTGTGCAAAGATTTGGAATTTTTAAAAAAAAGTACCAAGTTCCTGAAATTCAATAAAATATTTTTATTAATTTTAACTGAATACAGAGTATCATTGTCTTTTGATAAGCAGCTACATCTGTCTTACGTCTGTGCTGGGAGACTTTCCCAGGAACACAGGTGTGTTCAGCACAGGCTTCTTCGGGGGTGCAAGCACAGGGTACGATAGTGACAGCTATACAGGCAGCTGTGTGCTATCCAGGGTTGGAGTTCAATTATTTTAGAGTTTTAAGTTGTCCGTGACCCCAACCCCAATGCTTGCCCTCTGACCTAAGGATCAAGATCACCGAAAACAAGAGATAGCAAAATGTTTGCCAAAAAGGTATACAGGTGTTGAGGTTCCCAGGTGATGACAGTGGCCTCCCAGCTGCTTTCCCAAGGCGGAATATATGGAAACTCTGGGGATGTGTGGTCAAAGCCAGGAGAACTTACAGGTGACGCAGTGGCAGCCCAAAGGTGGGGAGCATCCTGAGAAAGCGCTCCCGTGCAGGTGACAGTAGACGCCACAGTGCTCTGGTAAGCAAGAGGTGGCATTAGGAGCACTGAATATTTAGAAGGACCTTGGCAAGGAATTGGGAGGGTTGATCAGTAAAATGTTTGCCTTGCATGTACAAGTCTGGATTTGATCCCCAGAACTTGATACGTCCATGTGGTAATCCTGTAATCCTATCCCTCAGAAGGTGGAGGCAGGAGAATGAGAAACTGAAGGCCATCCTTGACTGCAGGGCAGGTTTGAAGCCAGTCTGGGCTACATGAGATCTGCTCAAGAGGGAGCAGGGAACCCTTTAACAAACAGGAGAAACAGGGTGCCTGGGAGACAGAATCTGGGGATACTAGCATGCACAGGGAGTTAGAAATTCCCCGTACTACTGCACCTCACGTCCATCTGCAGCCATCATGGCAAAGCTGGCCAGGAGGGTCTGTGAATTGTCCAAGCAGTGCATGCAGGGTGGACCTGAGCAGCCCAGAGCAGGCTGGGAGAATGCTTCCCACACACAAAGGTGGGTATGACTACACAAGGTATATGGATATGAAGTCAGCCCAGCAGTGGTTGCTAAGGTAAAACCATATTCCAAAGAGTAAGCAAGTGGCCAAAGAAAGCTCAACCCAAAGAGGACAGCTGTCAACTCCAATATGACCTAAATGTAAATAAAAACAGATGACCATTGGAGAAGAATTAGCCATGCTTCCTAAAATAGAGCAAATGCTCTTGAAATAAATCAAAAGGTATAGAGCTTGGGCATCATAAATGATTAGGTAGATACAGCATTTGGAAATGAAAATAAACTTCAGGGACATAAGCCCCTGAGTTCCCAGCAAAAGATGGACTTGGCTTTCAATAAAACAAGCCAGGTGGTGGCGCACACCTTTAGTCCCAGCACTCTGGAGGCTCTGTGAGTTCAAGGCCAGCCTGGTCTACAGAGCAAGTTTCAGGACAGCCAGGGTGGTTAACCAGAGAAACCCTGTCTCAAAAAATAAAAACGAAAAGGAACGGGATGTGCAAATGCCCATGAGTAGAGACTATTGAATTTAGATCCCACGTAAGACCACAGTTAAGATCATCTTTAAGTCATGGACAGGGATTCACAGTCATTGTGAGTCAAAGGAGAGACTACTGTCATCTTAGGTCCATGGATGGACACTAAGCACAACTAGGAAATTTAAAGGGCTAAGGAACACTATTGATCAGAAACTGTACAAGCAGAACAAAATGCTCTTAGAAAATAAAGAACTAGCTAACCCGTGGAGCTGCTTCAAGTACTAAGTAAGTCCTTGTGTTTTCATTTAACTGATAACAAGGTGAAAATTTTAAACCTCCAGGAATCAAGAAAAAGTTAAAAAAAAAAATTAGAGATATTTAAGCAAGTAACTTGCATTTTTAAAATGTGATCCTTTTAATTTGCCTGTATTAAAATCATTCAAAACAAAACTTAATTGCTGCTTGCTTAATTAGAACATTTACATTGATAAAGTTATGCAGGAAGCAGAGATTTGACGTGGTAAAACTCGTACTAGAAGTTAGCTTTACAGCCTAAGTGTAACTCTGTTTCCTTCTATGCTACCTGGTCCCACCACAGCGTGAGTTCAGACAGTGACTTTAGCAGAATCCGTACAGTTCACAATGGCCTGTCTGCAGGTCTACGATCTAACACGGAGGCCAGGAAGACAGCAAATGTGAGCCTCTCTCAGAGCAAGAGAACCAGCTGGATGTACTCTAAGCTTTAGACGTGGAAACCAGCAGGTAACGGCTTTATTTCCAGTACTATGAATTAGCACAAGATATAAAGGAACATACTCGAATGAATGAGCAAATTAAACTCTTTAATCAAGAACTAGAAGCTAACTTTGGAACTGATAAACCCACCTGAAGTTAAAAATATATGCCTGTAATCCTAGGATTTAGGAAACCGGCAGGATTCCAAGTTCAAGGTTAGCCTGGATTGTACAGTGAGTTTTGATGGGACCTAGGCCACAGCAAACTTTGAATTAACAGACAAAAAAGAAGAAAGACACAGCCTGTGCTTGGACAGGATGGTTGGGACAATGACAGAACCACACTAGTGACATCACTGAGAAGGTGACCAATAGAAAGTACCATCCTGGCACTTGGGAGGCAGAGGCAGGTGGATCTCTGTGAGTTTGAGGCCAGCCTGGTCTACAGAGCGAGTTCCAGGACAGCCAGGGCTGCACACAGAAACCCTGTCTCTCGAAAAACCAAATTAAAGAAAAATTCAGGGCTGGAGAGATGACTCAGAGGTTAAGAGCACTGCCTGCTCTTCCAAAAGTCCTGAGTTCAATTCCCAGGAACCACATGGTGGCTCACAACCATCTGTAATGGGGTCTTGTGCCCTCTTCTGGCCTGCAGGCAGACACACAGACAGAATATTGTATACATGGTAAATAAAATTTATACAGATGGAAATAATTTAAGAATGCGTTATGGTCAGTAGTCAGTTTTCTGTACTACATTAGGGAATGGGGTGATAAAGGGCAAGTTTTATTATTTATTTCCAAGACAGAGTATTTTCTGTGTAGCTTTTGCAGCCTGTCCTGGAACTTGCTTTGTAGACCAGGCTGGCCTTGTGCTCAAGAGATCTGGGATTTAGGACCCGCGCCACCACCCGCTATTTATTTTTTTGAGACAGGGTCTCATAGCCTAGGCTGCCTTGAACTTCTCATTCTTTTACTTCCCCGAGACCACAGGTGTGTAATGTGCCTGTAATCCAGGGTACCACCATCAGTGACCTGTGTGTTGTGTGCTAACCAAACACTCGACCAGCTGAGCTACATCTTTAGCTCCAAGCGAGAACTGTTAAGAATAAGGAAGTGAGCTCAGAGGTGGTGCGTTTCTGAGACCTCAGTCATCTGAAAACCGAGGCAGGACTTGATCCGGAGAACAGTAAAACTGGGACAAGGGTGGAAGGAAAGTGGGTGTGGTGGTGTCCGTCCTCCTCTGTTGTACAACCCTCTGGGCTACAAGAGACAAACATTAAATCAGAGCCATAAAAATGAAAAGCCGTACAGTTAGGAAAACACACCCAAATGTACTTAACGCAAAGCAGGGTGTAACAGAGATTGAGTGCAAAGTCTTACAAAACTGGCCCAGGTGGCAGTAACACTTCTAAGAGAAAAGCAGGGCTTGGCTCATGTGCGGTCACTTGCCTGACATGCAAAAACCAGGAGCACGCAAGAAAAATTCACACATGACTGATCCATGTTCATACAATCCAACCTTTCTACACATGAAGGTCTTGTTCTTCAAAGACTTGAAATGGGCAGGGTTGAGGGCAGAGCTTGTGTTCCCAGGAGAGGTAAGGGGGGATATTGGTTGAGGCTGGAGACATAAGACTATTTCAATAAATAAATTTGAAAACAATGTGCCCGGCCTGGTCCTAGTGTTGAGGTTTAGGAACAAGTGAATGAACGTCAAAGCTGAGAACTCTCTGGAGCCCTCTGTGGTATACATTCCCTTAATCCTATTAATCCCAACACTACAGAGGTTCTGAGTTGGATGCTGGCCTCGTCTACACAGCAAGTTATAGGACAACCTGTCTCAAATAAACAGTAAGAATTGAAAGCCTTCAGGCCCAACAAGCTTGTATATCTTTGTGCACAGTTATTTCCGTTTTAGCACTGATTGTGCTAGCAAAAAGTGTGAGTATTTTTGAGCAACCACAGTATCTCTGGCATTGAACTTGCTTTCTTTTTCAAAGCAGTACTTGCAGTGTGGAGGCTCCAGGAATTCAAGGCCACCTTCAGGCACACAAGAGTTTAAGCCCAGCCTGGGCTACACAAGATCCTGTTCTCAAAAAACCAACTAACTAAAGAAATGTTTCTAGAAAACTTAAATATTAGCCCCTAAAGCTAGGCATGGTGGCCAGCCTAATCTACAAAGTGAGTTCCAGGTCAGCTAGGACTGTTAGAGAAACCCTGTCACAAAAACAAAACAAAAATTGGGACCTAATGCTGATTGAAATTAAAATGTCTTCATCATTCATCTTTTCTGGTGGTAGAAGTGTGAGACAGTTCTACAACACTGTATTTCTCTGTCTGTCCCTCTCGTTCTTAATAACTACATATAGCCAGGCATGGTGGTGCATTCCTTTAATCCCAGCACTTGGAAGAAGCAGGTGGATCTTGAGTTTGAAGCTAGCCTGGTCTAAATAGTTCCAGGACAGCCAGAGGCTGCTAGACAGAGAAACTCTTGTTTCGAAAAAGCAAAACAAAAAAGAACTACATAAATTTTATTTTTTTTAAAATTCTAAGTACTTTCCAAAATGTGAGAGTCAACCAAACACCTCGATCAGCCAGCTGAGGAGAGGTCATACATCATGACTGTGACCACCAGGCTATAGACCATGCTTACACCCAGAGGCATGGTCTGCCTGAAGAAAGAAAACATTAAACAAAGACTTGGTCCCACAGTGACGTTGGCCAGAAGGGGAGGAGGAACGATCAGGGGTCCACTCAACCATGTGAGCCTGTGGTTTCTGAGAAAGGAGAATGTTGGTGCAGGACCTGGCAGCTCTGGTGGACGGTAACATTTAGTTTGCTGAGAAGAGTGGGCAAGGCAGAAACAGAGCGCAGTTTCTCATGTCCTCAGATGCTAAGACCACACCTTGGAAAAACCGCCAATCAGGAGCTTCTGGAATCCCTGTAAGTGCCAGCATTCAGATATCCCCTCTTGGGTCAAGGCCCACCTACCACTGGGTGTTTGAAAACCCTGTCTGCTGATGCCTGTAAACCTACAGAGCTTTGCATGGTCCACCAATTCTATTATTACCCAGAGACAAAGACAAATCTGAGGAGCAGGCAGCACTGAGTTTTCTCTTAACCCTTGCATTGCCACTCACAGGGAGCCCACGTGTGCTCACTGCCCCTTGCAAGGTGTGCCAAGGATGGTGTGGGCTGGAAAGTTGACTAGGGAGGCCACTAACGAGGCTTTGCCCAGGGTCAAACACCCTCAGCCTGATTAGATGCCAGGCCCTCTTGTGCCACCCATCCTAGCTTCATGCCAATCCCGTGGTGCTGGAGCACAACACTGCCTCAAATCCTGGTGTATCATCGCCTGTCACCTGCTTGCCTCCCCAGTTCTGAAGCTCCAGTTCACACTGGGAAGACCCATGCTTCAGGACCAACCACTGCAAGTTGGAAACATTGAAGGATCATCACACTGCCTGCCCCCCAAAACTGCAAAAATATTATATAAACCAGTCTGACACCAGCCAAAGTATATGGACGAGCGGTGCCTCACAGAACCTTCTGAAGGGCAGCTTGCTGATACCTCTGAAAACAGGAAGCCAACGCTGGTATGACAGGGGGCAGTGACACCAAAAAATTTTTTATTAAGTGTTCCATCTGTACCCGCTCTCTGGATGGTCCTAAACCATACAAACTCAGTTTCTCTTTTCAGAGGCTGTGCTGGTGAGGTACCCATGTAACAGGGCACTCTACTCCCAGCTCAATGGCCTACAGGTCTGCCCTGCAGCAGGTGCAGGACCCTAATCCCATTATATACTCAGGATGAGAACATCTGGCTTCATTACACATGGCTCTGCTCTTTACAGATAGAGTACAACAAAATTAGTCACTTTTATTTCAAAGAAACTACAAACAAGTGTGCAAAATTAAGTTTCATGATTAAATACACATAAAGTAACATGCATACTTGACATCAAATCCACAGTTAGCCGATTACAGGAATATGAAGGAACTGGCAGAACTGAGAACCTGCTGCTGGGCACAATTTAAATGTTTGCAACCCGAAATCAAAACCGCAAAACCGAGCTTCTTAGAAGATATGTAAAAAACTAAACATATACCTCAAGTGGCACAGAAACACGGAGCCTGTAGCCTGTGTCAGTACCAGGATGTGCCTGCCATCCCCAATGCTAGCGTGTGTTCCTGTGGGTGTTGGGAGAGATGAGACAGGGTAGACACCACAGGCAAAGCCAATTCCCTTCACACAACTGGTAGCTACAGGCACATGGACATTGCACTGAGAAGGCCCCTAAGTTAAGTAATGCTTTCTTCTGAAGTGATTTTTAAAGTCTATGTGTTACTTTGTTCCCTAAAGGTAATGGGAAGTTCTGTTTTAACCCAAACTAAACCAGGAGACCCTGCCTCCCTCGCAGCCTGAGGACTGTGCCTCAAGCGGGATGTAATTCATCCTTTTCTCTGGCAGGTCTGGTGAGAACCCCAATCATGTGCTCTGAACAGTGCTCCTCACGTGTGGCGGAGGTTTCTCTACCCTTCTGGAGTGATGTAGGATGTAAGCCTGACACACTCACCCTACCAGCTTCCACTGACTCGTGTTTGGACAGTCCCCAGGGACTGCAGGGAGCCTGCTGGCATGAAGGTGTGGCGGTGTCACTAATGCTAACATCACAGCTGAACTAAAGGGTGGTGGCTAGCAAGAGCCCGAGATGCTCAGAGCCACAGAGTCTGCAGAACCATGAGGACGAGTCCTTTTGATATGGGAATGAGAAGCCTTGCTCAGGAAGGCAGACAACCACGTATGGCTTCGAGACCAAGGTCCTCGAGAGGGTCCTTGAGCCCCTCACCCACAGGCCTGGGGCACTGGCACCAGCCCCAGGAGTCCACAGGGCGCTGGGTGGTGGCATCAGCTGCACTCATAGGCAGAGTCACAGCTTGTCATCGGTCATCTCCAGGAACTGTGCACACACATCACGGACACACTCGCCCTTGGGATTGAACAGGAACTTGTAGTAGCTGCCGTCTGCACAGATAGCTGGGAGAGGAGACCACATTAACACATGAGCACAGTTAGGCCCCACCCCAGCCACAGGACTTGGTGCAGTCTGGACCACATGCTGAGGCCTCCCACACAGGATGAACTAACTACTCACCAATGACTGCATTGGGCTCTGTTCCAAAGGCACAGATGCATGGGGAGCCTGATGGAACCTGGAACTTGGAGAAGCTCCACTTGGAGCTGAAGTATTTTGGAAGGAAACTGGCTGATGCCAAACTGTAAGCACAAGATGAGAGGCTTTACATTCACAGAGACAGAGACAGAGGTGTAGCTGGCTTGATACCACAGCGCTGCTGAAAATTCTGAAATTCTTTTACAGCTTAGGGCTGTTCTTTTTATTTTTATTATTATTATTATTTAGTTTTCTGAGGCAGGGTTTCTCTGTGTATAGTCCTGGCTGTCTTGGAACTTGCTCTGTAGACCAGGCTGGTCTTGAACTCATAAAGGTCCACCGGCCACTGGAGTTACAGACAGTTGTAAGCTGCCATGTGGGTACTGATACTGAACCAGAGCCCCCTGGAAGAGGAGTCTCAGTGCTCTTAACTCAGGAGTCACCTCTCCAGCCCCGGATGGAGTGATCTCATTTCTTATATCATGGTTCTGTAATAAGACAGCATGGCTCTGGGCACAGGGAGGGGCACAGGCTCTCTGGCCATCAGACTAACCCTCGACGAGCATGGCAACACTCAGGAACCGACCTGCCCGGAACCAAGTGTCCAAGAACCTGACAGTAATGGGGCCTTGGAAGTGGAACAACAGGTGCAGGATCATTCCACATTCACCTTCAAATCCCACAAACACCTAAACTGACATCAGATTTGCCCTTACAGGAAACACAGGGAACTCCTAAAACCCACCTAGACTGTTTATTCCTTTTGGGATCTTCAGCTGCAAAGATGTGCACAGTGCCGTGATCACTGGACACACAGATGAGAGAAGCGTCCTGATTGAAGTTGATGCTGCAGAGAAACCAGACAGGGCTTGGGTCTGTGCAGATACAGAGAACCGGAGAGATCCAACCCCCTTGTTGTCAACACACACAATGCACTAACTAGCCCACATCCCAGGTCTCAGCACTGCCTTGTCAAAAGCGTTCACCATGGAACCAGGGATCACTCTCTGTTCACCAGGGCCCCCTAGGCACCACTGGGGATACCTGTGTGCCAGTGAAGGGTGTGGGGTTTCCTGAAAGGACCTCCATGCCAGTTTCGGGAGGTTCAGGTGAGAAAGGCATACCCTGCCCTGAGGAGGTGGCTCCCAAGTGTGTCGTAGCAGGCAATGGCTATATGCCTTCTATGCCTTCTGTACTGACAGCAGACATTTGGGGAGTGTGCCTAGGGCCAGGGCACACAGGTTAAACTTCCAATCTCAATGCCCACAGGCCAGCTCTTGCTGTAGCCATGGTATGAAATGCTGCCTGGCTGGGCTTTAGCACTACATACATTGTGGGCCCTTAAAGGTGAAGTGTTCACTCTCAAAACGAAACAAACTGGCTACAATAATTATAGACAAACCAGCAAGGCCTCTACCATAAAGGGGGAAGTAAGCACCACAGGCCCATAATAAGAAGTAAAATCAGTAATAAAAAGAGCTGAAGCCGGCGATGGTGGCGCACGCCTTTAATCCCAGCACTCGGGAGGCAGAGGCAGGCGGATCTCTGTGAGTTCGAGACCAGCCTGGTCTACAGAGCTAGTTCCAGGACAGGCTCGGCTACACAGAAGGATCCTGTCTTGAAAAATCAACCCCCCCCCTCAAAAAAAAAAAAAAGCTGAAACCCAATAACCTAACAGCTCAGTCACACCCTCCCACCTGTGCCGCCACCCTGGTTCTACCGCTCCCAGGGTGAAGCCCTTACCAATAGATATTAGCCGCTTGAGATCCTCTTCGTAGCTCCTGGACTAAATGCCCTGATGAAGTATCAAATATTCTTATAAGGGTCCCCTTTGAAAAACAGTGAAGTGTTTCATTATCAACAATTTGTAACTCTGTCATCAATCTGAAACGATTTACATAAAAACCCACTGGCCCAGACAGCCCTGTATCGATTCGCCCACAGCACCTAGAATCCAGTATGTCTCTTGTCTGCTACCTCAGGCACAGCGCAGGAGGGGCCACAAGACCATCCCCCGCCTGCTGCAGGTCCTCTCCACAGGCACCAGGCCCTCTTCCTCTCAGGAAATGAGGCAGCGCAGAATGATAGGAGAACTTACACACCAACTGCACCAACCTCCCGGAGCAAGAACTGTTCTCAAAAGACTCAAAACTTTAAAAAAAAAAAAAAAAAAATTTCCTTAAAAGTGAAACATAAAAACAGTTTTTGTGGACGATGACCTGGCAACCTCTGGAGATGGCGCAGGGAGGGAAACTGCCTGACATGCACTGGATCCACCTAACCAACCCACACTGCTCAGTCCTATCCATGGCAAGGCTGCACGAACCCAGTCTAACAAGATGAAGTTCAAGTAAATTCTAGAGAAGAAAACATTAATTACTGCAGAATCCTGATGGAGGTGGGCCTTGTATCTTATCTGTTGATTTCATTGGTTAATAATAAAGAAACTGCCTCGGCCCTCATAGGACAGAAAATTAGGTAGGCGGAGTAGACAGAGGAGAATGCTGGGAAAAAGAAGCTGAGTCAAGGAGTCGCCATGATTCTCCCACTCCAGACAGACGCAGGTTAAGATCCTCCCTGGTAAGCCAGCTCGTGGGCTACACAGAATATTAGAAATGGGTTAGAACAATATGTAAGAGCTAGCCAATAAGAAGCTGGAACTAGCTGGGCCAGGCAGTGTTTGAAAGAATACAGTTTCCGTGTAATTATTTCGGGGCATAAGCTAGCCATGCGGGCGGCCGGGTGCCGGGGACGCAGCCCTGCCGCTCCTATTTCAACAGAATCCAGTGTTCTAACAGTATTCATTAAAAATAAACTTGTTAAAACAAACAAATACTTGGAAGGCAGAGGCAGATACATTTCTAGGAGTTTGAGGCCAGCCTGGTTTACATAGTAAGCCCTTGTCTCAAAACAAAAATGAAAACAAAACCCCAACCACCAACAGCCCCCACCCACCCCTACCCAGAGTTACTAGTTTATCTGGTTTTTGTTTTGTTTTTGATACAGAGTCTCATCCTGCACCAAAGGATTGCCCCAGCTGGTCCTGAGGCCATAATGCCCCTGCCTGTTTCCACGTGCTAGCATTACAGAAGTGAGCCATTAAGCCTGGCTATAGTTACTAGTTTTATAAATATTACATTAAATGAGTGACAGAATAGAATAGAATATAAAAAGGTTTCTAACTGGCAAAATGACACAGCCTGACGTTGAGTAAAATGCTTTTACATAAGAATGTATTTTGTAAGTTTTCTCTAAGCCACACTGGTAAATATACAAAGTTCTGCCGAGTTGAGAAAACAAAAGAGAACACACATGTCCCACATTTCTAATGGATTCTGATGTGTGTTCATCTAGTGATGGTGTCCACAGCTGTGTACACACACAATAGAGGCCAAGGGTGAATGTTCTGATGTGTGTTCATCTAGTGAGGGTGTCCACAGCTGTGTACACACACAGAGGCCAAGGGTGAATGTTCTGATGTGTGTTCATCTAGTGATGGTGTCCACAGCTGTGTACACACACAATCAGAGGCCAAGGGTGAATGTTCTGATGTGTGTTCATCTAGTGAGGGTGTCCACAGCTGTGTACACACACAGAGGCCAAGGGTGAATGTTCTGATGTGTGTTCATCTAGTGATGGTGTCCACAGCTGTGTACACACACAATCAGAGGCCAAGGGTGAATGTTCTGATGTGTGTTCATCTAGTGAGGGTGTCCACAGCTGTGTACACACACAATCAGAGGCCAAGGTCCTTTCTCTATGGCCCTCAACCTTATTTTTTGACCCAGATTCTCTCACTGAACCTGGGTCTCATTATTTCAGCTACAAGGACTGGCTAGCAAGCCCAACAAGGGAAGTACTTACTGTGCAAGTACCAGGAGTGTACAAAACCCATTTTAAAAAGTCAGGAATGGCACACATCTGTAACCTCAGCGCCAGGGATGTGGAGATGGCGGGGTCACTAGTGTTCACTGGTAGTCAGCATAGCTGACTTGGTAAGTTCCAGGCCAATAACAGACCATCTCAAAAACATGGCTATGTGAAGAACATCTGAAGCTGACCTCTAGTCTCCACACACGCATGTGCAAACGATCACCTGCATACGTATAACTGAGGTATAGGGAGTTGAAAATAAAGAATCTAAGGGTAAAAGAATTTTTAAAAAATCCTTTGCCAGATAAGCCCATCCTACCGACACCAGTTTCTATTTATTTATTTATTTATTGTTTGTTTGTTTGTTTAATTTTGAAGACAGGATCTTATACATACCAGACTGGCCAAGAATTGATTCTTTTATCCCCACCGCCTAAGTACTGGTAACAGGTATGTATCATTATGGCCCACCTCCTTTTGTTTTGAGGCAGGGTCTCACTATGTAGCTCTCGCTGGTCTATGTGGACCAGACAAGCCAAGTGCTGAGATGAAGGCATGTGCCACCACCAGACCAGGCTAGCCTGGAACGTCTAGAGCCTCTGCCTCCCAGTGCGGGGACTAAAGGTGTGCACCACCATGGTTAGTGCAGCTCTGGAGAGCACATTCGGGGAACTGTATATAGTTAGGTAAGCATTCTATCAACTGAGCTACATTCCCAGCTGAGAAAAATCCCATTTCTAAATCTATAAAAACAGTCCTTGTCTAGTCAGCTGTAATTCCAGCACTTAAGAGGCTGAGGCAGATACCTAGGCCTCTTGGTAACCAGGACAGGAAGCAGCAGACTTGCTAACTCTCTGCTGTATGTCCACAGATACACTGACCACTGCTGTCTGTTAACAACAGCTCAGGAAACAACTAGGCAGGGTAGAGTCTAACTGTGACTTCTCCCAGAAGGCTGAATCCACTGATAGAAACACTACTGGCTTGTGGGCTCACTTTAATTAATAATTTCCTACAAGGTGAAGTTGGGCTTACTGTCCTAAGTGGAAACCATAGTAAAAAAAAAAAATACTAATTTTCAGAAGTTTATGCAGTGGTCAGCAGATAAAGGTACTTGTAGCACAAACTTGGCAACCAGAGTTCAATGCCTGGCACCCACACAAATACAGAAAGAAAACCAGTTCTACAAAGCTACCCTCCATCCCTCACGCTCCCCCCTCAAATAATCTAAAAACAGGTATAAATTTTTGGTTTTCACTTCAGACAAAAATAAAGGACAACACGGTTATGGGGGTTTGAGTGAGCAACATTCCCCTGTAGGCTCAAATGTCTTAACACTTAGCCCCAGAAGCTGTTACTGCCTGCGGAGAGTATGGAATCTTTAGGAGCTAGAACCTTGCTGGAGTAAGTACAGCACTGGGGTCGGCTTTGAAAACCCACTGCCCACCCCCATGCGACCTGTCAGCTTCATCTGTTGTTATGGATTCTCCCTCTCAAAGTCAAAACGAACCCTTCCATGGCCGCTGCTGGTCGTGGAGCTTTATCCCAGCACCAGAAAGGAACCAACAGAACCGTCAATGTGCCAAAGTCTCAGTCTGTGGTTAAGTCAATGAGGAAGTATCCTTAGGCAGTGTCACCAGAAAACCAAGACCTAAGTCCGCCTCAGTCTTCCGAGGGCCCCGGTTAGCAGTCTGTCTTTACTAGGTTTGTAAGGAACAGGAAATAAAGCAGACAATGTTGGAGGCCTGGCCTAGACCCCGACCCACAGTCAGATCTCACTGGCATGGAGGCCTGCACTTACTTTTTCAGATGCAGTTGCAATTCGTGTTCCCTGCAGGTTGAGAGCAATGCAGCTCAGGACGCCCTCATGTGCGGGAATGTCCACTGGTGGCTTCTCGGTGCTGGCCAGGTCCACAAGCTGTACGTGGCCGGTGTGAGTGCCGGGGAAGGCGAGAAGGGAGTTGTTACTGTTGGGACACAGGACACAGAGACCTATGCAGAGACAGAGAGAACTGGTTGGAAGATGACACTGGCTAAGCCTGTTTCCTCAGCCACAAGTCAACTATTTGTGGAGTGTATCGACCTAGAACAGTCACTGACTGGAAAGAGTCTCGGGGCTGACCAAGCTGCTGCCCACGAGACCTGCTTACACAGGGAACACTTGCTAAACAATTTACTACTCAACACATTTATCTATCAGGCGTCCGTCTTCCATAATGCCAGCTACTGAGAATACAACAAAAATTACAGAATTTAAGAACTACTCCATCAGCAATGACACAAACTCTCAAATACTTAGAGTCAATCTAGACACAGATGTAGCACAACATGCAGAGACCCAGACACACTTCCCAAGGCCATGGTTGGAAAAGCCAGCTTTGCCTGTGTCTAACTCATCCACAGCCTTCAAAGACATAGCTAAACCCTCAGCACACAAGCTGACAGGGAGGGTTATGAGGAAGAAAGGTCCTAAAAGACCCCCCCCCCAAAATGCACAAAAAACGTAAATGTATAAAGTAAGACTGGAAGATTAATTTTAAAGTTTCAGCAATGATGGCAGAGTGATCACCGGAAAAGAATGGAGAGTCCAAAAGAGACTTGATTCTTACTCATCAAAACAAAGGGAACCAAAGTAATGTAATACACAAGACAAAAGCAATACCCTGTATCAAAAACAATGGTTCTCAGCAGAGTGCAGTGGAGCACAGCACCTGAAAATCCCAGCACTCAGGAGGCTGCGGCAGGAGTGTGTGTGGGAGGCCAGCCTAGGCTATGAGAACCTGTCTCAATAAACACAAGTATTCAGAGAACAGAACATGTACTTCCTGGCTAGTGTGTCAGCTACTCTGGGAGCTGAGTCAGGAGCAGTCGAGTCCTGAAGTTCAGGACTAGCCTAGCAAGACTTCACTCAAACAAACAAAAAAAAGAGGTAAGAGAGAAAAGGAAAAGAGAAAAATGAAGGGAAAGATGCGGTAAGCATGTAATTTACAGCACAACATAACTAAAGGGGAAATGACCATCTCTGCGGCAGTATGAGGTGAGGTTGGATACGTAAGCCAGTTACAAAAAGTCTACTCAAAAAAGAAGAAGAAAAGGCCAGAGCTCCCAGTGTGGTTAGCTCCGGAGGCAGACCACAGAGGAAGAACCCCAAGACTGTGGTAAGGGTGTGGTATCCAGGATGCTAAGGGAGCTCGGGCAGGCACTCCCGCGCTTGTCTGAGTGCGCACAGGGCACCCAGCCTCTTCTGTGTCCCCGCTGCTGCCTTCTTCTCCAGTTCTTACCTTTAGGGTTATAGCAGGTTTCAAAGACGTGCAGCTGATGGGGATTGTGTGTGAATGTAAACACCTTAATCATGGAGTCCAGAACCACAACAATTCTGAAAAGAAAAATGCAATCAGAGCTCCTCTCCTCAAAAGTAAAATAAGCATTTTGAGATTTCTGTTCCCACTGTGAAACTCAGAAACACAGGATACCTCACACAAAAATGACTGGGCTTGTTTTTATTTTTTGTCAGGGTCTCAGCTGGCTTCAGTCTCAAATTTACAGGGGTCCTCTTGTCTGATCCCTGAATGCTGGGACTGTAAGTGTCTATCAACACACCTACTTTGTGTTTTTTTTTTTTTGAGTTAGGGTCTCATACAGCCCGAAGTGGCCTTGAACTTGTTACATACTCGAGGGTGGCCTTAACTCTTTATCCTCTTGCCTTCATTTCCCAAGTGTTGAGATTATGGGTATGCGCCACCATTCCTGTTACAAACAGGTCCAATGTGGCCAAGAAGGCAAAAGCATAGGGGCTGAGCACAGCTGGAAGGGCCCACCATCCTGCAGAGCACAGCTGGATGGGCCCACCATCCTTCAGAGCACAGCTGGATGGGCCCACCATCCTTCAGAGGTCACTCTCAGAGGAACTTCATGAGCAGACAGACGTCTCAACTAGAGCACTAGCTAGGTGAGACACATCACAGAATTACACTCTTACTCTTAAAACATTTCTGTAATTAAGGAAATTGTACCAGGAGTTGTGGCACAAGCCTGAGAAGCCCCTCCTGCCACCTGGAAAGCTGAGACAGAATAGAAAGACTTTAGGACCAGCTTGGGCTACCTAGTTAAAAAAAAAAAAAAAAACCCTGATCAACAAACTAAAACAAAAACAGAACAAAACACCACCCAAAAAATTTCCAAGTAGAAGATTATTAGTTTGGGTCAAATATTTGCATTATTACAGCCTCTAAACACTACCATAACTAAGCTAAGAATGATGCAGGAGAAGCTCCCACATACACTCAACTCTACAGCTGACATACAGGGGAATCTTAGGAACATGACACATAAATCACATCAAGTGAAAACACAAGGGATAGTGATGAAGCTCTTCTTTCTCCCAGTCAACAAGGGAACAGGGTGAGCTCTGTAAGGCAAGGCTGGGCAGGGCCTGCTACTTTCAGCAGGGAAGAGTCAATGACAAGATCAGCTTCCAAGTTCTCTTCTACACAGGACACCCAGTAAAAGGTAGCAATTGACAAAGCCCGGCTGACACTGCGGAGGTGGCTTCACATGCAGACCTGGGGACATCCCCATGACTACCCAGAACATCCTTCTACAGAATCTAGCAGCCAATCAAATTTCCAGCCTTCTTCAGGGCAGAAGAAACAGAAACAAAAACAAAGTAAAAAAACAAACAAAAAACAGTAACAAAAAAAAAAAAAAAAAACACCCTCTTCTGCTATGGGTCATAAACTAGTTCCTGACATTTCAATACACTATTCCACAGAAAATCACCGTATCTGTTTTTTCAGGAAAAGAAACTCCACTTAGAAAATTACCACTGAACCCACCTATCTCTCCGCAACTTGACAGCTTTGACCTCCGTGGAGAACTCTATCTCGATGACTGTCTTCTTCTTCAGGTCATCCCAGATCATCACTGAAACACCAGAGAGTGCATATGGCGTCACAAGTGGCCCACAGTGCAGAGCTGCAGGTGGCATCTGACACATGAGGCCAAACGGCAGGTATGGCCAGGCTTGCAAGGC
The DNA here is from genome assembly GCF_014885135.2 of Alexandromys fortis. Classification (NCBI taxonomy): domain Eukaryota; kingdom Metazoa; phylum Chordata; class Mammalia; order Rodentia; family Cricetidae; genus Alexandromys; species Alexandromys fortis. The sequence goes on from NW_026068216.1 coordinate 169,976, forward strand.
TAGGTGGAGCTAGCCCTCAGAACCCTTCCCGACTCACACAAGCACAACCAAGGTCTTAGGAAACCTACCTGTTCGTACACACTCAAGCCTGCTTCACCTGAATGAGCTAAAAAGCAAGAGTGACGATAGTGACTCGTGGAAGTGTTTCAGTGCCAGAGAGAGTGAAAAGGGGGCTGGAGATGGCCTGGTGGTTAACAGTGCTTGCTGCTCTTCCTGTGGACTCAGGTTCAGTTCTGAGCACCCACGTCTGGTAACTCACAATCACCTATAATTCCAGGTCCAGGGACTCCAATGTCCTCTTTTGGCCTCCTCTGGCACTCACAAACGTGGTGTACACTCAAACACACATGTACAGAAACAGATTTTTAAAAACCGGCTGGGAAGATAGCTCACTGTTGAGTATCGTCTAGCATGCCTTTGGAGGCCTAGGTTCAGTTCCTAGCACCATAAAGAAAAGGGGGGAGTAGGGGAAAGCAAGAGAAGGAACTGGCAGGTGACAAAGAGAAGGCTCAATAGGTAAAGTTTCTGTGCTGAGTCTGATAACCTGAGTTCACTACCTGGAACCCACTGAACCCGCATGGTGGAAAGAGAACCAGTTTCTGAAACTTCTCTTCCTTACCCCATGCATAAATAAATAATTTTTAAAATCTTTAAAAATGATGATAGGTAGTAGGGAGAATATAAGACTTAGCACGAAGAAAAGGGGAGGGGCAAGATCCCTACCCATAACCACACTACTTTTTCATCTCTCTGCTCCTGATTCTAAAACAAAGGCAGAATTGCAGGGCCAGCCTCACCTGAGTGCTGGCTGTTTCCCGTGTGCATAGAGCTCCACTGAGAACGGCAAGCCTAGGACCCATAATCACCTCTGCCTCTGTACATGGTCCCCTTTCTTTCCTTTTTGGGAAACAAAAAGGAAACAGAAACAAAGCCTCAAGACACCCGAGGTACTTTCCTGCCCTCACAATCCTTTCTTTTTTTCCTATATCAGACATGAGCTATTCCAATTCTCTACCAGACACTAGCTTACCCTCCCAGTACACCCTCAACTACCACTTAGTTGCTGTGGGATAATTTTCTTATACCTTGTAAAGATTTGTCAGTCTTTTTGGTTTAATAAAACGCTGACTGGCCAGTAGCCAGGCAGGAAGTACAGGCAGGGCAACCAGACTAGGAGAATTCTGGGAAGAAGGAAGGCAGTCTGCAGTCACCATCCAGATGGAGAGGAGTGAGATGAGAATACCTCACTGAGTAAGTTACCAAGCCATGTGGCTAACATAGACAAAAATTATGGGTTAATTTGAGTTGTAAGAGCTAGTTAATAATAAGCCTGAGCTAACAGGTCAAGTCACCCAATTTATAATTAATATAAGCCTCTGGGTGTTTTGTTGGGACTGAACAGCTGCAGGACCAGGCAGGACAGAAACTTCCGTCTACACTTAGTCTCCCTCATCCCCAAGACACGCCCCACTCCATTCTCAAGTAACCCTCCATCTTCCCTGTGCTTTTTCTCCCTCCTTCTTTTCAGGTCTTTTTCCCCTCAAGCTTTCTTCCTTCAGATGGGATCAGCTGTGCTCACTTCCTCCTCCTAACAAAAGCTAGATTAAGCTCAACTAAGGGTGTGATGTCTACAGTGAAAAGAAATTTTAGGAGGGCCATACCTCTCACCTGTAATTTCCTCTAACATATATAACAACAGATCCACACCAATACTGTAACCCATGCACCCACAGCCAACCTGGCTCTTTGTTCTATGTGAACAACAAGTTAATGTTCTATGAGTCCATGGCTTTCAGCAGGGGAAAAAAAACTTCCCTAGACTTTGCTTTACCCTGAATCACAGTTACACCACTACCCACCTACAGGTGAAGCACACCTCACTCATTAACAGTTGACATCCACCTACTCTCTGGAAGCTCCTTTCCTAGTGGTTTTCAACACTCCAGAGGACTACTAGAGAGGCTCTCACATGGTTACAGACATAAGACGCTCTACAAAATTCAGGCACCAAGACATACATGGCACGGTTTTAAAGACAGGACTACTGTACCTTTGTTGGGAGGATATTTCGGCTTTTTTCCACCACCAACTAAAGCTAAATAGTTACAGCGAAATAACATTTCCACGTGGCCAACTCCTCCTTCTAGAAATTCTGAAATGATAATTTAAAAGTTAAGATGTTTAGCAAATGGGAAAGTAACAACATGCAACGCTAAGCACGCCACTCATTTATTAACTTCTTTTTGAGCCAGGTCTCGCTATGGAAGCCCTGGCTCTCTGCCTGCCTCTGCCTTCTGAGTGCTAAGATTAAAACACGTACCACCACAGCTGACCTAGCCAGCATTTCATTCCCACACTATTTCAAGTGTGTGGGTGCTTTGCCTGCATCACACCTGTGTACCACGTGTGTGCCTGATGCCCGCAGAGGCTAGCAGAGGGTATTAGGAAATCCTGGAACTGGAATCGTAGAAAGTCGTGAGCTGCCATGTGGTGCTAAGAATCAATCTTGACTGCTAAGCCATCCCTTCAGGCCCTAGCATTTATTCTTAATCATCAATGTGTAACCAAATACCATCTGAAGTAGAAATGGTGACTACCTCAGAAAACAGTCAGGCTTTCCTGACTTCTCTCAAGTTTCTGTCATTGTGAGCAACAGTCTCTTGAGAGCTAAGAACAAATTCCCTGAGAAACTAATTGAGTAAAAGTGGAAAATGTGTGTGTGTGTGTGTGTGTGTGTGTGTGTGTGTGTGTACACATATATACCTAGATAAATCTCTCTCTTTTTCTCTTTTTCTTTAAGACAGGGTCTCTATATAACCCTGTCTGTCCAGGAGCTCACTATGTATTCCAAAGTGGCCTAGAACTCACAGGGATCCTCCTCCTCTGCCTCCTGAGTGCTAAGGGTGTGCACCACCACAACCAGCTCCCAAATTCATATTTTAAGATGCAACAAGTTCTATAGATTTTGGAGAAGTAAGCAGTTGTGGTGCACACCTGTAACTCCAATACTCAGGAGGCTGAGGCAGGAGGATTAAGAGTGCAAGATGAAGATGGCTCAGTTGGTACAGAGCTTGCCATGTAAAGCCCGACTATCTGAGTTTGATCTCCAGAACCTATATAAATGTAGAAGAGAACAGAACCCACAAAACTTTGACTTCAGCATGTGCACCCAACACTGCACATGTTGAAGAGCACAAAGCTAGTTTATACTATATACAAAGACAGTCTCACAAGTAAATAAACAAACAAGGCCCTGGGTGGGAAAGAAGGGAGGGTGGGTGGGTCAGCTGATCACAAATAACACGTATGGTGCCACACAGTAGCATTACTGTTGAATCTCAGCGATTGTACTTTTAGTATTGATGTCTGTATGGTTAGTTGTATGTCAACTTGACACAAACAAGAGTAATCTGAGAAGAGGGAACCCCAATTGAGAAAATGCCTCCATAACATTTGGTTGTATGTCAGCCTGTAGAGCATTTTCTTAATTAATGGCTGGTTGATGAGAAAAGTCCAGCCCATTATGGGTGGTGGCACCCCTGGATTAATGGTCCCGAGTTCTATGAGAAAGGAGGCTGAGCAAGCCATAGGGTGTAAACCAGTAAGCAGCACCCTCCACGGCCTCTGCACCAGCTCCTGCCTCCAGGTTCCTGGCCTGTTGAGTTTCTGCCTTGGCTTCCATCAACGGACAGTTACGTGGGCTATAAAAGCTGAATAAACCCTTTCCTCTCCAAGTTGCTCTTGCTATGGTGTTTCATGAAGGAATAGAAGACAGTGTCTGTTTTCAGTCTGAGACAGGGCTCTCACGCTGTAGAGAGTGCGGAGATTATCTACTGGTGCTTTATTAGTCAGGGCCCCACTTTACAGCAAGAACTCACACTTCTCTGCCTCAGCCTCCAGAGCACTGGGATTATACGTGCAACTTCAGCGGGATGATAATTTCCTTCTATAGAGCTAAGATAGTACTGGAATCAGAAAATTTAAAACCCAACTTTGGAGAGAAATGGTTATGATTCTTCATTTTCAATAATTTATCTAAAATTTGTTCACTTATTGTTAATGCTTTATTACCTCAGTAGTTAAGGACCAGGAACTGACAAACATTTAAGAAAAAATATATAGGACGAGAAAGTAAGCCGAAAATAACTCTACTTATCAAAATTAATCATAAAAATGAAAAGCACAATTATTTTATTTACCTATACAATTTCTAGTTCCAGCTTTTGAAAATTTTTATTTTATGAAAACACAGACTAGGGAGCTAGAAAGATGGCTTAGCAGTTCAGAATAGTGGCTGCTCTTCCCAAGGGCCCAGCTCTGACTGCCAGCACCTGTAGCTCTCAACTGCCTCTAACTCCAGTTCCAGGGAACCCAATGCCCTCTTCTGGTCTCTTGTGAACCAGGCATGCAAGAAGTACATAGACATACATTCATTACACACACACACACATACAAATTTTAAATAAAAAACAAACAAAACATGGATCAAGACACCAAAATAGCTAGGCATTAGTGGTGGAGGCACAGGCAGGTGGGTCTCTGAGTTTGAGGCCAGTCTGGTCTACACAGCAAAACCCTGTCTCGGGGGGAAAAAAAAGATATTGAAATAAATAGGAAGAATTATAGTTTATCATTATAAAGAAAAATTTTCTTTTTCCAGACTGTTTTGTTATGAAGCCCTGCTTGGTCTTGAACTCACTCACACAATCCTTCTACAGCGGTTTTCTGAGTGCTACGATCTAAATGCCAGGGTTACAGATATGTGCCATTAAACCCAACTATTAATATTTTTTAAATGCTGGACATTTACATAACTGGGATTAAACCCATGATCTGATGTCTCTATTTTTACATTCAGGAAGAAAAGTGCATTAAATACACCTTATCCTTCCCAGCAGAGGTAAGCAGGACTGAAGATGTGAGGAGGAAGAGAAACATGGTCGCCCCGTTTACAAAAGGTCACGTCTTCTCTCTAGACTGAGGGCTAAGATGGGGAATTCAGGAAACGATTGCCATACCGTACCTTGTTTCTCTTTTTCTTTGAGTGGATCAGTGTTATAGACTCGGAATCCATTTTCCATTCCACATGCAAAACATCCTAAAGTAAGAAACATGGAAGAGACATGTTAATCCCCAGGGCTATTGCCAGCAGAAGGGGTCCAGGGAAGCTTCTGTCACATGTTCAAACCATATATGCTGTGTACTAAGCCACAGCGACCTGGAATGTACTTTGGATGGGCATTTACCATGCCGTTTCCCCACTCTGGGCCCTTCTCTGGCATTCCAGTGGGCCAGGTTTCTGCTTAAACATCGGACACACCTCTCACTAGCGCCAGACTCACCAGACGCCCCTTCTACAACACAGTGCTTGAGTGCTGTGTCAGGTATGTTAGGGATGTGCAGTGCTAGGAGACAGGGTGAGGCTGCTCTTTGCCAGCTCCACGGTGACCTCCTAGAGAGCAATCCTGAGGTCTCCCAGGACCTCACTCTTGATTGTTCAGACTCCTCAAACTCCTGTCAGTCACAAGCAGTGACTGACTTAGGACATCCCAGTCAGTCACTGTCTCCAAGTCACATACTGAGATTGTCAAGGTCCAAATAAAAGGTACTGCTAGGAACTGAAAAAACACCCAGGACGGGTGGTGGTGGCACACGCCTTTAATCCCAGCACTAGGGGAGCAGAGGCAGGCGGATCTCTGTGAGTTCAAGGCCAGCCTGGTCTACAAGGGCTAGTTCCTGGGACACCCTGTCTCAAAAAACAAAACAAAATACCCAAAAAACAAAAAAAAACCCACCCAGGTCTCAGGATGATACGGTGATTCCTATAATCATGGCAACATAAAACTACACTAATTAACTTCAAATATGGTGCTCAACTATTACTGAACTCAAGCTGCAGCTGAGAGAGGGAAACCAAACACTTCATCTTTTCCTCCCAAGTCAGTGGTTAAGGGAGGCAAAGGTTCTCTGTGGTACCAGCTCTAGAGACAGAGAAGACACCTGCTGCCTGCCTCTGGCCTCTGCATGAACAAATGATTTCTAAACCCACCAAGAGCAGCCAGTCGGTGATGGTGCATGCTTTCTATTCCCAATACTGGGGAGGCAGAGGCAGGAGGATCTCTGAGTTTGAGGCCAGCCTGGTCTACAGAGTTCCAGGACAGTCAGGGCTACACAGAGTAACCCTGTCTCAAAAACCAAACCGAAAAAAAAAAAAAGTCAAAACCAACCAACCAAAACAAACAAACAAACAAAAACAATTCACCAAAAAAAACCCACCAAGAGTAAATCTACAAATCAGTATAAGCCAAACCAAGTTGTAATAGACTCAACGCATAAGGCTACTCTAGCCAGAGACCTTGGGACTCCTGATCCTCCGGTCTTACAGGACTCTACCACCATCCCTAGTCAATGGAAGTACTAGTATTGGTGCAAACCCATGACCTCATGAGAGCTAGGCATGCACTCCATTAACCGAGCTACATTCCTGTGACTGAGTAAGAATGGCCCCCATCTGGTGTGGGAGGTCCTTCTGTCCATGTGCAGCTTTCATTGGTTAATGAATAAAGAAACTGACCTGCCTGTTGATAGGGCAGAACTTAGGTGGGGAAGACGGAACTGAATGCTGGGAGAAGGAAGGTGGAGAGAGGCACCACAGAGGCACCATGGAGCCACTAGAGACAGACATGCTGAATCTTTCCCAGTAAGCCACTGCCACGTAGCGATACACAGATTAATAGAAATGGGTTAAACTGAGATGTAAGAGTTAGCCAATAAGAAGTTAGAGCTAATGGGCCAAGCAGTGTTTTAATGAATACAGCTTCTGGTAGTGTAAGCTAGCTGGGCGGCCAGGACAAACAAGCAGGCCCCTCCATGCAACAATTAGCACCAACGTGAGGGACTAAATCCACTTTAAACACCGGAGAGAGCTTAATTTTAAACACAAAAACAGGAGTTTAACACAGCTTTTTGCTCTTTACTGGCTCCCTTAAGGGAGATTTTCCTGACTCCGCCGCAGCAGGAAAAAGTGGCGGTTTTAAAATGCCGGCTGTCTGGGCCACTGCCAGTGCGAGCCCTGACTCTTTCAGGCAGGTCTGGCTACAGAGCATCTGAGTTGGGTTTGTGAGCAGCATCAGATTAATAGAAATGGTACACTGGATTAATAGTCCAGGTACACTGGACTGACAGTGTACCTGGAACTGGAGCAGTGTGCTCGGCTCAGAGACACAAGCAGCTCCACCATGCTGGACAGTGCAGAGCTAGCTGGAACTACCATATATGTCATAGTAATAGTGTGGCTTAAGTTTTAAACTGGGCAGGCAAACAGGTAATACCGTATTACCCCTACTAATGGCACAACTTGAGTTTTTAAGAAGCACTTGTCGTTTTAAGAAGTGCTCCTGGACAGTAAAGAATTACAGATTCAGACATAAAAGACCTCTAAATGGGTCACAGTGTTGGATAAATGTATGCAGGCTTGGGAGAGAGAGGAAGAGTGTAGAGTCATAAAATAAAGTTAATGATTAAAAAAGGGGTAAAGTCTTTAAAGAGGCAGAGTACAAATAGTCATAGATTAAAAGGAGTAAAGAAAAATAAGCCACGTAAAAATGGAAAATCCAGAGAGTCTGGATTCTGTATATTATTGTGTTTTCTTTGAATGTTTTTGACTGTGAAGGAGCTAAGTACAGAGAGACATTTCATTGTATGGGCTGCTAAGCTAAACCAGCATGTATATTCTACGGGTATCTTGACTTCAGAATTTGGGTCTAACGACATGTTGCTTGGGAAAAAGAGGTTCTTTTGTTTTCATAGAAGACGAGAACCTGTGGATTGCTTCCAGGCGAATATGGTTTCATAGGCAACGCCCCCCTGAAAGGTCACCATGAACACCCTCAAAAAATTACTTTGCCCAACTGCTGACTGGAATGAACCTAGCACACAGGATACAGCATGAAAGACCTGATTAACAGCAGGAAGCAGTATGGACAAATCTATGCCCATATTCCCAAATACTGACTACAAATGTTTGTTTACATTTAAAAGGGATATGACATAGATATTAATAATTTGCTTTGGTATGGATCTTGGTTTATTTGCTGTGGGACAATGGTCTGTATCCTGTCAATTATATTTTAAATAAACACTGATTGGCCAATAGCCTGGCAGGAAGTAGAGGCAGGGCGATGAGAACAGTACAATTCTGGGAAGAGGAAAGCTTATTCAGCACTTGTGACTCAGCCACAGAAGAAGCAAGATGTCACTGCTGAAAAAGGAACTGAGCCATGTGGCTAATACAGATAAAAATAATGGGCTAATATAAGTTATAACTTAATAAGAAGCCTGAGATACTAGGACAATCAGTTTATAACTAATGTAGACCTCGTATGATTTCTTTGAGACTTAGCAATTGTGGTAACTGGGCAGGACAGAAACCCTGACATTTATCGATACAAATTTAAGGTCAATTTTGTTATATTTATATTTCTGATCTTGATTAAGGCATTGTGTTTGTGTAGCGCATTTAAAAATGCAATGTAATAGGTAGTCATTTATAATAAGTCAAGATTGTAGTCATGTTAGTTAGGTTTTCTGGATATATAGATATATTTCAGTTAGTTTTTCTTCAAATCTTTCAGAGACCTTCAGAATATGGCATTTAAATGTTTTAATAACTTAGGACTTTTCATGATAATGAGACATGTCTGCTCCTGGCAGCATCAGTTACTCCAAGAAGAGGATGGGCATTGAAGAGACTCCTTATGGAGTTGTTTAGCCATCTGGGCAAGAAACTGCTCTTGCCTGGATTGCTTAACTGGACATGCAGGACCCACAGAGAAATGACTGCTGAACTTGCCTAAAGGTGAGATGATCCTTCAGGGTACCTGCTTCATGAAAGAGTCTGTGAAATATTCTGCAGGATACAGAAGAAAGTGACTGAACTGTCTTTGAAATTTCCTGCTTTATGAAAAAGTCTGTTGGATACTATGGGCCTGTAGGCTGAAAATGGATGCCTCAACGATACAGAACTTTGGGTGACTGTCCAGGCAGTGAGATGTCTCTGTCAATTCTAGAGTTTTAGAAATTGCTTACAATGCACTTCCTGTTTACTTAGGTAATATTATATCCTTCTGGAGTCTTTGATGGAGTTGAAGAATTTATAGTTATAGTTTTCCTTAGTTTTGATAAAAGATAAAGTAGATATAACTATTGTAACTGCAATTCTTGCTTGATAATTGTTTTGTTATATGTAATTTTACTATGTTAAAGTTAAAGCCTTCCTTTTTGTTTAAACAGAAAAGGGGAAATGGTGTGGGAGGTCCTTTTGTCTATGTGCTGCTTTCACTGGTTAATGAATAAAGAAACTTCCCTGGCCTTGTAGATAGGGTAGGTGGGAGGACTGGACTGAATGCTGGGAGAAGGAAGGCAGAGAGAGACACCATGGAGCCACCAGAGTCAGACATGCCGAATCTTTCCCGGTAAGCCACTGCCACATAGTGACACACAGATTAATAGAAATGGGTTAAAATGAGATGTAAGTTAGTCAATAAGAAGTTGGAGCTAATGGGCCAAGCAGTGTTTTAATGAATACAGTTTCTGTGTGGTTATTTTGGGTGTAAGGTAGCCAGGCGGCCGGGACAAACAAGCAGGCCCCTCCATGCAACACCCCAGCTCATATATTTGAATACTTGTTGTCTAGTTGGTGTAACTGGGAAAGATTTGGAGATATGGGCTTGTTAGACAAGGTGTGTCACTGTCAAGGTGGCTCATCAGGGCAACAGAAAAGTAACTACAACAATTTGCCAGCTCAAAAGCTATTTTCTTTCTTTCGTTTTTGGAGACAGGGTCTCTCTGTGTAGCCCTAGCTGTCCTGGAACTCACTCTGTAGACCAGACTAGCTTCAAACTCAAGAGCTTTGCCTGTTTCTGCTTTCCAAGTGCTGGGGTCAAATGCATGCACCGTCTCAAGGAATTGTATAATTATTAATTCTGTAAAAGGTTTTATTACCAAAATTTATTTTTAAAAAATGCTCTTAAATTCAGAATGTTTGGCCAGAGGATGCCCATTGTATGCCTACCCTACCATGCTGATGCTAACTGTGCTTCTTCACAGCCCCCACAATGGGACCACGCCTAAGAGAGAAGCCACCAGGTCAGTAATCCCAGGCTGCTCTACAACACTGCAGTCTGCTTTCTTCCAAGAACTGCCAGTGCCTTCAAAGGACAAGAGTAAATCTGCCTATCTCCAAATCTAAAGGAAAGCTTCCTACACCTGTCACAAGACAGACATTATCTACCCCTTAGCTCTGTTTACCTTAGAAACATTATAGCTATCCCTTGGGTTTTGATCATATTAAATGCATCCCTCAAATCTCCTGAAACACCTAGCCCATGAACTCCAAGTAAATATATATATAGATAAGATATACAATAGTACTACCTACTTAAAATTATTTTTTGTACCCCAGCACCTCAGAATAAATTACTTAAAAATTATTTTAAGAGGGATGGTGTGAGTATGGTATATGAAACAGGAGGATCAGCACAGTTCACACAGTGAGTGAGACTCCATCTCAAAAACAAAAATGGCTAGGTGGAGGTATAGGGAGGGGATCTCCATGATTCCAGAACAGTCAGAGATACACAGTGCAACCATCTCAAAAATAAACTTAAAGGTTTTTTTTTTTAAAGGAAAAAACCATCTTCTTAGCCAGGGGCAGTAGTAGAATCAGCCTTGTAATCCCACCTACCCCAGAGGCTGTGGGTAGGAAGATCCCTTGGCTCAAGATAAGCTTGGCCAAGAGAACAAGATCCTGTCCCAACAACAACAAAATTCAAGTTAAGCTCATTTTTCTGGGATAGGAAATCATACATTTGCTGAAGTGCCTTCAAAAATCTTATTTTTGAATGCCAAGATGTTAAAACTCTTAGAAGCCCAGAATAACAGCCTTTACAGTTTTCTCTTCCTTTGGAGAGATTTAGAAAAATGTAACTGAGCTAGGCGGAGAGCCGCACTCTAATCATTGCTCACAGGAGGCAGAGGCAGGTGAGGTGAATCAGAGCTTGAGGCCAGCCTGGTCTACAGAGTGAGTTCCAGGACACCCATGGTTACATAGAGAAACCCTGTTCCGGAAAAAAAAAAAAAAAAAAAGGGAACTTGACATCGGAGGCAGGGGTTCCTGCCCACATCTTTTAGCACACAGTGATAAAAAACATCTCCCCCAAGACCCCAAAACTCATAGAGCGGCTCCCAAAAAGGCAAATCATAGACGTCTTTTCATTCTATTGAACAGAAGAAAACACCGGAGGGGAGGAAGAGGGGTATTGCTGGGACCTGCATCAAGATGCCAGCCCACAAGAACCACGACAAACTGCCGCTCCGTGACCGGTAGGACCTTCGACGACACCCGATGGCAACGTAAACGCTTTAAGACCCTTATGCCCAGCAGTAAGCCTGCGTGGTCTAGGCACCCGGTACAAAGTGAGGCTGCCCGCGGGGAGAGGCAGCGCGTCCGCAGGGACAAGGGTTGGGGGGGTGTGCTCGCCACGCTGTGGTTGCCCTGGCTGGAAAAGCGGGGGGGTGGGGATGTCTCCATACAGGGTGGTTCGGAGATCTCTCCCAAGAGTCTGGGGTCTCAGGGCGTGACCGAGGTCTCCCGTTAGGGTCGAGGGAGACACTCGCGACAGACAGATCCGGGGCCCTGCAGTGTCGGGGTCTCCCGGAAGGGCTGGGGTTACTGCCACGGAGCCGGGCCCGGAGTCTCACCATGGTCCTGGTTGAAGCCGGCATACAGCAGCCCGTTGCCGTGGGGGTTACACGGCAGAAGGTTCATGGTGCCGTCGCGGGGGGAGCGGGGGGTCCCTCGCCCCTCAACACCGCATTCCGCTCAAAACCCGACGATCTACCCCGTCGCGCGGCGCTAGGGCCGCCGCGGCCGGAAGCGACGGTCCTAGGGGCTTGCGTCGTGCGTGTGTCGTCAGCGCGTGCGTCGTCAGTGCGCGCGGACCCGCTGGTGCGCGCGCGCAGCTTGCGAGCTCCAAGCGCCAGAGGCTTTCTAGCCCCGGGAAGCTGGTGGCCGGGGAAAGCCGAGCGCGTCCGTGAGGGGCGGGGTGGACGGATCGGAGGAGGAGCTGCGGAGGGAGGTAGGTGCCTCGGCTCTCACACAGCCGGGCAGGATTGACGGGACCGCGCCCGACACGCCTGCCCACGTCGCAGATTCTCTCGGAACCCTGGCCGCCTTCCCACGAACGCACGTTCCCCCAGAAGCAGCCTTCTTGAATTCGCACTTGCGTTTTCCAAGAAACGGACCCTCGCCAAGAAACCGACACAGTCGATCTCTTGTGTCTTTTTGGGCTCCCTCAACCGACTGACCTCCCACAGACACAGATTCCCCCAAGAGACACCTCCCTCACTCCAAGAGCCTCATAGGACACAACCCTTGAAGGAAAGTTCTCCTCCACCCCCTCCTCCCGCACTAATCACGGGGTGGGGGCTGTTGGTTGGGGTGTCCTGGTCACAGAGGTTTAGACCCCAGTTAGACCACTCAAACTTGAATGGCTACTATTCTCAGGATCCCTTCTTTCCTCACTGGCCTCTCCCTAACTTTACCACCCTTTCCCCCAGTAAAGACAGCATCTTGGAAGTAGCGAGCCGTCGTGTAGGAGTCCTCCAGAGCTTCCAAACTGTGAGACTAATACTTCTGTTATTTGTAAACTATCCCATCTTGGGTAATTTTTGTGAGAGTTCTTCAGATGACCCAAGATTGCTCATCCATCTCTCTGCCCCATCCAACAACCTGGGAAAGAAGTGAGTCTCACAGGGAGAGCTTGTGAGCCCCCCTCCCCTTACAGCCTGATTTGAGTTACCTCACTAACAAGCAGCTTTGGTTTTGCTAATGAAAACCACATTTAATTTGATGAAGCTTTTTTCTCAGCAAAGTGAGTCTGGGATCTCCAAATTTTTGCAAAAGCAAACACCACCGTGACATCTATAATGCACTTACTTTGTCTACATAAATTTTAAAGATTTATTATTTTTTAAGTGTGTGTGTTTCTATGTAAGTATATGCCATATGGGTGAGGGTACCCTCGGAGGCCAGAAGAGGAAGTTAGATTCCCCTAGAGCTGGAGTTACAGGTGGTTATAAGTCACCAGATGTGGATGCTGGGGACCAAATTCAGGTCCTCTGTAAGAGCAGGAGGTACTCATAACTACTGAGCAATCTCTAGCTCAATGGCTAGCCTAAATAATATCAGGTAAAAAAAAAAGCTTTCTGGGTAGGAAAATCTCTGCAATGCAGCCATTTTCACAGGGCAAATGAAGACATAATCGTGTGTGATATGTTTTGCATCTCAGAGTTTGAAGAGAAGCTCACACACCTGGGATTAATGAACCCATGCTCAGACTTTCCAGTGAATGCCACAGGGGAAAATGGCAAAGGTTCACTGGGGTTTAACCTGCACTTCAGCTATACTTTCTGTGTATTCACCACCAAAGCATGAACACTTTTTTTTAAAGGATTTATTTATTGATTATGTGTTGTGTCTGAATGACTGCAGACCAGAAGAGGGCACCAGATCTCATTACAGATGGCTGGGACTTGAACTCAGGACCTCTGGAAGAACAGCCAGTGTTGTCAACCACTGAGCCATCCCTCAGCCCCAGCATAAATACTTTTCTTAATATGTTCCATTTGATAACTTTCATTCTACAGAAATTTGCTGTAGCACTTGCTGGCTCTATCACTTTTTCAGGTCCCCATCATAAACTATGACAGACTCGGTGTGAAAAAAATGTATCTATTCTACAGCAGTCTGGAAGGCAGAGGTTCAAAATCAAAGTGCATGAGGGCTGTGTTCGCTCTCAAAGGTCCTGGGGAACAAAGGCAAAACCTCTGGGCAGCCTGTATGTTCCACAGATATCAGGCTTCCAAAAGGCTCCAGGTCCCAGGAGTTTACAAAAAAAAAAAAAAAACCAAAAAACAAACAAACAAAAAAAAACAGGTCTGGACATGGTGGTGTGTGCATGTGATGTATTCCCTAAGCTGAGGCATAAGAACCTATGTGGAGTGGCTGACTTAGCTGGGGCTCTCTCCCACACAGCCCACCATCCGTCCCAGCAGCACTGAAGAGGGGAGGAAAAGACATTTAAGGAACTTTCTCCACACAGCAGGATGCTCACCTGTTAGCTTCAAGTCTTCAGTGGACCACACAGCTGTGTTCCGTCTTCTCTGAGGACATCATTTCTATGTCTCTGGAGTCCTGTAAATTGTTAAATCTGTAAAGCACTAACAAAAATCATAGAATATCCGAGCTTTATCTTAGTTCACTTGTTGTTATTTAATCCCTTCTTGTGCCCTGCTTCCCAAGTAGCAGGACCAGAAAAGAGACCTAGACTTGAGCCTTTGTAGAATCAGTAGGGTTTTTGGTCAAAAGAGTGACAAGGGTTTCATCTGTAGGGAAATGCCTGGCCACAGCTCTCTGCTTCAGTAAGGGACAATAAACTCTGACATTTGCCAGGAAACACAGGGATGTTGTTGTCACTTTATTTTGTAAAGACAAGGTCTCACTCTAACCTTGGAAATCACTGTGTAGTTCCATGTTGGTCTAACTATCACAGCAAAATTGCTTCAACATCCCCAGAACGGGGGCAGCAGCCATTAGCCCCGCACCCAGAACGGGGGCAGCAGTCATTAGCCCCCGCACCCAAAACAAGGGATAGCCGCCATTAGCCCCCGCACCCAGAACGAGGGATAGCAGCCATTAGTCCCCGCACCCAGAACGGTGGCAGCAGCCATCAGCCCCCCACCCAGAACGGGGGCAGCAGCCATCAGCCCCGCACCCAGAACGGGGGCAGCAGCCATCAGCCCCGCACCCAACGCTGCTCCTTTTCTCTGCATTATCTTTTTTTCTTTTTCCTTTCTTTCTTTCTTTCTTTCTTTCTTTCTTTCTTCCTTCCTTCCTTCCTTCCTTCCTTCCTTCCTTCCTTCCTTCCTTTCTTCCTTCCTTCCTTCCTTTATTTATTTTTAGTTTTGGTTTTGGTTTTTTCGAGACAGGGTTTCTCTGTGTACCTCTGGCTGTTCTGGAACTCACTCTCTACAGAGCTCCTCCTGCCTCTGCCTCTCCGGAGTGCTGGTATTAAAGGTGTGAGTCACCGCTGCCCAGCTTGTGTTTCTTACCTGGGAAAGAAATCTTTCCCAAAGGTTACAAAGGTCAAAACCTAACCTTTGTGGTAAGCATCGTGAACCAAAACCATCCTCGCTGGCCACACCAAGCAAGGAGTCAAATGAAGAAAAGGGCTGCCACGACTTAGATCTAGAAAGAGGTATCACAAATTTTCAAAGAGAGGAACAATATCCACTTTATTGAGAAATATTCCCTTAAATAATACGGTTTCTATTCCATTGTTTACTGAAACACCTTTCTCCTTGCAATCAGTTGAAACAATGCTGGTTATGCTCAACATAATTGGAGATATCTTTGGCATTTTCTTCCTGTAGCTTCGTAACTTGTAGAACACTTTGTACAAAAAATGTAGGTTTACAGAAAAATATGAATATAGATTACTTATTAATCCCAAAATGTAGTAAATGACATAGCAAAAACTTTATCAAATCCATGTCCTACCCAAATGGGACAGATCTGTGGTACACAATCTCTGTGTGCAGCTGCAGCACTTTTATAAATTGACCTTTGACATGAAAAGGTTTACAAAAAGCCCCTCTTGTAATACCAGTGATGCTAGCCTATCTGACTATCATTGTCTCTGAGATTTCCTTGAATATGTATTCACTACACACATTTTATCAGCCATACAAAAGCAGTGACAGAAAAAGTTGCACAGCAATCATGATAAAGGTAACATCCATAATTTCATATTATCAACAGTAGAGCAGAATACTAATTTTTCCCTTTGCACACACAAGTCCAGAACAAGAGCTTCATGCACATCCACACACAAGTGTCAGTCACGGCACACTGGGCATTCACACCACACCGGTGGCATAGGCATTCCACACGAAAGCAGCATCGTTACTGGGAGTGATGGAGACTATGTTTCTTGAGTCTAGAATGGTCTCTGTCCTCCAGACTCTCCTAGAGAGCCAGCTCTCTTCACTTCGTAATTTTTAGGCAGGGTCTCATTAGTTGCCCAGGCTGGCCTTGAGCCCAGGTGAGCCTTGAGCTTGTGATCCTCCTGCCTCAGACTCTTGAGTTGCTGGATGACAGGCCAGTGCCCCCAATTCCAGGCTCTAAGAGATTTTGCAGCCATTCCTGGTACAGTTTCTGGGTGGGCTCTGGGGTGCGCGGCTGGCCCTGGCTTTGCAGAAGCTGCTCCTCTTGTGGCTGGAGCTGGCAGTTAGGGAGTAGGAACGGCCATGCATCATCCTGGCGTTCAGGCCATTGGCCATAGAGAACGACTTAAGGTGGCTTCTTAAGGCAACAGGGAGCGGGAGCTTGTCTACCAGGTGCACAGGTGTGCAGGACACCACAGCACGGCAGCAGAGGTCTTGCAAACTCAGTACTTGATAAAAGAAAAGAGAACCACTTACGTTATGGTTTCCATAATGAGGGATGTTTACAAGGGGAAGCCCCAAATCTGATTGCCTCCCCCCAGGAACTAGGAACCTCAACCAAGAGGCTGTGTCACTGATGAATGTAGCAAACCCTGTTCTGCCTCCACCTTTGCCCATATACAGACCACAAAAAAGAAAAAAATCTTCCCATGAGCTTTCTTCCAAAGCAGCAATGATTACTCCTTTTAAATACATTTGCTTTTAAAAAGTGAACATTTTATTTATGCATTTGTTTGTCTAATTAACTAATTGTGTGTGTATCTGTGTGTATGCACTTGTGTGTGCATGACACACCCTACACACGGAGGTCAAAGGCCCTCCATGGAGATTCCAGGGATCAAACTCAGGTTGGCAGCTTGGCAGCAGGTACCTTTCCCCACTCAGCCATCTCAGAGCCATGAAATGATTGGATTTTTGAGAATGGGCACAGAAGCCTTGAGAGAAGTCCTAGGAGGCAGACAGTCGTGCAGGGGGCTATAGAACCACCTCCCATCTGATGGGCTAAAGGAGACTTGGACTGGTCCCCTTAGCATACCCTTGCTTGGCCTCCAGAGACGGTCCATCCCATGCCGCAGCAGCACGATCCTGGCCAGCTCAGTGAAGGATTCTGTAATGTTGAAGTTGCACAGAGGGCTAACCTCAAAGAAGGTCACACCCAGGCGCTCGGCGTAGGCCTGGGCCTGTTCTGTGGGCACCTGCCGCTTGAATGCCAGGTGCAGCCGGTTTCCCACCAAGATTTTAGGAACTCCAGGGGCATGCTAGAGCATGAGACAGGCAAGGAAAACAGTTTGAGTGGTGTACCCCTACAAGTTCATGTCCACCCAGAACCTCAGTGGTACCCTACTGCAAATACGGTCTTTGTATACACAATAACTGAAGGTGAAGCCTTACTGAATTGCAGGGGTAAGGGAACTGTTCTAATGGCAGGTGCCCTCATAAGGGTAGGAGAGGACACAGAGGGGGCACAGGGAAATGCCATGTGACAAAGAAAGCAGAATGACTGCCTAGGGTAGCTGCAACCATCAGAAGTTGGGATAGGCAGAAAGAGTCTTGTCCTGGAGCTTTTGGAAGAACATGGCCCTGCCAATTTCTGTCCCCCAGGACTTGGAGGACATTAATGCTGTTTTAAAACACTCGACCTGTGGCCCTTTATTAGGAAAGCCACAAAGTCAGCATCAGCAAGCTTGGTGCTCATGCACCAGGTCTCAGCCAGCAGCTGGACAAGCAGCAGCTCCATCACTGCCCACTCACCCCTCCCTCCAGCCAGGAACCTGCATGCCTGAGTCGAGGCACAGCAGAGCCCAGCTTCCCGAACCTTAGGGTCCCTGGGTCTCACTGTTGGCCCAGCTGTAAGGTGAAGCATTCTCCCTGTTGTTGAACCTCTGGCCAATGTCTCATATCATACCTCATCAATCTCCTTAATCCATCGGTTGATGCCATCAAAGGACCACCGGTTGGCAATGTCATAGACCAGGATCACACCCTGGGAGCAAAGCCACAAAGATCAGCACACAGAAGAACACAAGAGGCAAGCTTGGTCCAGAGATTTGAGGAGACAAAATTATTTTTAAAAATCAAGACAGTATCTCATTGTATAGATGAGGCTGGCCTGGAACTCACTGAGATCCACCTGCCTCTGTCTCCCACGTGTTGGAATTAAAGTTATACACCACTTTGCCTGGTCCCTAACTAATCATTTTACATACGTTGACAAAAGCATGTAATTTTGATTTGTCTATTCCTTATAGGAGTTATTTCCCATGATGTTCTACACGCTCACTGATAGATGCTTAAATAGTTGAGCTAGGGGCTGGAACTTATATCTATAAGCTTGTCTGGGGCATAGGATATGGGGACGTTGCCACCTAATGAAAATGCAAAGTGGACACATGGACATGCTTATACATAGATAAGAAGCTCAAATACAGATAGTCACATGCATGTACACATACATTCAGGCCCTCATGAGAATGCATCTGGGATGCCGAAGAAACATAAGCCACCAGATTATAGCACATGACCTGCATAAATTTATATATAGGCTTCACTTATCTTCTAGTTCAGCCATAAAGGAAGTGGCTGAGTAAGAATCCGTAAACGCTATTTTTCAAAATCAATTTGATCTCCAGTCCCGGAATGCGATTACCTGTGCGCCTCTGGAGTACGAGCGGAATATGGTACAAAATCTCCCCTGCCCTGAGGTGTCCCTGGAAAAGACGTTGGAGACTGTTAGGAGGAACTGGTGTTTCTTCTTGACGACCACCTTCTTAAACTTTGGAGCCACAGCAAGTACCTTTTACAGTCATTGTGCTGGTGGCCATGACCTGCCAATCCAAGACAAGGCCACCACACAGCCCTCTTGAATTTTCTGGAGAGATCGTGGCACTACATTCCCTATGGTGTGTGTGTGTGTGTGTGTGTGTGTGTGTGCGTGCGCGCGCGTGTATATGTGTGAAGGTTGAGGACAATTTGTGGGAGCCTGTTCCTCAATACTGAGTGTCACACTCAGCTCATCAGTCTTGAGGACAAGCACCACTACCCACTGAGCCATCTTGACGGCCCCTATTTTTTTTCTTTTCTTTGTTTTTCTAGACAGGGTTCCTCTGATGTTGTGGAGCCTGTCCTGAAATAGGTCTTGTAGACCAAGCTGGCCCTGAACTCACAGAGATCTGCCCGCCACTGCCTCCCGAGTGCTGGGATTAAAGGTGGGTGCCACCACCACCTGGCTCCCTGAGTTGTTTTTTTGAGAAAGGGTATTACTCTGTAGCCTCAGTCCCCTGAGCACTGAGATTTAAAAAGTGGACACCACCACACCTGACTGGTTGTTCTGAGACAGGGTTTCTTTATGTAACCCAGGCTTAACCCAAGCTTGAAATGACCCTCTGACTTTCCTGCTCCCAGTGATGATATGTGCCACCAAGCCTGTCTTTAATATCTTTTTAAAAAGAGATTTGTTTGTTTTTATTAATGTGTACCTGTGTCTGTGTGAGATTTTGTACACTGGATGAATGCTGCAGAGACCAGAAGAGGGTGTCAGAGTCTCTGGACCTGGAGTTACTTGATAACCTTGAGCCACAGGTAGAGCTAGGGACCAAACCCAGGTCCTCTGGATGAACAGCAAGTGCTCTTAATACTGACATATCTCTACGGTCCCTAATATGTACTTTAAAGGTCAAACTAGCACCCAGGCTTGGGGACACACGCCTTCAATCCCTATACTCTAGAGGCAGAGACAGGCAGATCTCTAAGAGTTCAAGACCAGCCTGGTTTATACAGCAAGTTCCACCACCTGGGGCTACATAGTGAGACCCTATCTCAACAAAACAAAAAGTCAGACTAGAAACCTAGCAGGGGATTTTAAGTTTATTCTCAGAGGCAGCAGAGTGGAGTAGTGGAAGGGTGCTGGGCCCATAACATTATCCTCAGAAATTTAAGTAAACCTAACTTAAATTTTAAAAGTTCTTTTAAGGTTAGGAATATAGCTTGGTGGCAGTATATTTCCCTCATGCAAGCAAGGCACTGGGTTCCATCTCTAGCACAGAATAAATTTTTTCGATGATTACGCAAGATAGATCCTTCTTTGATACCCAGTTGCTTCATAAGCAGATCCTCCGCAGATGATGACACACACCAGGAGTGCGGTTCTCAGGCCAGGCCAGCATGCCAAGAAACTACAGGAAGAAGAAAGGATGTTCCCAGAGTGGGTTAGGCCATGCACGCTGCTGTAGACGCAGCGTCTTTTTTTTTCTCCTTTTTTTTTTTTTTTTTTTTTTTTTGAGACAGGGTTTCTTTGTGTAGCTTTGGAGCCTGTCATGGCAGTTGCTCTGTAGACCAGGCTGGCCTCAAACTCACAGAGACGCCCTTGTCTCTTTCCCGAGTGCTGGGATTAAAGACATGCGCCACCATCGCCTGGTTAAACTCAGCATCTTGAGACAGAGCCAGGGGACTAGAGGTGCAACCTCAGATGTATCTCCCCAAATGTTGTAGGGTATTATTTTAAGGTGTGTTACATTTGTTTATGCTCTGGAACATTTGTCTTTAACAATGTTAAGATTATTTTAAGATGTGGTGCTTTTGTTTATGCTGCATTTGTTTAACTCTGTGAACCTGTGATTCTTTGCCTGTCTAAAACACCTGATGGTCTAATAAAGAGCTGAATGGCCAGTATCAGGCAGGAAAAAGGATAGGCAGGGATGGCAGGCAGAGAGAATAAATAGGAGAAGAAATCTGGAAAGGAGGACATCACGGGTCAGCCACCCAGCTACACAGCCACTGAGAAAGAAGTAAAGAAAGGTACACAGAAATGAGAAAGATAAAGACCCAGAGGCAAAAGATAGACAGGATAATGTAAGAAAAACTGGCTAGAAACAAGCCAACCTAAGACCAGGCTTTTATAAGAAAGACAAAGCTTCTGTGTGATTTATTTGGGGGCTGGGTGGTGGGCCCCCTAAAAGAGTAAAGAATTCAAAGAGTAAAAAACAACTACAATTTGGCATTCCAGCGAGAACACCCAAAGGTCAAGGGAGCTCAGGAGAGAGAATGAGCCCCAAGTTCCCAGGTGTAGGTCCTAGAGAATGAGGCGGACAGGCGCTGTTTAGCTGAACTCAAGACTGGTGTGGTGCCTGCCAGGAAGACCAGAATAGAGGGAGCTGTAGCCCAGGTGATCAAACAAGGCCCCTAGCCTTGGAACCAGGACACTGTGAGCTCTGTTCTGTACACTCAGAACTGAGGCTGAGAGAACCGAGCTGTCCTGGCCACTCTACTTCTATCTCTGACAGCACCCAATGAACTGAAAGAGGAAGCAGGTGACAACCAGGTGTCTTCTACCAACAAGCGCTCTTTCTCGGACACATCCTAGGTGCACATCCCCTTAAATAATGGACTCAGACAGCCGAGTCAACATCTTAGGGGAACGCCATCAGCTCCAGCTAGGACTAAAGGGGCTGGTTCCAGGGCTGGGGCATCCCGACTGGCACAGCCCCCAACTCACCAAAGCTGCAGTTTCACTCTTCGGCCATCCAGCAGGATGGTGGTCGTCTTGTGATCAATTCCTGGAAAAGAGTCAAGGACATATTAGGTTTGGGGCTGGATGTTTTTCCTCAGCCATCACCCACGACAGAACTATTAAGTATGTGGAACCCTTGCATCGAGAGAGAAAAGGTCATACAGCTTCAAGTTCACAGGCAGGTTGAGATCTCTGAGGATTCCCTTGGACCCCAGACTGGCCTCCCGGTGGACAGCCACTCAGATTCAAACACTCTGGCATCCATGTTGGCAGCCATCGGCTCAGTGCCTGGGTACTTCCCAACTGCATGTTGGACTTTGGTCATCCCCCAGTGCTGTCTTGAGGATGGGCACTGAGCCAGGAGGGCTGGGTGACCCCATAATGCCCACTTGGATCTTCCATTCTCAAGAACCGCTCTGAATCTCCACAGAGCTATGCACAGCCTGGTGGGTGATGGGTTTGCCACAGTGCCGTAGCCAGCTGGGGGCTCATCACTCACCCTTTCTTACCTCTGCCCTTTGCTCTGACCATCCTGCCCTGCACACGAAAACTAATCTCAGCTGTCTCCGAGGGAACAGAGTTAAAACGGTAAGCCTGGCAGGAGGAGTGGGTCCCCCAGGTATTACACTAGGAATGTGAAGGAAATACAGTCTGGGAGCAGAGAGGAAGATGCCAACTCTAAGTTTGTGTGTGCCCAGGAAGGTAGGCTTGGGGAGCAGCCTCAGATCAGGTGACCTCTAGACTATACACTATGGGCAGTTTTCTAAACTTTCCTCTCTTCTCAAGCTCATGTGTATGGGCATGTGTGTGATGTATGTATATGTCCACACTTGTGCACGTGTGCATGAGGATGTGAATACATGTGTGTCCAGCATGTGTGAAGGTCAGAGGTTAACCTCAGGTCAGTCTCTACACCTTATTTTAAGATTTCATTTTTAATTATGCGTATGCATGTGTACATGCGTGTGTGTGTCCATGTACACGCAAGCACTTGATTTAGAGTTACAGACAACTGAGAGCTGGCACGTGGGTGCTAGGAACTAAACCTAGGTTCTTCATAAGAGCAACGAAGTCCTCTGACCACTGAACCATTCCTTCAGCCCCTACTTTATATTTTTAAATGTATTTAATTTGGCCAGGCATGGTGGTACATGGCTTTAATCCAAGCACTCAGGAGGCAAAGGCAGATGGATCTCTGTAAGTTCCAAACCAGGCCAGCCTGGTCTATATAGCTAGTTCCAGGCAGGCAGGGATGCATAGTAAGACCCTGTCTCAAAAAATTACTCGTAGTTTTTTATTGTTGCAGTTATTTTATTACTTTGTGTATGTGTGTGTGTGTGGAGAGACAGAGACAGAGAGATGGAGACAGACAGACCGGCACATGTATGTGTTGTGGCATACATGGAGTTTAGAGCACAATTTCTAGGAGTTGGTTCTCTACTTCTACCTGTGTGAGTCCCAAGGACCAAACTCAGGCAGTCACTGTCACCAGCTGTCTCCTCCACAACCCCCAGTGCCAGGGTTACAGACACGCCTCTGAATTCGGCTCTACTGTGGATGCTGTGGGTGGGGTAGGATCTGAACTCAGGTCATCATGCTCTCAGGGCAAACACTCTACTAGCCGAGCCATTTCACCGGCCCCGCAGGTTTGGTGTTTTAGTTTTTGTTACATTCATGGGCACATGGCATGCATGTAAAGAATGCATGCTATAGCACGTGTGTACTTAGAAGACGGCCTCTCCTTCCACCTTTTGGACCTCAGGGATCAGATTCAGGTTTGTTGCTGCTGTTGTTGTTTTTCAAAACAGGGTTTCTTTGTGTAGCCTTAGCTGTCCTGGCCCTCGCGCCATAGACCAGGCTGGCCTTGAACTCAGAGATTATTCATCTGCATCTTCCTCTCTAGTGCTGGGATGAAAGGTGTTGGCCACCACCACCCAGCTGAATTCAGGTTCTTATGCTCAGTGGCAAGAGCCTTACCTGCTGCTCCATCTCTCTAGCCCCCCAAATGTGTGTGTGTTGCACTCCCATGTTTTGCTGGGATGGAACTCAGGGCCTCACAAATGCCAGGTAACTGTTTTACCAAAGGACTGTATCCCAGATTCCCCCAAACTTTTGTTTTGGTTTTCGAGACAGGTCTCATGTAGTCTAGGCTGGCCTCAAACTATCTATGTAGCTAAAGACCTTCCTCTGGCTTCCCACCTCCCATGTATTGGGAAGACTCGTAGATCATGATCTGTTCTCTTTATGAGACAAGCCACGCCCACTCCCTTCCCTCCCTGCCCTCCACTGAGGCAGGCAGATCTTCCTTCCTGCTTGTAGCCTGACTCTCTTCCTTTTCCTTCTCTCCCCCACCTCAAGAGTCCATCATGCCAGTGGACGGTAAATCCGCGGAAGAACGAAATCCCACTCCTTAGAGAGGAATGCCTCTGCTGCTCTTCTTAAGAAGCTTGGTTGGGGTCAGAAGCATGGCGCGTCCTAGCCCATTAATGAGAATGAGCAAAGATGCTGGCATGCCTGTGACTTTGGACACTCCATGAACTGGCTTGTCTCACCCCTGACAGCCCCTCCCCCATTTCTCCAACTTTGTGTTCTTTTGACCTCTCAACGTCTCTTGTTTTTGTCTAGTTCCTACCCTGGACCTTCAGATCCACGGAGTTCCCAGAACTATCAAGCATGGGTGTTCTGCAGTGATCAGCAGTGAGGCATACAGAGCCTGACATACATACAGGTAGAATGTGGATAGGGTTAACTGTGAGGGTGTTTCCTTTCCCTGGAATGCTAAGGGTTTTTCACTCTCTTCACGAATCTATGAATAAACACACTTGGAAATCTATTTTAAATGTTGAAATAATAATTCTGACCTCAGGATGTCTGTCTCCAGACAAGCAGAGTACCAACCCTTCACAGGCTGGAGGGCATATCATTTTGGTCTTTGAAGAGACTGACCCATTCCTAGGCAGGCTGGCTCTTCCAGCCTTGAAATATCCTTTGGCTCAGTCATACTTACAATCACATTTGATCCATAAGGACTGACTGCTCATATGGAGGAGGTCCCATAAGATTGCTTCTCCTAGCAGGGCAGAAGTTGCATACACCTTTAATCCCAGCACTGGGGAGGCAGAGGCAGGAGGATCTCTGTGAGCTGGAGGCCAGCCTGGTCTACAGAGCGAGTTCTAGGACTGGCTCCTAGCTACTGAGAAACCTTGTCTCAAAAAAACAAACAAAAAGATTACTTCTCCTAGTAACATTGTAGCACTCTGTGTGGTCATGCCCTAGGATATCCCCACAGTGAAAATTGACTCCTGATGCATTCTTTAGACTGTGTCCCTGTTACTAAGTGGAACTAGGCTGTACTGTAACAAATATAACAATATGGGATGTGGTTCTTAAGCACTTATAAGTTCTATTACATTATTTGTCAGAGACAATGTATCTGGTCACACACATGTGCCATAGCCTGTGTGGAAGGTTAGAAAAAAACTTGCAGTAGTCCATTCTTTCCTTCCACCATGTGGGTCCCGGAAATGAACTGAGGGCATCATGCTGGTGGGAGTCATCTTTACCCACTGAGCCATCTCACTGGCCTACCTACAGCCCCCATACCTTACAAGCTTCATAAAAGAGAACAAGATTTGGCTTTTGTTTTCATCAAAGTAATGGGTCTCTAGTTTCAAGTCTCAAGCCATTCTGAGACCCAGTAGAAACATCGCAGGCCATCCTACCCTACCTATGTCCCATTCCCTATTTAAATTTTTTGTTCCCCCCAGTAATTATTTTGTCAACCTTTGGCCTGAGATAAGATCTCATAGTTCAGGCTAGCCTTGAAGTTGATATGTCCCTTTGCTTGCTTTGAACTCCTGATCTCTCAAGTGTTGAGATTATAGGTATGTCCACCACATTCGTAAAATTGTTTTGGTTTTGGTTCATTTGTTTTTTGAGACAGAGTCTTTGTTATAGCCCAAGCTGGCCTCGAAATTATGGCAGTTCCTGCCTCCACTTCCTGTGACTCTAAGCATGTGCTAGCATGCCTACCTATGTTTTAACCTTTATTAACCATTACTTTGCTATTTTTCTCCAAATTTTTAGTAACTTGTGTTCTTGACTTCTGAATTTGCAGTTTGCAGATAAGGGGGATATGATATGAAGATTAACACTTTGAATTGGTATGGATCTTGGTCTACTGATATGTTTTAAGGTTGATTTTGTTACACTGTGTAGATGTATTTCTGTTCTTGTTTAAGGTATTATGTTTGTGTAGCTCACTGAAAAATATAATGTATAATTAAGAAATACAGATTAATAGTCATCTACAATAGTCAAACTATAGTCATGTTATTAGATTTTCTAAATATACACAGATATTTTTCAGTTACACATATAATCTTCAACACTTCAAAGACTTAAAGAATATGGCATGTAAAATATTTTAAGAACTTAGACTTCTCAACAGTGAGCCATGTCTGCTTTTGGCAGTAATTACTTCAGAGAGGTTGCTGAGCATTGAAGAAAATCATTGTGGAATTTGCCTTCAGTGTGACGAGGCTAGCCATTTGGGCAAGAAACTATTCTTTTCTGGACTGCTTGACGGTATGCTGTATGAACCGGACATGCAGGACCCACAGTAACTGCTGAACTTTCCAAAAGACAGGATGGTCCTTCAGGGTTCCTGCTTCATAAAAGAAACTGCAGGACATTTGGTAGGACACAGAAGAAAGTGTCTGACACACTGCCAATAGAAGCAAAACCATCTTTCAAATTTCCTGCTTCATGGAAAAGTCTGCCAGATACTATGGGCCTGCAGGCTGAAGATAGATGCCCCAGTATTACAGAAGAACTTTGAGTGACTGTCCAGGCAGTGTGATATCTCTGTCCATTCTAGAGTTTTGGAAGTTGCTTACTGTTTACTTAGGTAATATTATATCCTTCTGAAGTCTATGATGGAGTTGAAGACAAATAGTTATAGTTTTCCTTATTTATGATAAAAGATAAATTAGATATAAAAAATTTAGACTCACAAAGATAGAATAGATGATGGAGTATTTTCCTCAATTTGCCAAATGTAAATGGACTAAATATTATAACTATAATTGTTGTTTGATAACTGTTCTGCATATGTAATTTTATTATGTTAAAGTTAAAACCTTCCTTTTTATTTAGACAGAAAAGGAGATGATGTGTATTCCCCTCTGTTATGCTGTGAATATTTTATTACCATTGGTTAATAAAGAAGCTGCTTCAGCCTGTGGCAGGGCAGACTATAGCCAGGTTGAAAGAGATAGAGAGAGAAAGTAGGCGGAGTCAGGGAGATACCACGTAGCTGCTGAAGGAGAAGGACAGTCTGGAACTTTACCTGGTAGGTCACAGTCTCATGACAATACACAAAATAAAAGAAATGGGTTAATTTAAGATGTAAGAGTTAGTTAATAAGAAGCCTAAGCTAATAGGCCAAACAGTGCTGTAATGAATATAGTTTCTATGTGATTATTTGGGTCTGGGCATCCGGGAAACAAATGAACAGTCTCCTACTACACATGGACCTCATGTTCAAGGGATAGAACAAGTCCTGAAAGTTCTCTCTGATCTCAAAGTAGATACCATGGCATGCATAGCTCTACACACATACACACATGTTCACACTCAACTTCCTGTTTATTTAAGTCTACGGTCAGAATCTCCCTGCCTGTTCTCGGCCAGGAACATCCCCCAGTATGGAGTTCCTCTCGAGTTTATGATTTCCTTGGTTCTCTCGAGGAGGATGCATGGAAAGTAAGTGCGGAGGTGTTGGGAGCGTCCTTACACATCTTTGAATTCGATAGGGATTTAAACTGGGTAGGGAATACTTTTCTTCCAGAAGTATGTTTATGCTGATGGCAGATGTCAGGCTGGTCCTCCATCCTTCAAACAGTCGGACTTCCTCTCAGCCAGCGGACAGGGCTGCTTTCTCCTCTAGCACTTGGCACCTTCATGCTTGTACTTAGATGGCAGCTTGCCACACTGACTGTCCTCTGACCCGTTTAGTCTCAGGCCACAGATGCTTCCACTCTGAGAAACAGTCTGGTTATTTTATTTCATGTGTATGTGTGTTTTGCCTGCATATATGTCTGTGTGCCACATGCATGCAGTACCCAAGAAAGATCAGAAGAGGGCATGAGATTCTCTGGAACTGAATATCCAGATGCTTGTAAGTGCTGGGGATTTAACCCATGTCCTCTGGAAAAGCAGCCAGTTCTCTTAACTGCCTCAGAAACATTCTGTTTTTGAGTCATTGTGTGTGTGTGTGTGTGTGTGTGTGTGTGTGTGTGTGTGTGTGTGTTTTGAGATAGGATCTAATGTCTCTCTCTGGCTAGACTCAAACTCAAAATGTAGTCAGGGGTAATCTTGAACTCCCAACACTCCTGCCTCTACCTCCCAAGTGCTGGTTTGTGTCATGCTTGAATTGAAAAGCTTTCTTGAATTACATATTTGTTTTTCCTTCTGGAACATTGTCAAGAAGATGCTAAACACTGTAAACTTATCCCATAACTTTCTTTTCTTATTTTTCACTTCTTTCTTGTTTCTTTCTTGCTCTCAGTCTTTTACAAAGTCTGTTTCATCCTCTCTCCTTTTTTTGAGATAGAGCTTCATTTCTGTTACTACTATATTTCCAGTTTCTAAGATCTGTCTTGGTTTTATTGAATCGGTCCTTTCTGAGACTCTGTTCTGGCATGAGCCAGCCATCCTGCAAACAATGTTGGACACAGCAGAAACCCAGCAACCTAAGAGTGCTGGAGAATGCCCTAACAGAGGGACTGCTCACTACATGCCCTACACAGCATGATCATTGACAACATTCACCTGGTTTAGAGGTCCTGGGCCAGCTTCCTCCCAAGGTAAGAAACAGCAAACCTGAGAAGCAGGCTTGAACATGGAGGTCGTCTGTGAGAAATCCCACCAGCACTGGGATCCAGCCTCGCTTGGAATAAGCCCTGCTCTAACTGGCCAGACACATGATGTGGGAATATCTTTTCTGCTTAAGCTACTTTTTTAAAGTTTTTTTTTCATTTTTTTGAGACAGGGTTTCTCTGTGTAACAGCCCTAGCTGTCCTGGAACCAGCTCTTATAGACCAGGCTGGCCTCGAACTCACAGAGACCCGCCTGTCTCTGCCTCCCAAGTGCTGGGATAAAAGTGTGCACCACCACCGCCGGCTAAGTTTTAAGTTAACCGTTTTGTTCACCAAAACTGTTCAAATTACAATGCCTGGAGGAAGGAAAGAGGAAAATATGGGGGAGAGAAAAAAGAGAGGAGTGTGGGAGGGAAGGAATGGCGGGGGGGGGACTCCTAGCCTGGGAAAGGCACAGAAGATACACTTGAGGATCCCCTACATAAAGTCCGCTGACCTCCATGGACCCCATAAGGGTAAGTAAGCAAGAATTTAAAAGAAAACCTATTTAGGGAGCAGGAAGATGGCTCAGCGTGTCTCTTGTAACCCTCGCTCCAGGATATCGAACCCCCTCTTCTGTTTCTGTTGTCATTGCTGTATTATTTGGTTTTGTTTTGAGACAGGGTCCCACTGTGTAGTTCTGTGTGGCCTAGAGCTTGCAGACCAGGCTGGCCTCAAACTCACAGAGATCCATCTGCCTCTGACTCTTGAGTATTAAAGGAGTATATCAGCACACCTGGCCTCTGCCACCCTCTTCTGGTCTCTGCGTATCCACACACATACACATAAATGAAACTTTAGCACAGCAGCAAGAATTTAGACTCAGGCTTGCGTTATTAGAGTGGTTTGGCTGCTCCCAGATGACCAGTTCTCAAAGGGTGAGAACCTGCAGGGTTGGCCCCAGTGTGCTGGGGACTGCGAGTGACTTTCCCAGCCTCTGTGCGCTGTCCCTGTGGGGCCTTCACTTCCTCCAAGGCAGTGAGTGATGTAACCTTTCCTCACAGTTTCCTTTGTCTCCAGTCTGGGTGCTGTTTCCCCCAGCACCTCTCCGTAGCCCTGTGAGGATTCAGGGCAGGGCTAGTTGGGGTGCTCTCTCAGACTGTCGAAGACATTCTTAACAAAAATGCCATGAATAATGTTGATTCTGAACAACTGAGACCCATTTCCCACAGCTCTAGCGAAGGGAGTATAAGAAGCACCAGCAGATTCAGATCTGGGAAGCGTGGTTTCCTGATTCCCAGTTGTGCTGTCTCTCAGCACAGGAGGCCAGGGAGCTTTCTGGGCTCTCGTGTAACTCATCAATGAGACCCCGCTCCATCCCCTCCCCTCCCCATATCAACATATAAATTTGGGTGAAGGAACACATCCAATTTATCATGTGGGGTGGGGAGACAGAGCTTTCACCCCACTTCTAACGGATAGGGTAGTCACTCAAGTCAGGTAAGCGGTAAGCATAACCCACTGGGGACATGATGATCAAAACATAGATGTATACCCATCATGACACCAGCAGCTTCCTCAGCTTGCCCTGGGTCTCAGTGTTCCAGGCTGGAAGTAAGGATACACCTGCCACAACTCAAGGGTCCTTGCCTGTGGTGGGTATAGCCATGTCTTTTCAGCACCTTGGGTCCCACCTAATAAGGGTACTCAGCCTTCGGGCCTCAATATACCACCCCATGTGTAGCCGTGTCTCTTCCAGGCTAATCCTGGAGTGTCCCTTCTCCCCTGTGCTCCGATGGTTTCTCACCCATCATCTCTGTCTCTACAATGCTCTGAAAGCATTCTTATTAAAAAAAAGTTAATGTCAGTTAACTTTTTTATGACTGGGAAGCGCTATGAAAGTCAAAGTCATTCGGAATGATTCATAGCTTTTATCTTGAACACAGAAGTTGCCTTCCTAGTGTTTATAGAGCCAATTTTGGCACCAATGTCTTCTGGCATAATTTTTAACATTTGTGTAACCTATTTTTCTTTTTCTTTACTTTTTTAATGATTTATTTATTATGTATAGAGTGTTCCGTCTGCATGTGTGCCTACAGACCAGAAGAAGGCACCAGATCTCATTACAGATGGTTGTGAGTCACCATGTGGTTGCTGGGAACTGAACTCAGGACCTCTGGAAGACCAGCCAGTGCTCTTAACCTCTGAGCCATCTCCAGACCCCTATTTTTCTTTTTAAAAAGGAAAAATTAGCATCCAACTGTCTTTGGATGAATACCTGGAGTGGCGTGGACTCTGCATTTGACCCCATTTGACCCCAGCCTTGGTTAACAGACCTAACTCTTTTGAGTTGATTACAATGAGTTTCTCACAAAAAGAGCCCAGACCAGTAGCTGTTGCCACTCCCCAACTAACTGGAAGTCAAAAGGCCACAGAGGGAAGCTGGGGTATCAATTGGGGCTGTTCAGGTGCTGCTATCTATGGTCAACTTGGTCTTCTCTGGCTCTTTCCTGTTGCTCTATCACACTCTAGACCAGCGGCCCTCAGCGGCCTATGGTATTTATCATTCCTCAGTCCTCTACCCTGGGCTCATCCCCATGCACGGGAGAGGCAGAGAAGACCCAGCCTTCAGGTATCTAATCCTCCATTACCTGAGTCAATCACACATGCCTGCTGGACTTCTAGGGTCAGAAGTCTGGTCCCCGACGAAGGGAGACTGAAAAGTCTTTGCTTAGGACACACCTGCCTCTTTCAGGATCCCTGATGCTTGGATGAGGCCTTTGCCTTGCTGTGGTGTTATGCCTGCTTAGATCCTGGCACCTGACCAGGGTCTGTGGCTCCCCTCCAACACCTCCACAGAGTCTGGATGTCAGGTCCTGGGAAAAGCTACCAGTCCTCTGTTCAGTCTCTCTCTCTCTCTCTCTCTCTCTCTCTCTCTCTCTCTCTCTCTCTCATCCACCCATCTACATCCATCCATCCATCACCCATCCATTCATCACCCATCCATCTACATCCATCCGTCCACCACCCATCCATCCATCATCCATCCATCCATCATCCATCCATCACCCATCCATCCATCACCCATCCATCCATCACCCATCCATCCATCATCCATCCATCCATCATCCATCCATCCATCATCCATCCATCCATCACCCATCCATCCATCACCCACCCATCCATCACCCATCCATCCATCATCTACGTACCTACCTATCTATTATCTAATATGGCCACAAAGCACACAGACACAGAAGTCGAGGACTCACACAGGTAATTTTAGGTTCACACAACACAAGAATTTTTCATAATCTTTCTTTAGTTTCTGAGATATTTTGCTTTATGCTGGCTAGTGTTTTCTTGATATCAGCTCATCTGATGTCTTATTGTGTTTCTTCTTTGTTGTTGTTGTTATATTTTTGATCCATGAGGTTGTAACACTGATGCTGTCAGTGTTAGCATAAAAAATACTATTAAAATTCATTGAGTGTGGCTAACTCTGCCTATGAGGCGAGTCGGGCCAATGAACTGGCTCTGTGGGTAAGGGTGCTTGCCTCCTGCATTTGATCTCCAGGGCACAATGAGTCGGAGGAGAAAACTGGTTCCTGTAAGTTTCCTCAGACCTCCACATGTGTGACATGGCCCACAATGATGTGTGCACACACATATACAATAAATACTGAAAAAGAACATGATTACAATAAAGGAAACTTCTAAAACAAAGCCTGTCAGAATGCCCATTGAGTCAGAATAACAGGGTTATTAATAGAAAGATAATTTTAACCTTAAAAAAACCTCACGCACAAAAAAAGAAAAAAAATCAAACACCAAGCTATTCTCCGCACACTCAGATGAATAAGTGATTTAGTAATCTATTTTGACTCCTCCACCAGCTGCTGCTCTCTATTTCTGGGAGTGAGTCGACAGGAATGTGCCCCTTCCTACGAAAGATCACTTAGGGTGCAAATACTGACTAAATGTAATGTATAATATGTTCGTTTCCGAGCACCTGACTTTTGAGTAATATCAAATCAAAATATGAGCTATCAGATTTGGGGTTTGGGGGTGAAGCCAATGGTCTGTAAGCAGACAGTGGTGACAATTGCACAACAATGAGCACACTCAATGCTGCTGGAACAAAATCAGTCTAAGATGGTTCACTCTGATCTTAAATGTGTGATTTTTACCATATCAGAAAGAGCTTGGCCTTCTGTCTCCTCCCCGGGACACACCGCTTACCTTGTGAGCTCACTCATCTGGGCAAGCGTGGTAAGGGAAGCCAAGTTCTATTTTTAGCAGCACCCTGTTCTAAATCTGCACAGAGAACACCGCTGTGGTTATTGCTTATCTTAGAAGGATCTCTGTGCCCTTCCCGGGGTCCACTTTTGGTATAGCAGACACTGTATAGAACACAGCGTGTGTACGGTGGGAAGGGAAGGGCCTCACGGAACCTAGCTCAGAGGATGTGACCTGAGCGAGCAAATCACCTGTCTGTTCTAGGTTAGGTTGGCCCGTCCCCGTTACCCCAGAAGATGCCAGGATGTCATGACGTCAAGACACCGAACCTCACAAATATCCTGGGGTTAGAAAGGGCAGGAGACTGGACATATGGGGGCCTGTTGCCTTGCAGATATCTGGAATGTATGAAGGAACTGGGCTCCCAATGAGCACACAGGAGTGTTGTGCTGGTGTGTGTGAGCTGTTGACCCTTGTGTGTAGTGATATTTCACTTGTATTTCAATAAACAAAGCTTGCCTGAAGTCAGAGAGTAAAACAGCCACACTGATCAGCCTTACAGACTAGGCAATGGTGGCACACACCTTAATCCAAGAAGCCACACTAGTTTGCCATAGAAACCAGGTGGTAGTGGTGCACACCTTTAATCCCAGCACTAGAGAGGAATATAAGACAGGAGGAGACAGCTCTCAGACACAATCTCAGTCTGAGGATTCCTGGAGGAATTTCGGACTGAGCTAGAGGCAAGCGCCAGTGGCTGGCTGTATTGCTTTTCTGACTTTCAGGTTGAACTCCAATATCAGTCTCTGGGTTTTTATTAGACATGCTACACTAATGGGCTAAGAGCTGTGTGGTCCAGAGAACGAACATGAATATGAGAAGCCCAGGAAGAAGCATGACACTAACACCTGTTTAACTAGGTGGTGGTGGCGCACGCCTTTAATCCTAGCACTTGAGAGGCAGAGGCAGGTGGATCTCCGTGAGTTTGAGGACAGCCTGGCCTGGTCTACAGGAGGAGCGATTCCGAAGTGCACGCGGGGCCCCGAGTTGCTGTCATTGCAGCTGGGAGGAAGGGACCTGGGGAGCCATACCTCCTGCCTGTCCTGTGTTGCCTGGGAGTGAGCAAAACACACTTGGTTCTTGTCTGTGAGCAAAACTTTCTGATCTAATTAGCAATGTGTTTATATGTATACATATGATTGTGTATCTGCATATATTATGTTTTGTTTTATTCATTTATTTTTAAAGGTTTATGTCTTTATTTTATGTGAGTGCTTTGTCTGCATGTATGCTTGCCCGTATGTATGCTTGCCCACCAACAGAGGGCATCAGATTCTGTTACAGATGGTTGTAAGTCACTGTATGGCTGTTGGGAATTGAACTCAGAACCTCTAGAAGAACAGAACATCCAGTGCTCCTAATTGCTGAGCCACCTTTCCAGCTCCTCTATAGATAATTTGGATTTCCTCTAATATAGTAAAGGATAGTAAGTGGGTAATAATGTCAATCATTAGAAATAAAAGGTCACTGGAGATACTGGTAAAAATTACTTTTGTATGGGGTTGGAGAAATAACTCAGCGCTTAAGAGCACTGGCTGCTCTTGCAGAGGACCTGGGTCCAGCTCCCAGCATGCACGTGGTGGCTAAGAAACGACTGTAACTCCAGTGCCCTCTTCTAATCTCCATGGGCACTGGATGAACACAGCATATATAGACATATGTGCAGGCAGAACACCCATTCACATAGAATAAAAATAAATCTTTTTTATAAATCCTTTGTAATTTAGAAAATATTACTGGAGATATTGGATAAAGGCAACTAAAACAGACGGCCAGGGCAAAGCCTCCATGTCATCTGCGAGTCTGTCGGGCTGGGGTGCCTGGTCACTATGGGATCACGAAAGCCTAGCCGGACCTGTGATGAGGACCCTAAGCCTGAGGCTGACTTTGGGGGGGGGTCTTGGGAGATAAAGTTCTTGATAAGGTCCTAGCCAACAGAGACCAACATGGGTAAGTCAAAACCAACAGCTGCTAGAAGAGGAGGTCCCTTGGGGGACCCCAAGTTCTTGGTTCTGCCTTCATGAGAACGGTAGCACCAGGCTAAGGATGTGGCTCAGCTGGTAGCATATGTACTTGTCCCAGCATCCACAAAGATCTGGGCTTGACGCTCAGTCCTGCATAAACCACACACAGTGGTATATGTCTGTGGTCCCAGCACTCAGGCAGTGGAGACAGGAGGATTAGAAATTCAGGGTTAGTGCCAGGTGGTGGTACACACCTTTAATCCCAACACTTGAGAAGCAGAGACAGGTGGATCTCAGTGAGTTTGAGGTCAGCCTGGTCTACAGAGTGGGTTCCAGGACAGCCAGGGCCACACAGAAAAATATGGTCTCGAAAAAAAAAAAAAAGTTCAAGGTTGTCGGGTGTGGTGGCACACACTTTAATCCCGGCACTCAGGAGGCAAAGGAAGGACAGATCTAAGA
Organism: Alexandromys fortis; assembly: GCF_014885135.2. Lineage (NCBI taxonomy): Eukaryota > Metazoa > Chordata > Mammalia > Rodentia > Cricetidae > Alexandromys > Alexandromys fortis. The sequence goes on from NW_026068216.1 coordinate 205,129, forward strand.
GTCTGCATAGAGTTCCAAGTCAGTCAGGGCCATGCAGTGAGACTTTTCTCAAAAACAAAAACAAAAAAACAGCCCAGGGTCACCCTTGGCTACACAGCAAGCTCTTGGCCTGCCTAGAAAATCATCTTTAAAATGGGGGTCACTGCCATCTGTGCTGGATTGAACGGTGTCGCTCTAGACTTTATATCTCTCCAGAATCCCAGAACCTAACCTTATTCGGAAAGAGAAATAGGGTCTTTTCAGATGTAGCCAAGATGAAGCCATAATGAATTAATTTGGGCCCCCAATCCAGTGCCTGGTATGCTTATAAGGATAAGGAGATGGAGAGACATACAAGTCAGCCTGCCTTATGCCAAAGACCAAGGATTAATGATACCAAGAAGTGGGGTGGCAAGGAAGGGCCCTCCCCTCAGGCTGTCAGAGGGAGCAAGGCTAGCTGACAGCTTGATTCTAGGCTCTGCCTTTCTCTCTGTTTAAGAATCACTGCAGCTATTGTAAGGCCCCATGTGTCAATTGTCACAGCGGCTTGGGAAGCCTTCCTCCGCTAGCTGCACTTGAAGGCCCGCCCCCTCCCTCTGCTCTGCTCTGTCTTCCACAGCCTAAGGAAAGCTCCCACAGAGGAGCCCCCCTTTGCAGGTTCCTCCCACACCAGCTACCTGACCCCTAGTTTGATGAACTGGCTCCACCCAAACCCCCACAGACGTTCAGTGACCTCCCAACACACACAGCATTCTGAGCAGACGACACCAATTTCATCTGTGCATAGGTATTATTAATCTAAGAGAGGACGGTGAGACTTCACAGCAGTCAGTGCATGTTTTCCTGTTAAGATGACAACCTTTTGTATGAATAATTAATAGTCTATACGACTAGGCCAATTACTGTTTAATATGGATATTTATGAGTCTTCCTCTATAAACCTGTTTTGCTTTTATGTTGTTTAAACCAATCAAACCAATCCTGCCACAACCCACAATATTAACACACGGTCAATTCAAATGTCATGTTTAGAGGAGGGCAATTAAATGTTAACTGCAGGAGGTTGGGATACACAACCCACACAGTGTAGCAACAGTTTGAGGCCGGTTTTGCCTCAGGTCAAAACCTTGAGGAGCATTGGCGAGGGCCTATGCAATTCTTTTTTTTTTTTTCTTTTTTCGAGACAGGGTTTCTCTGTGGTTTTGGAGCCTGTCCTGGAACTAGCTCTTGTAGACCAGGCTGGTCTCAAACTCACACAGATCCACCTGCCTCTGCCTCCCAAGTGCTGGGATTAAAAGTGTGCGTGCGCTACCACCGCCCGGCCCTATGTAATTCTTTATCAGCAACATTATGGGATTCTTTCTAAGACACGACCACCAGCAGCTAGTACCAGGCAGACCCTGCTGGGACCACAGCACCCTGGGCTTTGGCTTGACTGTCAAGCTCTGGCACTAACACACAAAAGGAGCATCTCTCTGCCTGGGCTCCTGATGGTGCAAGTGTATTTGCTGTCACTCTGCCAGTGGAGGCTAGGGAATAGAAATCACAGGGCAGTTCCCCCATTAGCTAGGGATCCAAGACTCAACTGTGTACCTGGTGGAATTCTGTAAACTGTGTATCTGAATTCGATACAATATGTTCAGAGTCTAACAATCAGTGGGCTTGTGTACCTGAATTCGATACAATATGTTCAGAGTCTAACAATCAGTGGGCTTGTGTATCTGAATTCAATACAATATGTTCAGAATCTAATAATCAGTGGGCTGGAGAGATGGCTCTGTAGTTAAGAGCACTGGCTGCTCTTGCAGAGAAACTGAGTTCAATTCCGGGTACTCACAACCATCGGTGATTCCGGATTCAGGAGACTCAGCGCCCCCTTATGCCTTTAAGTACTACGTGCACGTGGTATACAGGCACACATCTGAGGTCAGACACCCTGACCCACTGTCCAAAGTCCAAATTCTTCTTTCATGGATGTAAAATGTCTAAGATGCCACAAGAGTACCACTGTTTCAGCCATGTTCAAACAGTGGTTCTTTGTATAGGTTGTTCCAGCATATAGGAGGAAAAGCCAGATTCACAGACGGCTGTTCATTCAGGAAAACAAGCAACACTAATGATGCAAGCAATTTGCTAAATTGGTGTATTATCACAGAAAGTCCTATCCTAAATCCAGTCACTCTACCAAGACGGTGCAATTACATTTTGTTTTGTACGGTATACAATAACGGTTTTCTGTCTGGGTGTCAATTTTTCAATAAAGTTTTAATTGTGGGGTTAAAAAAGGAAATTAAGATCGATGGTAGCTATGGTGGCACATGCCTTTGATTAAAACTCAGGAGAAAGAGGAAGGCAGATCTCTCTGAGTTCAAGGCCAGCCTGGTCTTCATAGTGAGTTCCAGCTAGAAATACATAGTGAAACTATGTCTCAAAACTAAAACAACAGCAACAACTAAACGCCCTCAACCCCAAATGTCATGGAATGCCAACTCCAGTTTAGAAAAAAACAAAGCATGTAGCCAAATTCACTCACAAAAGAAAAACAATGCTGTGCGCTAGCAAGATGAAGAGATGAACGTTCAGAGAATGAAGGCACTTATCAAGCCTGATGACCTGAACCCCTTCCCAGAACACACATGGTAGAAGGGAGAGAGCCAGTTCCCAGAGATTGTGTTGTCCTAAACCTCATGCATTTAGATACATGATAAATAAATAAAATGTTAAAGGAAGAAAAATCATGCTGTGGAAAAATAAAAATAAAACTGTCTAAATGGCCCAAAGATCATACACATAGTTCCATACTTAAAAACTGTACATGCCAACAAACCTTGGAAAAAAAGAGTGGGTTGATGAGATGGTTCAGTAGTTGTTCTTCAAGAGGCCCCAGATTCGGTTTCCAGAACCCACATGGTGGCTAACAACCCCCTGTAAATCCAGTTCCTGGGGATCCGGGGATCCAGTGCCCCTTTGTGATCTCTGTGGCCACTGCATGTATGTGGTACACAGATACACACAGGCAAAACACCCAAATGCTTTTTTTTTTTTTAAAGAAAAAACTCTATCCACTTCTCCAGGGTCAACAGTATACCAGGTACTGGAGTCACAGCTGCTTATGAACCAAGAAGCAATAACTTCACTATAACAACCCCACAACCCACCAGCAAGGACAACAGACAATGCCACCGTGGAGGTCAGGTGGAGACAGATGAGATGACCTAATGCCACCGGGCCTCCCGGAGACCGTTTCTTGGATATTCCTTGCTGATGCTTCTTCCCCCCCCCCACCCTTGTGTAATAAAGGGCTGACGGTGAGACCCAAAGCTTATTACAAATTTTAAAAAGCCTTTAAAGGGCGAGATCAGCTGGAATGAACCAACTCTGAGATAACATAAAACGTGAAGAAATTCCTGTGAGCTGCATTTTTGTCATAAACATTTTTTTTTAAATGAGGTAGTGTCTCCGGTCTCTCAGCTAGCTTGACCTTCACCTTGCACTTCAGATCCAGTTCTACTACCTGAGTGACAGGATCATAGGCGTGTAAACCCAGAACTTCACGCCCGTTAGGCAAGCATTCTATCTACATACCCAGTCCACATACCAAGTCTCAAATAAATACTCTTGAAAATTATTTTGAGGCTGGGGTCATGGTTCAGTGGATAAATGCATCTGCTGTAAAACCAGAGGTCCAGCCCAGGATTCACGTAGTAAAAGGAGATAAATGATTCCTCCAAGTTGTCCTCTACATGTGAGCTATAGCACACACACACACACACACACACACACACACACACACAGACACACACACAATAAAATGTAAACATTTCAAAAATAAATAAAAATTTATTTATGACTCGGTAGGACCTCCATCTCATGGGTTTTTAAGTGTAAGCCCGTGGGACACTGCAGAATTTTTCAGCGTTTTATTTGTACGTAATCTTTTCTCTGAGGGTAGCAAATTAAGCAAGGTACATCTGGGAATAAAGTTTGAAACATAGTTTAAAAATCTTATACTGCAAAAAGCACGCACAGCCTGCACATGCGTGTTGATATGGCCCATTGCACTCCTCACACCTAAGAGTTGCAAGTTCAAGACTCATGGGACTGCAGAGTGAGTTCAAGGCTAGGCTCGACAACCTAGTAAGAAGCCATCTCAAAACCAGAAAGTAACAAAAGGAGGCATGGCACGGTAGCACATACCTTTAATACTTTAATACTCCAGGGGCAGAGGCTGTCAGACCTCTATGAGTTCCAGGCCAGCCAGAGCTACATAGCAAAACCCTGTATCAAAAAACACAACAAGCCGGATGGTGGTGGTGCACACCTTTAATCTCAGCACTTGGGAGGCAGAGGCAGGACGATCTCTGTGAGTTCGAGGACAGCCTGGTCTACAAGAGCTAGTTCCAGGACAGGCTCCCAAACTACAGAGAAACCCTGTCTCAAAAACCAAATAATAATAATACAAAATAAACAAGACTAAAAAACAAAACAAAACACAAACAACAACAAAAGCAAACAAATGAAAAAAGAGGGCTATGTTTGAGCAATGCCTAGCACGTAGGAGGCCCTAGGCTCACTACCAGTACCACACACAGACGCAAATGCAGCTTTATTGTTTTCAAGTACACAGAAGTATTTCTCAACATTAAAAAAAAATTGCATTGGAAAAAATGTTCATACTTCATACGTGGCACCACGATCTACAAAGAAGTAGGAGATCAAACCCTCTTTAGGGAGCTTCCCCAGCGGGCACGGGTTCAGGTTGGAACTCTTGAGTTCACACCAGGAAGCAATGACTTTATACATCATGTTTTAAGTCTTAAACAGGTTGCCATGGGAAACCTGCAGGGTAGCTATGCAAATGAGCAAATGCAGGGTTGCCTGCAGAACAGAAAGAGGAGGAAACGACAGCTCTGGGAGGAACATTTGTCACGAGCAAAAGAAAGGGGAAAAGATTACAACTGGGTCACTGACTAAGGAAGCCTTAATGCCCCTTGTATGGACAGAGCATTAAGGAAAGGGGCTTTCCTGAACATTATTTCTTAGAGCGAGATTTCTGAGTGGTGGGGATATAGCAAAGTTCCCTGAGTCCCCCCTCCCCTTCCACGCACCTCCATATAGCAGAGGCCACTTTACAATCTCAAGGGCATTATTCACCCTCTCGGGACCTGATAATATAACTTGTCCCCTAAATGATTCTTTTGTTTTGTTTTGTTTTGTTTTTGAGACGCGGTTTCTCGGTAGCTTTGGAGCCTGTCCTTGAACTAGCTCTTGTAGACCAGGCTGGCCTCTGCCTCTGCCTCCCGAGTGCTGGGATTAAAGGTGTGCGACACCACAGCCCGGCTCTCTAAATGATTCTTGTATACTCTCAATACATGGGAATTATTATTATCTCTTGGTGAAAATGAAATTTAAAAAATATGGAGATTTTTCCTGAGAGGAAGGAGCTGGAAGGGCTGGAGAGATGGCTCGGTGGTTAACAGCACTGGCTGCTCTTCCAGAGGACTGGGCTCAATTTCCAGCACTCACATGGCAGCTCACAACTGTCTGTAATTCACCTGAGAGTGATCTGACAGCCTCACACAGATATACATGCAGGCAAACATCAATGCGTGTAAAACAAAAATAAATAAATCGTAAAAAAAGGAGCTGGAGACACAGCCAAGAAGGGAAGTAGTCAGGGAACATGGCATGCCTGTTCTGCTGGAAGCATTTGGGAAGCAACAGATGTAGTATTTGGGGTCTGTTTAATCCACTTCCCTTCCCTAATGAAATTCATAAACTACAGAACAGTCCTCGATCCGGGAAAGGAAGGTCAGGAGCTGGTGTGGGACGTACCAGCCACTGAGGCAAAGGGGAGAACCTGTCGTGGGATATGCATAAAAACTACCAGCCCTGTTCCTCCTGTGCCTACTTGGGAAAGAATAAACAGAACAGTCCAGAAAGGTTGAACTGGAGACCCGCTTGCTGGTCAGGAGAGAGAACCTTGGGAGAGACCAGGACACCATAGTCGCCGCAGGAATGGAAGATAGGTCCCTTGGGAAACAGGCACCATAGCAAGGGTCCTCATAGGTGGCAAGACCCTGAACCCAACACCCTTTGCCTTCCAGCTGCCGGACAAAGGACAGTAAAAGGACCAAGTCATTACGCTAACGAGAACACACCTCACAGGGCTCCCTCAGCAAGACAGGAGGAGCTTACATGAATGAGGCATGCCCAGAGGGGTGCAAACCAGCTGCCATGGTTTGGATGACTGTCCCCAGCAGCCTGCACGCTTTGGTGTGCTCTTAGGGTGACAATTTTGGTAATGGATGGAGCCTTGAGCTGGCTGGTGTGAAGTCTTGGGTCACGGTGGAATCTCAGCTGCCTCTTTGCTCTTCTTTTGCTTCCTGTTTGAGGAGATAAGGGGCTTTCCTCCAGTGTACTTACTGCCTTGCACCAGGCTCAGAGCGTCAGTGCTGCTGGCCATGGATTAAATCTCCAGAACTGTGAGTTAAACAAACCTTTTGTCTTTATAAAGCGAGTACCTCAGCTATTTGTTATAGAAACGGGACGCAGGCTAACATACAGACCAACTGCTCAGGCCCAGAGTACTCCAAGAGCTGTTGTCAAAGAGCTGGCACAAGGAGGGAAGACATTTCTCCAACTGGTTAGCTAACTGTCAAAAAATTACAAAATGTGCATTGATTTCTGTGTTCACTGTTTTTGTTTTTCTGTCAGCTTAACTGAGGCTAGAGTCGTCTGAGAAGAGAGAACCCCAGCTGAAAGAATCACCCACCACACTGGGCTGTAGGCAAACCTGCGGGGCATTTTCCTGATTGATGACTGATGTGGAAGGACCCGCCCACTGTGGGTATCGCCATCCCTTTGCAGGAGGCCCTCTGTATATATAAAACAAAGTGAGCAAGACAGTAGCATTCCTCCATGATGGCTGCCTTAGGTCCTGCTTTGAGTTCCTGTCCTGACTTTCCTTTATGATGGGCTGCAAGATGAAATAAAACTTTCCCAAATTGCTTTTGGTCACGATACTTCTCACAGCAATACAAACAAAACAAAACAAAAAAGACAAATAAACAAGACAATCACTCATACCACATCCCAACTGGAAGACAGCCATCGGTATCAAAGGTAGACCAACAGCTTTTAAAGGGGAACATTTTCACTGCGTGTCAATAGGACACAAAACTCACCTCCAACCATGAGGCATTGGTAGTTTTGGTTATGTTAAAATCAGAGTCTTCTGTTTGCTCAAAAGGATTGACAAAATGCTCCCAGGGGAGAGTCACTATGCTCAGGGCAAGTAACTAACACAAGACTCATAGACATATTTTTAAACACTCCCACCAATCACTAAAAATAATCAAGCTCCATGAAAAAAAAAAAAGACAAAGCTGTGCATATTTGATAAAACAAGAAATAAAAAATGAAAATGTGTTTAATTTCATTAGCCAACAGAAAATAAAAATCCTAAACAAATGCTTTAAAAAATTTCTGTGTCTTTTTGAGGTTGGATCTCATGTAGCCCAGGCTGGCCTTGAACTTGCTATATATCTAAGGATGATCTTGAACTCCTAATTCTCCTGCTTCAACCTGACCTCTTAAATGCTGAGATTGCCATTCTAGGCCACTACATCTATGTTTTTCGTTTTGCTTTGTCTAGTTTTGTTTCCTCTGTATAACAGCCCTAGCTGTCCTGGAATTAGCTCTTGTGGACTAGGCTGGCCTCAAACTCAGAGATCCACTACCTCTGCCTCCCAAGTGCTGGGATTAAAGGCGTGCACCACCACCGTCCGGCTTATTTTGTTTCTTTAATGTGGTGTTGAGGAGCAACACTAGGCCTTCATGCACGTTAGGAAATCACTCTGCCAAACGAGCTACACCCCCTAGATCACACTAAAATAAACGAAAGAGGGACTGGAGAGGTCGCTCAGTAGTTACGAGCCCATGATGCTCTTTCCAGGAGCCTGGGTTTGGTTCCCAGCTCCCACATATAGCTCACAACCTTCCATAATTCCAGTCCCAGGGAATCCAACATCTTCTTCTGATATTCATGGGCACCAGGCATCTATGTGGAGTACCTACGTGCATGAAGGCAAAATACTCACAACAATTTAAAAAAAAAAATCTAAAATCAAGCAAAAGAGAACAGCTAAAATATGAAAGGAAAGTATTAAAGTGATTAAAGTGTTGGTGAGGGTATAAGTCACCACAGCTCTTGTAGAAATGTATGCACCAGAGTTAAATTTATGTGTAAGTATTCACGTCTGGTGTGTGTGTGTGTGTGTGTGTGTGGTTATGGGAACTGAGCCCATGGTCACACATATGGAAAGGCACATGCTGTATGACTAAGCTACACACTCAGCCCCACACACGTGTCTCACACTCAGCATTGCTAACAGAAGTGAAAAAGACAAGCACTGGAAACCACGGTGCACAGCAAAGAAAACCATACCATCAGAAACTGGAAACCACACACATTCCCATGACCAGCAGGACCGGCAAGCCACAGTGTGGCCACTTAAAGTGTTTACAAACAAGAACCTCACATGCATATAGGAGCGAGAGAAGCACTCACAGAGGAGCAGACGCTGTGGGATTCTCCTTTCCACCGTATAGATTCAGGCAAGAGTGACCTATTCTGTCAAAATCCAGGATTGTGCTTATGTTGAGGGGCATGGTGGGACTGGTAGAGGGGAGGCTGGCAGAATCACATCTTTTTTTTTTTTAATTTTTATTATGTATACAATACTCTGTCTGCATGTATGCCTGAAGGCCAGAAGAGGGCGCCAGACCTCATTACAGATGGTTGTGAGCCACCATGTGGTTGCTGGGAATTGAACTCAGGATCTTTGGAAGAGCAGGCAATGCTCTTAACCGCTGAGCCATCTCTCCAGCCCCCAGAATCACATCTTAATCTGGATGCCGGTGACATGGCATGTTAGGGTTGTGGAGTTCGCTAAGCCGTGTAACAACAGAATGTGTACCATTCTACAGCACATGTCACCCCAAAACGTTAAGAGTAACGAAAGCATGACAAAGGGACCAAGGGACAAAAGAAAGTCCCTTCTGCCTGCTTTGACAACACAGTGAACTTACAAAAACTTTAAGTCAGTAAACTATGAACTCAAATAGATATTTGACACTTTTTACTTTAAAGTTTCATTTATGTTTACTTTCTGTGTATTAATGATTTGCCTGCATGCAGGTATGTGTAGCACGTGCTTGCCTGGTGCCTTCAGAGGCCAGACGAACACGTCAGATCTGTGGGAACTACAGTTACAGGCAGTTATGAGTTCCAGCACCATGTGGCGCTGGACACGGAACCCAGGTCCTCTGGAAGAGCAGTGAGTGCTCTTAACTGAACCGTCTCCACAGCCCCTCAAGGAGATCTTCAGTGAAATGTGGAAACTGTTTACATTGAAAAGAGGAAAATAGCAAAAATAAAGAAAAGCTTTGGAATGACATCATTCCTCAATTAAAAACTAAGCTGCAAATAACTGCAAACAATTTACTAAAAGCAAAATGCTCAATAAAGAAAGACAAGCTAGCTGGGTGGTGGTGCCACGCACCTTTAATCCCAGCACTTGGGAGGCAGAAGCAGGCAGATCTCTGAGAGTTTGAGGCCAGCCTGGTCTATAAAGAAGAAAATAAGAACAACATAGTGACTGCATTTGGACAATGCACAGACATCCAGCATAAAACTGCAGGGAAGAACAGCAGGCATCTCATCAATGTGCACGCTCAAGCCTCATAATCTGTGAGTGTGTTAGGGTACAGATGGAATTAAAGTTGGTAATAGAAAGTATTAAGACAGAGATATTGTCCCGGATCGTCTATGTGCACAAAAGTTATCATAGGGTCTGTGGGAGTGGCAAGGGGAGACAGGAAAATTCATGTCAGAGTGAAGGGAAATGAGGAAGACACAATGGCTGCCAATGGCGCTGAAGACCAAGAGAGGGGCTCGGAGCCCTGGGGTGCAGGAAGGTTCTAGAAGAAGTTGAGAAAGACAAGCTAGAAGACTCTCTCCTTGAGTTCCATGTCCTACTTATGCCTTGCCTTTAGGTCAGCCAAACCGTAGATTGCCAGACCCAAAACTGCGAGAGAATACACTTCTGTTGTTTTAAGCCGGCTGGTAGTCATTTTTTGTAACAGCATACAAGAAACTAATACAAAACCAATAGAAGATATTTTTATGGACATAAGAACAAATTCCTCTGAAATTAAGCAAATATTTTTTTTTTAAATCTAGGAACTCAGATTATCTAATATACCAAAACCTCTGAGTCATGGCCCGATTAAGCAAGGAACTGTAAGGCAAAGAAAAACAGTCTTCAGAAATTCCTGAAGAAACGACAGACTACCCATCTAGGAAGTCAGTTGACTGGAGGCTTTCACCATGACAACATCAACTACTAGACAGACAGTGAACAAGTTCCCAGGTGTTGAGGGAAAAGAGCAGTCTAGTCTAGGAACACTATGTACAGCCAAGGCTTCGTCCAAAGGCAGACAATGGTGTTCTCAGTGCAAGCAACTCAAGAAAGCTCTTAGTCTTTCCTGGATAACTGGTAACGAGAGGCACCACAAAGAACCTGGGAGTAAGCTATGCTTCAAAGGGTTAGCCAGTGCTGAATCCGGGTGAACACTGCACCCTGATATTAGAGCCACAATACAGACTCGAGGGTTATGAACCTCGGCAGTATGAGAATTGCAAAGTGGGCTACAAAACCAGGACATGGGTGGGAGAGTGGAGCGTGATGCTGCAAACATCCCCCTCCCCTGCCAAAGCACCGAGAGTCTCACGACGAAATGTCTGTCGTCCTGATAACAGCATAACGGCCCCATCCTCATAATGGCGTCTCTCCCCCATTTATTTATATTTCTTCTTTCTTTTCTTCTCTCCCCTCTTTTCTCCCTCCTGTTCTGTTTTCTTTACCCCCTCTCCCAGAAAGGGTCTCACATTGTAGCCCAGGCTGGCTTAAAATTCATGTCCATTTAACCCCCTCTGCTTCTTGAATGCTGGGATTACAGATGTGAGCCACCATACCCGGCCTGTTCTTCCTACTCCCTTTTCTTAGCCCTAGAAGAAATATTTAGTAAATCAAAGGTCCACAAAGGCCACAACTATGGTATCAGTTCTTTCTCAGCCACGTCGACAATAAAATATGAAGGAAAGCCTTGCTCAATCTAACCAGGCTGCTCACATGTCATCAACGTCTTTCTCACTGCCCACATCAAGCAACTACTGTGGGACTCATATCCCTTTTGGGGGTTCTCTAAATGTTTGACTCTTCCTCTGCTGAGGCCAATGCCTCATTGAGCACCAAGACCTGAAGACCGGACTGTGGATACGTGCCTGCTCTTGGGGTAGCGCTGTCCAACAGAACTTTGCCCTAAAGGTCTAAATCTGTGCCGTCCAGGCTGGCAGTTACCGGCCCTGGACCACACGCTTTGTAGAGCCTTGCTAGCCCATGTGGCATTGCCAGGGGGGCTAGAGATGCCTGCAAGCCCGGAGGACGGAGGTCTGTCCTAGAAAGGTGAGCTGAAACCTCACGATGATACCAAAAGGCAATCACAATAGTCATTCTCCACAGCCACAGTACGAGGGAGGCGTCACCACATGACTATTCTTGTATGTCTGGCCCAGGTTTCTGCCCCAGTGTTTTCTTCCTCTCGGGTGCAGGGTCTCAAACCTCAAACTTCTATCTGTGCCCAGTCTCCCGAGCCTCTTAGTTGGGCACCTTCCTACACTCAAGCCAGCTCCACAGGGTCACTGAGGCGCTTCCTCCTAAAAGCCCTGTCCACTAGAACAGGGAGCCCCAGTGCTAGATGCTTGGAACACGAGGCTCAAGCCTAGTCTTGTTACTCTCTGCTTGCAGTCCCACGCACCAAAAGGTCACGGCCCCGGAGCTCGTGGACTCTCCTGTTCCCTAGTCCGCTGCCTCTCTGCCCATACCTCCCGCAATCCCACTCACTTCTCCCAGACTCGTCGCTCGCACCTGCGGTCTCCCTCGACACCCACCCCGAGCCGCTTTGCGGACTCTGCCCACAGCGCGCAGTCTACCCCAGCATGCGGGACCTAGCCCTGCCCAGTCGCTCCGTGGGCTACACCCACTCTGGAGCGGCCGCTCGCACCGAGACCCCAGCGCTGCGCCTCCGGGTGCTGCGACCGCGCTCCCGCCGCTGCGCTCACCCGCCGGGTGGCCATAAGGAGACTCGGCTGCTCCGTCCTGCAAGCTGGCCAGGATCTCGCCCTTGCCCACGTCGCTGTCGCCCACCAGCAGGAACTTAAGTAGAAAATCGTAGGCCCGCACAGGGCTGCCCAGGGCGCTCATCATGCCGGCCTGGCCACCCCTCCCATACCGGCCCCAAGCTGCGCGCAGGCGGCTGCGGGTCCCCGAGCTCCGCGGGGAACGCGTTTGCTCCACCGGCCAGGGGCGCTTGACAGCCGCAGCGTCCCGCCCACTCTGCCTCGTCATTGGTGAGTCGCAGTTGCTGAGGTAGATACACATGCTCATTGGCTAGCAAGCTCGTCCATCTAGTTCTTAACGCCTCTGCACCTCGCCCACCGCCTCTCTTGGGAAGACTTGTTGCCTCGACCAATGGAGATCCGGAGGCGGTGATGGGCCGTGCCAGAAGGAAGAGGAGGCGGGAGGCCTGCTTCCACAACCAATGGAAGAGAGGGTTGGCAAGGAAAGGCGTGGCCAATGTCACTCCTCCCGGTGAGCTAGTGCACATCGGGAGCCGGCTTCAGATTGGTGTGTGGGAAGTGAGACCCTGCCTGGTAACAAGGATTTACCCCGCAACTCCACAGAACTTCGAATGCTGGCATAAGAGCTGTGCACGTGTCCGTGTGGGCATCAGATGGAACTAAAAGATACAGGCAGTTGTGAGTTCCAGGACCAAGTGGACACATGGACGCTTGCACCCTGGTGTGCGCGCATGGGCGCCTCAAGGTCTTCGTGGGTTTCTCTGTCGATGCATATCAGTGTATCTACTTGTGTGTGTATCGCGTGCCTGTGAACAACATGTTGGGGACTTGCCTGTCTTTGACCTTCTCTTAACCCCTAGGGAGCAGTGGACGTTTGAACAAGCCCGGCTCTGTGCTCTGGGGCTTCTCACCAATAGGCACTAAGTTACATAGAGTAACTGTAGTTTAGCATCTCCGCTACATCTTCGATACAATCTGAAATGGAAGAGCTTCTTACACTCTGTGCCCTCTGTTTTATTAAGGAGCACATTGTACTGGTTCGTTCAGTTCCAGGAGCGGGTGGAAAAGAAATAGCGGTGTAAGAAAATTACCAAAGTGTTTGTGGACACTGTTCTAAGAGGAATGACTGTCCGCAGCTTCAGAACAAGGATGTTTTAACGCCGAACAGGCTGGTGTTGAAATAGGAAGCGGTGGGGCTGCGTCTCCAACACCCCGGCCGCTTGGCTAGCTCATGCCCGAAATAACAACACACAAACTGTATTCATTTAAGAACTGCTTGGCCCATGAACTCTAGCCCTTACAGGCTAATTCTCGCACCTGGACTAGCCCATTTCTAATAATGCGTGTAAGCACCCCAAGGTGCGCTTACCGGGAAGATTCTAGCCTCCGTCCATGCTGTCCGGGAGCAGAGCAGAGTCTGACCTCACTTCCTCTTCCGCCCAGAATTCTATTCTGTTTACTCCTCCCATCTATCTTTTAACCTATCAGGGCCAAGGAGTTCCTTTATTGCTTAACCAATGAAATCAACAGATTGATATATGACACTCCCACATCAGGCTGGTCTTTGAGCAAGGCAACGGCTGCTTCCCTGCAGGACTGTTAATTACCTTTCAGAAAGAGTTGACCACAATAAGCTCTAGTTTCAAAATATGGTTGCAGTTTAGAATGGGTAATTGAGACAGGGTTTCCCTGTGTATCCTTGGCTGTCCTGGCACTAGCTCTGTAGACCAGGTTGGCATCAAGATCTGCCTGACTCTGTCTCATGAGTTCTGGTATTAAAGACATGTTCCACCACTACCTAGTGCTAGGATGGATGATCTTGCTGAGCCGATTCTGACTCAGAACAAGACTATCTTTGACTTAAGGCCACACTGTTACTAACCAAGATAAACAGTAGCTGCAGCACCAAGACATTGCAACATTGTCTGTCCACATAGAAAAACCTCCCTTAAAGAGCTCTTTTGAATGCCTATGCCTAGACAGCCTTTCCCTACTGTTTTGCAAGATGAAGTTGTTACACAGGGCATCAAGTAAATTCTACTTTTGCCCTCTTCTGTCACAATTCCCGTCTCACCAGCCTGTTGGTGTCATTCCTGTGAGATGACGGCATATGGTTTAAGATTATAGCCAGTCTGATTGATGGCGTTGGAGACCAGCATCAACAAGGATAACACTTACCAGGGTAGGGGAGTGGGGAATAGAAAAATAAGTAAAGAGAACCAAGATGTGAGTGAAAATAACAAATCAAAGCATAGGATAGTATCTGGAGGGAGTTCCAGTGAATACTGAATCACCCTAATTTCCATTTGCTTAAATACCTCAACCCCAAAAGGTATGAGTAAGGTAAAAACTGCAATAACACGATACAAGAAATGAACTGAGCAGTTGGAAGATTACAGGATACATTCTTAGTTAAACGTTCTGTGGCCAGAACAAGACAAGTAATGCTCACACCCTAGACCAAAACATTCTGTTGACTTTTGAGGCCAAATAGGACTACACAATGTGACCCTGTGTCAACAAAACAAAACCAACCCCTATACTTCAAAATTTTTCCTTTGCCAATTGCATTCATACAGATTTTATTTTTTATTATTATTTCTAAACTTATGTATATGTATGTCTGTGTGAGTGTACACTGTTGTGCACGCGGTTGCCAACAGAAATCCAAAGGTGTCAGATCTCTTGGAGATGGAGTTACAGATGGTTGAGAGCCACCTGATATGGGTGGGACCCAAACTTGGGTCCTCTGGAAGAGCAGCAAGCACTCTTAACTGATGAACCATGTCTATAGCCCCCAATTAGGATTTCAAAGTTTTTTCTTTGATTGCCAGTTTATTTACAAAACTTACTACTTACAGACTGATCAGTTGATCAGTTGACTGATTGACGTGCTGGCAAAGCCACTAATTACAAAAAATAAGGCAAGAGCTTTACTAAGATTACTAAGATACATCTCAGGTCCCCCTCCCCCTTCCTCCTCCTCCTCTTCCTCCTCCTCCTCCTCCTCCTCCTCCTCCTCCTCCTCCTTCTTCTTCTGCTTCTTTTTAAATAATAACTTTGCCAGCACGTCAAAGTTCTTGCCTATGGTGGTAGTTTGAATAAAAATGACTCTCATAGGCTCATATATTTGAATGGCTAGTCACTAGGGAATAGCACTGTTTGGGAAGGATTAGAAGGTGTGGCCCTGTTGGAGGAAGTGACTCTGGGTGTGGGCTTGGAGTTCTCAAAAGTCCACACCCAGCCCAGTGTTTCTCTCTCCCTCTGCCTGCCTGTGGATCAGGATGCAAAGCTCTCAGCTACTTCTCCAGTGCCATGTGTACCACCATACTTCCTGCCATGATGACAATGGACTAAGACTCTGAGATTGTGAGCAAGCCCCAGTTAAATGTTCTCTATAATAAGAGTTGCCTTTGTTATGGAATCTCTGTGTTAGAACAGTGACTAATACACCTACCAAACACAAAGTCCTGGGTTTGATCACCGAATAAACTGGGCATGGTGGTACACACCCATAATCCTAGTATTGGGGAGGTGGAGGTAGGGAGATCAGAAGTTAAGGGTCATCTTTGGCTATGTAGCAAGTTTGAACCCAGCTTAGACTACATGAGACCCTGTCTGAAAACAAAATATATAAAAGTCTTCAGCCTGCTGCCTGGAATTATACCCAATTTCAGCCTTTCCCTGCTGTGGTACAGAGCCAGAACACTTCCTGGAGGGAGTGATGAGTGGCATCTGTCTCCTTTCCCCCCATGGTCCTTATCATATCATAGAAGTCACTTTGAAGCTGGTCTTTACTCAGCTCAAACATGGCAGCTACCACCTGAAGGGAAAAATCAAAGGTACCTTGGTATACTGAAGGGCTCCAGGCCACATATGTGTTCAGTATTCATGGTTTATATAAAATCACATAGAATTCATATAGATTCTATAAATAACCTTCTATACTTATACTTAAAATAATCTCTGGATTATTTTCAATACCTAATACAATGTAAATGATAATAGTGATCCCAGCTAGATTATTTGTAGTATCTAATACAATGTAAATTGTTGTTCTTACTGTTTGGAGAATAATGATAAGAAAAAGTCCCGCTCATATCCTATACAAGTGAATTTTTTTTTCATCAAATATTTTTAGGCAATGGTAGATTGAGCCCATAGTGCAAAATATACAGAGGGCCATTGGAAATGCCAGAAAGACTGTTGCTATATTCAGGTGACCGTTTTTTGCCCTGAAATAAATATGAGGCCCACCAAACAGCAACCCAACATGGATGCTTACTTCACAAAGCAAGAGTTCCCACTTGATTTGGGTTGGATGACCTCTCCAACCCATAATTTTAATAGTTGTATAAAGTAGGCAGAATGTAGAGAGATGAATACACCACTAACAAATCTCTTCAGTCCAAGGCTGGGCTTCTAGCTCTGCCCACCTCTGGTTACTAAAAAATTCCTCTTTGTGGTCAAGCTGACACATCTATGAATTTCTGTCCATATCCTAGTCAGCTCTGAGAAACCAGGCTCTGACTAACAGGAGTCACACTAAAAGGACAGACGGAACAACAGAAAAAGGGGACCTACAATTTCTCATGGTGAAATACAACAAGAAGGTACACGTGATGTTGACACTTTGGAAGTGAGGGGAGGGTGGCTAACATTGTATTTTATGTTTAAATTACTATACATAAGAGATCTATAAAACAAGCCAGGCAGTGGTGGCACACACCTTTAAACCCAGCACTTGGGAGGCAGAGGCAGGAGGATGTCTGTGAGTTCGATGCCCTGGGTAGTGGTGTCTATCCCAATGCCAAATAAAATAAAATCCTGCTCAGCCTTGTCCACAACAGTGAAAAACTTGGAATGAAGGCTTACCCATCACGTCTAAGTGGATCTTCCAAGAGCTAGTTCCAGGACTGGCTCCAAAGCAACACAGAGAAACCCTGTCTCCAAAAACAAAAACAAAACAAAACAAAGCAAAAAAAAAAAGAGTGTCAGAGTCCTGTTTGTTCCTTCTTCCCTGTCTTCAGACACTAGGACACTAGATCTTTTTGGAAGAGAAAGCATGGCTCATAGATTTGTCAAGATAACTTGATTTGCTCAAGCTCTGTTCTCAAATGCCCATTAATGGTTTACTGTTGGGGTCTTGGAAAGATGACTTGGAGGTTAAGAGTAGTGGCTGCTATGCCAGAGGACCTGAGTTCAAATTCCCAGCAACCACATGGTGGCTCACAACCATCTGTAATGAGATCTGGTGCCCTCTTCTGGCATGAACAGGCCAGCAGAACACTGTATGCATAATAATAATAAAAAAGATTCACTTCACTGGTGGTAATCCATGTGTGCTCTGAGTCAAGCAAAGGTACTAGGTAGAGTGGATATTTTGTTTATGTTTTAACAAATAAAGCTTGCCTGAGATCAGAGGGCAGAGCTAAGCCACTAGAGGCCAGGGAGTGGTGGCACACCCCTTTAATCCCAGGACTCCGAAGACACAGACAGATGGAGCTCTGTTAGTTCAAAGCCACCCTGGGCTACACAACTGTTGAAATAGGAAGCGGTGGGGCTGCGTCTCCAACAACCCGGCCACTTGGCTAGCTCATGCCCGAAATAACAACACACAAACTATGTTCATTTAAGAACTGCTTGGCCCATGAACTCTAGCCCTTACAGGCTAATTCTCGCACCTGGACTAGCCCATTTCTAATAATGCGTGTAAGCACCCCAAGGTGCGCTTACCGGGAAGATTCTAGCCTATGTCCATCCTGGCCTTAGAGCGCAGAGCTATCGTGTCTATCCGGCAGAGCTGAGCATGGCGCTGTCCGGTCTCTCCGGGAGCAGAGCAGAGTCTGACCTCACTTCCTCTTCCGCCCAGAATTCTATTCTGTTTATTCCTCCCACCAATGCTTTAACCTATGAGGGCCAAGCAGTTTCTTTATTGCTCAACCAATGAAATCAACAGATTGATATATGACACTCCCACATCACACAACTAACTCCATTTTGTGCTAACATCCATCTTGGTACCCAATAGCCTTTTGTCTCTGACTCAAGCTCCTGGGAGATAAGTCCCAGCAACTCTGACTCCTTGACTCCCACCCGGAAATGTACAGCCACCACCACCTGCCTGTTACAGTGACTCGCTGCTGACTACGGCTTCTATAACTCGCTGACACAGACAATCCAGGGCTATTTTGTGGTCACCTTGTCCATCTTATCTTGGCAAAGCAGAACAAGATTCTTACCTTTAAAAGCCCGTCCTTCTCCTACCTCTGCACAGTAAATCTCGGATTTGAGTTTGAGACTCTGGCCCTACTTACAGCTTTAATAAATCTGGCTTATTATGATCTGAATTGAGTCTGAAGGAACCCAGTAATAGTGAGGACCTGGGAACTGGCTTGGCTCTGGGACACAGTGGAGATAGTGTATGGACCACTGCTGCCATGGTTGAAGTGAGGCAGTGCCTCTACCACACCCCATCTACCTTTTATCTGTAGTACGAATAATAAAAACCAGAGTCAGATATAGGGGTTAAAGCTGAAGATCAGAAAGCTGGGTGGTGGTGGTGCACGTCTTTAATCCCAGCACTCAGGAGGCAGAGGCAGGCGGATCTCTGTGAGTTCAAAGACAGCCTGGTCCACAGAGTGAGTTCTAGGACTGGTTCCATAGTTACTGAGAAGCCCAGACTCAAAAAAAAAAAAAAAACCACAACAAAACAAACAAACAAAAAGCTGAAGATCAGAGAAGCAGAACATTAAGGTACTCGAGACACCTTTTACCAAATGCTCAGACCGCAGGGGCGATGCTCAGGCCGCAGGGGCGATCCTCAGACTGCCTAGACTGCACTTTGTCTCCCCAGCCCTCAGTCTCTGCACTCCAGTGAGTTCCTGTCTCTTCCCCTTATATTCCTCTCTCTGCCCAGCCATATTGCTCCTGTCTCCACCTCCCTAGTTCTGGGATTAAAGATGTGTGATCCCAAATGCTGGGATAAAAGGTGTGAGTACCACCACCTGGATCTGTTTCTGGATTGATCTTGTGTAGTCCAGAATAGCCTTGATCTCACAGAGATCTGTCTGCCTCTGTCTCCTGAGTCCTGGGCTGAAAGGTGTGTGCCACCACTCCCTGGCCTCTAGTGGCTTAATTTTGCACTCTGATCTTCAGGCAAGCTTTATTTATTAAAATACAAATAAAATATCACTACACTTACCTGACCCTTCTTCCACCCTCCCCTGTTCCTTACCCTTATACCTCCATCTCCACTGAAGTCTACCAAACTGATCTCTCTACTCACAGGCCCCTACTGTACTCCCTGAAACTGGGCTTGTTGGCCCCTTTTGAAGGTTCAATAATCTAATTTTTCTTCATTAATACATGTCAAAGACACCAGAAAATGTGTTTCCAGAATACTCTATGTCAGGTTAGTACCCACACTTGCAAAGACCAGACTGGGTTGTAAAAGCTTGGACCTTCCCATCGGGTCCATGCCCCACAAGCTCGGGATCCTGAAGGCAACACCTGCCATTCAAGCTGCATCAGCCCACAGTGCTGTGTGTGTATTATCAGAGAGCCAGTCTGAGGGTACCTGGTTTTCCTCGGAATAAACTTTGACTTGGCATCCACACCGATTGCATAAGCCCTGAAAGGCTTGAGGTCTTGCTTTCTACCAGACTCAACTTTCTGGTTCCTTTGGGTGTTAACCACCTACACGCAATTGTGTCCAACTTACCAGTGTTGTTTGTGTGTCTGCTCCCACACACCTCCTGAATCCAGGGTCTCAGACACTTTTCAAGACAACTCTTTCATCTTTCTGGGCCCCTTAGGGAGCTGAGTGAAGCGTGTGTTGGCTTCTGTTTATGTAAGATCCAGGCGCAGGATTATGCTGTAGTTATGAGCTCCTGGGTAATGGTAAAGAACGCAGAGGGCTCAGCACTGAGAAGTGGGAGCAGCCTTGTCCCAGGCTAATCAGAACCCAAGCTTTAGAAGTACTGCACAGAACAACCCACGTTTTACAATTAAGTTGCCATTTATTGGACCCCAGACTAGGAATACTTGCAAGCAAAGTTAAAAAGCAGTGTGTGTGTGTGTGTGTGTGTGTGTGTGTGTATGTGTGTGTGTGTGTGATCATGGAACCCAGAGTCTCAAACGTGCTAAGCAAGGCAAGTATTATACCACTGAGCTACAATCCTATCCCAATTTAAAAAAAACAAAACTTCCCTTTTCTTGCAAATGTCCCTTTTCCCTTTAGACATCTTTCTTTCCTTCCCATAGGAACCATCCCGCAGGGGACATCAGAACGCCACTTGAAACATCTGGCTTGAGAGCTGTCTTTATACATTAGCCAATTTGCTTTATTTGCAACTGGATGTAGCTCTCCAGTCTTGTTGGAGATTATCTACCAGGATGGAAGTTAATATCCAAAAAGGATTGGGGGAGTTGGGTGGAGTCGCGGATACTGGGCCATGTCTTCTCTCAGGGCTCACACATCTGCTTGCTAGTGTAGGGTCTGAGCAAATGCTGAAGAAAGACCCCGACTCAAATAGTGTGTAAGAGCAAAGAGTGTTTACTAATATTCTAATTAATCATGTGGGGTCACTCACCTGTACAAAATGGCGACAACCCCAAAAGGAGCGTGTAGCCTCCTTTAAAACATAGAAAAGGGCAGTGTCAGAGACAGGTCATCTCAAATATGATTGGTTAAGCAAGTACACTAGTACACTTTTAATTGGCTGAAGTTTAGCTTAAACGTTTTTGGACATACTTGCACAAGCTTGGGCAAGTTTGGATGTGACTCAGAGGGGCTGCTGGATTTGTCCTTGAGACATCGTGAGGCTCCCTCATCCCTGAATGTAAGAGCATTGTGGATAAATGGCCCTTTGTGGGAGGGACATCTGTTTTTCCCTTCTCAGATAACTCAGCTGTGAGGAGTTTAGCCTCTTCTTTATCAACCATAGTACCTCTGTAACATCTATAGTTGCAGGCCGGGAGGTGGTGGCGCATGCCTTTAATCCCAGGACTTGGTAGGCAGAGGCCGGAGGATCTCTGTGAGTTTGAGGCCAGCCTGGTCTACAAGAGCTAGTTCCAGGACAGGCTCCAAAGCTACAAAGAAACCCTATCTCGAAAAAAAAAAAAAATAAATCTATAGTTGCCTTTACTTTCAAGACTAGAGACAGCTGTAGAAACCTGGGCCTCAGTCTCTCTGGAAACCCAGGAGAAGGTAGAAGACTCATTGAATTTTCCTACCTGAAGTATAAAAAAGGCCTAACAGGGCCTGAAGATTATTCTTCTTATCCTGGCTCCCTGACACTGCTCCAAGGTGTTGATTGTCCACTCTGTCAATCCTTAGGCTGGGGTAACAATAATTTCTGCTACATCTGCTTTTTTAAAACTGTTTACATAACTGGTCATTGACTGTTCAGGTGAAAACTTTGCAATATTTCCTGGAAAGAGAAGAGAGATTTTTGCCAAACTTTTTGTTGTTGTGTAGCAAGTTTTCTTGTCAGACTATCTTTTGTGGGACCACCAGCTCCCCAAATAATGACATGAAACATATTACTAATTATTTAGCTTTAGCTTAGACTTGTCTCAACTAACTCTTATAACTTAAATTGGCCAATGTATATTAATTTGTGTTCTGACATATGGCATTACCTCTCTTCCATCTTGTACCTCCTGTTTCCTCTCTGTGTCTGACTGGCGACTTCGCCTTTTTTCTCTCCAGAGTTCTCTCTCTGCCTGGACGTCCCACCTGCTTAGGCATTGGTCATTCAGTTTTTATTACACCAATCAGAGGAATACATTTTCACGGTGTACAAATATCCCACACCCTTGTTGTTCGTGTTGATGTTTCCTGAAATGAACAGAGCCCATCAGAACGTGGAGTGTCAGGTCCCCGGTGAGTTCCACCAGATGGAGATGCATGGCCCACAGACACAGGCATTCCAAGAAAGTACAGGGTTTCCAATGGTGATGAAAGGTGTTTACAAAACCATATCCTGTGTAAGTCAGTTGTGATGGAGGAGTGATTCCTGTCCCTAAGAGCTAATGAGGGTCATGTCCTCAAGAGTTTATCCCCACGGTGACTGGAAGAATTTTCCATAGCCACTTCCTGTGTTGGAGGCCTTGTTTCTGACACAGTTCCAGAGTTGATCCCTTAGGGCATATCTTCTCAGGGATAACCCTAGCCAGTTTGGGCACAGTGGATGTCCCCAAAGCCAGTCCAAGAAGGTCGAGACTCCTGATACCATGAGCTACTGAGAACCTTACCATAAACACCAATGCTTCTCATCAAGAGGAGAAAACAACTCCACAGAATCAGAGTGGAAAACAGCAATGATCCTAAGAAACTGTGGTAAATATACAGCTTTTGCAAATTTGGGGGTAACAGATGAGTATCAGAAGCCTCTGCCCGAGCCACTTCTAGTGGGAAAGGAGTCTGCCCTAAGCAACTCAGGCTGCCAACCAAACAGCTCAGACCCAGCAAGCTGTCATTTCTTGGACGTCTGCAGGCTAGACGTCCAAGATGAAGGTAGGTTTGGTTTCTGTTGAAGACTGTCCTATCTTTTAGATGAGGCCCTTCTGCTTTATGTGATCTCTCTTTCCCCATCCCTGTTGGAGGAGAGACAGCTTGTTGGTTTCTGGTCTCCTGGCTAGCTTAGACACAAAATAATCACACAGAAACTGTATCAATTAAATCACTGCTTGGCCCATTAGCTCTAGCTTTTTATTGGCTAACTCTTACATTTTAACTTAACCCATTTTTATAAATCTGTGTATTCCCACGTGGCTGTGGCTTACCGGGGAATGTTCCCAGCTTCTGTCTCAGGCGGCTCCATGGCTTCTCCCTCACTCCGCCCTTCTTCCTCCCAGCATACAGCCTAGCTTTCTCTGCCTAGTTCTGTTCCTCCCTGCCATAGGCTCAAAGCAGTATTTTATTCATTAGCCAATAAAAGCAACACACAGACAGAAGGGCCTCCCACACCACCTCCCCTGCACCTTCCCCTCTTCTCTTTCTTCTTGGTCACCTCCTCTTCTTTTTTGTTTGTGTTTTGATTTTTGAGACGGAATCTGAAAATGTGGTCAAAAGTGGCATGGAACTCAGTCTTCTAACTTGGTATGCTAAATGCTGGGATCACAGCTTCTGCCTCCATGCCTAGCTTCTCTACTTCCTCTTGTAAGGCCACTAATCCCATAGGAAAAATCTCCACGATCATGAACAAATTCATCCCCAATTTTTTCTCAAAGCCTCTCTCTCCAAATACTTTTGAACTGGAGTTATAGCTTCAATGTGATTTTTTTTTTTAAAGACAGGGTTTCTCTATGTAGTGCTGGCTAGCCTGTAACTCTCCCTGTGGACCATGCTGACTTAGAACTCACAGAAATCTGTCTACCATTGTCTCTTGAGTGCTGGTATTAAAGGCATGTGCTACCACAACCAAACTATTTCAACATGATTTTAACAAGACACAGATGTTTAGTCCATAGAGAGGCTGATGGTGGTAAAAGACTGTGACTTCTACTGAGAGCAAGAAAGGGGTATGGAGTTCAACCTACCAAGACCCTTGGCTGGGAGGTATATGCCTCTGTCCCTTAGCTAGCCTTTTGCAAAAGTACTTCTTTGGTCCTAGAAAGCATGTGTCTGAATCCTAGCCTTATTGACAACAGATGATTCCCAACTGGGTGAGAGAGCTGAACTACTCATTGTAGGATACTGAGTAGCAATCCTGACCTCTGTACATTAGAGTCTATCTCCCTTCTCCTCAGTGGTAACTAACAAAAAAATGTGTATAGAAGTTTGAGGCTAGCCTGGTCTACAAATTGAGTTCTAGGACAGTCAGAGCTACACTTGGAAAAAAAACTAGTCTTGGAAAAAAAAAACAAAAACAAAGCAAAAAAAAAAAGGAAAGAAAAGAAAAAAATGTCTATAGAATTGTCAGGATGTTGGGTGCAAGACACCACTACCAGCAACCGATTGAGTGAAGTCTGGTTTGCATGTAACTATCTCTTATCCAAGAGACCATTCTAGCCCCATAGCACAGGCCCTGTACCAAGTGTAGAGGCCTTCACCCTGGGGAGGAGTAATATTTACTCTTTTACTGTACATGTATACATGATGAGAGACACTCATAACATGATATATATGTGAAAATCGGAGGACAGTTTTGAATAACCAGTTCTCTACTTCCGGGCGTGTGCAGCAAGCTCTTTACCCACTGCACTCTCTCGCTGGCCTGAGGGTAATGTCTTATGTGACAGTTTCAGTTTGGGAAGATGGGAAAGTTCTGGACGGTGGGAAGAGTTGCTCAAGAATGTGAATGCACCGGGCATATGGTGGCTCACGCCTTTAATCCCAGCACTCGGGAGGCAGAGGCAGGTGGAGCTCTATGAGTTTGAGGCCAGCCTGGTATACAGAGAGAGCTCCAGGACAGGCTCCAAAGCAACAGAGAAACCCATTGTGATGTCTTGCTGGTCCCCCAAGTGTGCCGTACTGCAAGGGAAAACTCTGCACTGTAGCTGCTCCAGTTAGATGGCAGTGAACTGCTGGAGAACACTTGGCCTGAGGCCCATGTACCAAGGGGCACAGTCAGATGCCATGAAGAGACATAATGGTGTCTGGGGGCCGGGGGCTGCATGTACAGCGAATTCCACACTACATACATGCCTGAAGTAGCCTCCTCCTTGCCCGTGCAAATCTATAGTTGAAAGATCTCACCCAGTGTTAGCCTCGATGCTCTGGCCATCTGGGGACATCGTGATGGTTATAGGGACCATGGGTACCCTAGAATTGTTCTTTGGTGGGGCTCCAGGAGGTCCTTGTCTCACCCCCAAAGTGTCCACTGCAGATGTCAGCAACCCTGGATGAGCCCCAGGGGGGCAGTCCCTGTACGTGGGGCTGAGGTGCAGGCGCGTGAGAGAACCTGTAGGAGCACTGGGTAATTTTAGCACACTCTGGACCCACCTAGGCTGTTCTGGTTGGAGAGAACATGGGTGGAGTGGGGTGAACTGTGGGTGGAAACTGAGCAGGGAAAGTTTGAAGGTAAGTTTTTCAAACAGGGGCGTGGGAGCCCTGGTGAGGCAGGGGATGCAGGGGGCTGCCTAGCTGTCTATGAGAAGAAATGTTGGCAGGGGCAGGCTGGGGACCACATTCAAATGGATCTCGTGTCAGGGCTCTGGTACTTCTGGGGCATCCACAGGTTAGTTCTACCCAAAATAGACTTTCTTTCTATAGCAAGAGAGCAACTGGAATACAGCGATGGATTTTGGTGAGTCACCAGCCTACACACACCCACTCAGTGCTCAGCTGTTAAATTCTATTTACTTCTCCACAGAAGGGAAGAGAAAACAGAGTTCGCGTATTCGTACAAGCCCTTGGTTTGAGATAAAAACCATCAACCCAAGTCTACAGTTCTGTGATCTATTTTTATCTGGGCACAAGAGAAAGTTAAAAAAGGGTGGCTTTTTTTACAATTAGTGGAGATAAAAATCTCGTTTTATGAAAAGGTATTTCTTGCACATGGCCTGGAATTTGCCCTCCACCTTCTACAGTAAGGGACCTCCTGCCTGAAATTGTACACTAGGCCAGAGGAGGGGCGATGATGGCAATGGGGAATTGGACAACCCACCATCTGCTCTGCAAATTACAGAGCAAGCTTTCTTCAGAAATACAACCCATGTCTTGAAGGTCTTCAAACAGCTGAACAGTTATTGTATGAACTAGAATTCCACCCCTTCCTATACAGCCCCAGGCAAAAACACTTCCATATAAGATATTCCTAGTGGCTTTATGCCTGATAAATGGACAAATATGATAATTTATATCAGGAAGGCAACTCTGACAAATGCAAAAACCTTGAGGACATCATGCTGAGTAAAATAAGCCAGATGCGGGTCCCAGGAGTGAGTGCAAGTAAGAAGTTGAATGGGGGCTACTGGAGCGGAGTTGTACAGTTAGTGTTTAGTGGGCACGGGTTTCAGCTGGAGAAGGACAAGTTCTAAAAAGGTTAAGATGGTCTCAGGGTGTATCTCAGTGATAAAGCTCTTGCCTAGACTATGCAAAGTCCTGAAACAGAATCCCTAGCACAGAAAAAATAAGGTTAAAATGTTAAAGCTCATGTTACATACATACACGCACACACACATACAAATACGCACACACATGTGCACATACACATACACATGCATGCACACATACGCACATGCATGCACATACACAAACACACCTATCTATCTATCTATCTATCTATCTATCTATCTATCTATCTATCAACAAAATCGAACTATGTGGCCCTGGCTGGCCCTGTGTTTGCTATGTCCGTCAGGCTGGCCTCAATAAAGGTCTTCCTGCATCTGTCTCCTCAGTGCTGGGGTGAACGGTGTGCATCATCACGTAAGGCAAGGATAACTTGTTATACTGACCAGCTCTAGAGATGAAACCCTGGTGGGACCTCTACCCACGTTGCTTCTCTGAGCCATTGTGACCTCCTATGTGCCAGTAAGAACTGGTTTGGTTTGGTCTGGTTTTTCCAACTTTTGGGAGGGGTAGCTTTTCAAGACAGGGTTTCTCTGTTGCTTTGGAGTCTGTTCTGGAGCTTGCTCTGTAAACCAGGCTGGTCTCGAACTCACAGAGATCCATCTGCCTCTGCCTCCCGAGTGCTGGGATTAAAGGCGTGAGCCACCATATGCCTGGTGCATTCACATTCTTGAGCAACTCTTCCTACCGTCCAGAACTTTCCCATCTTCCCAAACTGAAACTGTCACATAAAATATTACCCTCAGGCCAGCAAGAGAGCGCAGTGGGTAAAGAGCTTGCTGCATGTGACCCTCAGAACCCACACGGTAGAAGAGAATGGACTCCAGAAAGTGGTCCTCTGACAGGCACACGATGCTTACCCACTCCCCCACATCAGCCATAGATAAATAAATATAAAAACCTACATTACATCCACTTGGTGCAGAGAGTGTTCATTCATCCCGAGGCCCTTTCAGCAGCCACTGTGATGGATGGAGAGGCAAGAATTATACACCACTGTGTGAGTCGCCTGTCAGACCCAGGGAGCCAGCTCTAGTGGGAGACACGACAGACAAGCCAGGTTCATAGCATCACATGTCCAGATGAGCCGCTGTGGGTCAGAGAATGGGCCATTTCTCCCTGGCTGTGCCCTAGAAGGAAGCCAGATGACTTGTGGAGAATGAGAGTGGATATAGAGGGCTGGACAGGGTCCTGTCCCTGCAATAACTAGAATTCCAATCCAATTTGATTGGATTAAAAAATCACAATGGAAACATACCTCTGAGTGTGCCTATAAGGATGTTTCCAGAAAGGTTTTGTTGAAAAGGTAAGATCCACCCCGCATGCAGGCAGGACCATTCCGTGGGGGTCCTGACGGAAAATGAAGAGAGAGAGATGACCACCAGCATCTGAACACAGAGGTGTGTTTCCTGACGGCCTGTGCAGTGTGACCAGCTACCTCACACCCCTGTCTTCACAATGTCCTGTCCATGACGGACCACACCTTCAAACTGTGAACCAAAATGAACCCTCTTCCTTTAATAATAAGATAATAAACTGTTGCTTTTTGTCAGGTGTTTGGTCAGAGCAATAAGAAAATTAATTAACATAGTCTCCTTTCCATTCTTTGTTCTCCAATCCTGTGCTTTTGATGGACCAACTGATACAAGCGATGAGATCTTTTCGTGCTGTATTGGACCTTGTTGAGTTTGTTTTCCCCTTAACTGCCGAATCCCAAGATCATTAAAACTTGCTTGGAGCAGATAAGCAGATTTGAGGCCCCCAAAATCACAGAGGCTTCTGCCAGTGCTATTGGCTGCATGCTAGAACTAAGTGCATTTTGGGGGTTACAGGACACAGTAAGACACTGTGGGTGGTGGTGTTGTTACTACAGGACTTGAAGAAATCAAGCTTGGCTGAACGGGCAGTGTCTTCTGTATCTGTCATCTGTCATAATACTGGAAGGTATTGTGTAGACTACTGACAAAAGGCTGTTTTCACCAATCCTGCTTGATTTTGTTGTTGTTATTATTGTTTGTTTCAAGACAGGCTTCCTCTGTGTAGCTTTGGAGCCTGTCCTGGAACTAGCTCTTGTAGACCAGGCTGGCCTCGAATTCAGAGATCCACCTGCTTCTGCCTCCTGAGTGCTGGGATTAAAGGCGTGTGCTACCCCTGCCCAGCTCCTTCCTGGTTTTGGATCACCGTGACAGGCAAAAAGCGTTTGCTGGTGCAATCGTGGCACAACTGTTAGGCATTCAACCAATTGCTTTCCCACTGTTTTAAAGCCACCTACACCGGTACAGACACATTTGGTTGGAGATGTCATAGACTCTAAACAGGAGAGCTATTACTGTTGTTTTGTTAAAAGGATGTGATACGTTGCCTGTCAAATTGTCTTCTAAACATTTGTGTTTATGTCTATAAAATGCTGTTTTTATTAGTCTGGGTCATTAAAGTAACTTCATTTTATTTGGCAAGAGGTGGGTATTGTAGAGACTTACAAGCAGCCAAACTGTTAAGAAAAACTGACTGCAGCTGTGGCACGGTAGTCTTCTCAGTAGTAAACAGCAAAAAGTAACTAACCATTCATTTCATACTTTTCCCCTAGGGTCCAGGGAACATCACAGAATAAGAAACAGAATTTAAGAGGCAGAGGAAGCAGGTAGCTTGCTGGGTGGCGATCGTTAGCTGAAACATTCCTTCCTGGAAGGAAAGAAGATTCAAGTTCAGGAGATTTGTAAGACTCAGGAGCTCACCAGGTTTCTGAGATTCACTGAGCCCCTTTCAAGGTTAGGGTGGAGCTGCCTGCCTGCAGTGCAGGGAGCTCCTTGGCCAGTATCTATCTTGGGGTGGGGTTTTGAGTGATGCTCCCTTAACTTTCTGTTGCTAGTAACAGCAGCAAACTCTTTGTTTCACTAAGAAAGGCTTGTGAGGAATCACTTATTTGGTCTTTACTTAATGTCTAGTCTTGAGTGAACAGACATTTGTTGACATCTCCTGGGAAAAGTCATGCAACTCAGGATTTGAGAAAGTTCTGGAGTTTCCCTTGGGGCCTACCAAATCTACCAAAGGTTTGAGGCTGGCTGTTCACAGGGAATTTTTTTTAAATCCCCCCCCCAAAAAGAATATAAAAACAACAATAGAGGCCTGGCGGTGGTGGCGCACGCAGGTGGATCTCTGTGAGTTCTAGGCCAGCCCTGTCTACAAGAGCTAGTTCCAGGATAGACTCCAAAACTACAGAGAAACCCTGTCTTGAAAAACCAAACCAAACCAAACCAAACAAAAAATAATAGAAATGTCTTCTTGTTTTCTTTTGAGATGGGGTCTCTCTGTGTGACCCTGGCTGTCCTGGAATTCACTCTGTAGACCAGGCTGTCCTCAACCCACAGACATCCACCAGCCTCTGCCTCTGGGACTAAAGGAATAAAAATGTCTTTAATCGGGTTAGAGAGATGGCTCATTGGTTAAGAGCACTGGCTGCTCTTCCAGTGGACATAGGCTCAATTCCCAGTACCCACATGAAGCTCACAACTGTCTGTAACTCCATTCTAGGGAATCTAACACCTTCACACCAATAAATATAAAATAAAGTAAAATAAATTATTTTTAAAAATGTCTTTAATCAAGCCTGGTGATGATGACACACACCTTTAATCCCAGCACTCCAGAAGTGGAAACAGGCGTACCCGTGAGTTCAAGGCAAGCCTGGTCTACAGAGCAAGTTCCAAGACAGCCAAGGCTACACAGAGAAGCCCTGTGTGGGGAAAAAAAAAGTCTTTAATCAAGCAACTTTATTTTCTCAAGAATGAACTAATAAATACAAATGACCTATCTAACAAATTACACATATTTTTGTTATACACAATCAACATGGGTGTTCTGGATAACATCAATGAAAGGCACATGATACAATTCACTATTTGGCCTGGTAAAATGGCTCAGTGGGCAAAGCTGCTGGCTGCTAAGGACTTGACTTTGATTCCTGGGACCCACAGAATGAGAAGGGGAAAACTAAGTCCCGCTAGTCCCTCTGATGGCCCAAGTGTGTGCACGTGTATGTACATGTATATGCATGGATAATGTAATAAGAACTTTTAAAGGAACTGGAGACACGACTCAGTGGTTAAAAGCACATCCTACTCTTTTTTTTTTCAAGACAGGGTTTCTCTGTAGCTTTTGGTTCCTGTCCTGGAACTAGCTCTTCTAGATCAGGCTGGCCTTGAACTCACAGAGATGCACCTGCCTCTGCCTCCTGAGTGCTGGGATTAAAGGTATGTGCCCCAACTGCCCTGCTAAAAGTATGTATTACTCTTGCAGAGTCCCTGAATTAAATTCCCCTGTTTGACAGCGCACAACTGCCTGTAACTCCAGCTCCAGGGATTTCTGGACTCTGACTTCCACAGGCTTATGCGCTTGCACGCACTTACGTAGACAAATACACACAATTAATAATAAAAGTAAACTTTATTACAAATTTTTCTTTAAAACCTTAAAAAACAAGTTACAGGGGGAACATACTCAAAATACATTGCACGAAAGGATTTTTCAATAAAACAGAATTTATATTTTTGACTCGCAAAGAGTTTTTGAATAAAAGGGATCTCCCAAACATTTACAATGGTGTTTGCAGAGTCATCAAATTTTATGTGGAGGCAAAGAAAACTGAAGAGTTAAATTAATGTCATCAAAAATAACTTCTAATTCATGTCAGGTATGGGTGGCATGTCCCTTTAATCTCAGCACCCAGGAGGCAGAGGCAGGTCTCTGTGAATTTGAGGCCAGCCTGGTCTACACACTGAGATCCAGGGCTACATAGTAGATTCTGTCTCAAGGGGAAAAACAATGACAAAAACAAATCATAGAACAAAAACAACAAAACCAGTTCAAATAAAAATAGAAAAAAATCATCTATAGGCCATTTCAATGCCCAGAAAATTGGCCATGGATTAAATTGTTCCAGGTCAAGAAATACAACGCCAGGGCTGGTTCAGTGGATAAAGCCTCCCGCCACTAAGCCTCATGTCCTGGGACCCGGGCGTCAGGAAAGGGAGTACCCGTTCCCTTCAGGCTTTCCTTTAGCATGGTAGGAAACAACATCTCTAAAGTAAAGGCAGTTAGCGTCATGAAGGCAATTATTCCTCAGCTTTAAAATGTTTTTATTTCATTTTCATTCTTGAAAACACATTTTCCCTGGGAAAGTTATTTTCTTTTGACTATAGTCGATCATTCCACTATCTTCGGCTTCCAGGAAAAACAGATGTTAATCCTGCTTGACATCTTTGCTATTCGTATTACAGACTTCCTTTGCTTTTGCTATTTTATTACTTCACTGCTACTTGTCCAAGAATGGACATCTTTTCCTTTATTTACTTTACGGTGCTTCTCTGGGGCTAGAGGGAGGGCTCAGCAGTTAGCCCAATTCTTTCCCAGTACCCACTTCTGAAGGCTTACCAAGGCTTGTGATTCCAGCTCCAGGAGCATCCAGCACCTCTGGCTTCTGCAAGCACGGGCACTCGTGTACACCCCCCCCCACACACACACACAGATACACACAGACACAGGCAGAGCAGGGGTAGGGGAAGAGAGAGGGGTGGTAGGAGGGAGGATAAATCTTAAAACGGTAGAGCAGCAGCATACAGTGGCATATGTCTACCATCTCGGCACCTCTGAGGCTGAGGCGAGGAGTATTGAGAATTGGAGGCCAATCTTGCGTTAGAGACTCCGTGTCAAAACAACAGTAATGTTTCTGGGACCTTAAGTCAAAGGGATGGTGTATTTTACCAGTTCTAGAACATGTCAGTCTCTTTTTTTTCTTTTTGAGAGCTTAAACTAAGAAAGATTTTATTTTTAAAACAAAACAAATTCATTAACACACATCCAAACACCACAGCAAGCACTCACTCCCTGGGTGTTTGTTTGTTGTTTGCTTGTTTTGAGACAGGGTTTCCCTGTGTAACAGTCCTGGCTATCATGGAACTCACCCTGTAGACCAGGCTGGCCTCGAACTCACAGAGATCCTCCTGCCTCTGCCAACCAAGTGCTGGGATTAAAAGTGTGTGTCACCACTGCCCGGCTCCTCAGGTTTTATAAAAGAGAAAACTGCATTCAGGTGTCACACAATCATTTTAGAAAGTCTACTGCTTGTGGTGACATGGGACATCTAAGAAGCCATTGTGTGTTTGCCGCTGTGTGGAAATGCATGAGCAATGAGAAACAATAGAAGGCGGTGTGGCCTCAGTCACACTTTCTGTGTGCTCTTGTTCTCCCTCCCCAGTTAATCAGCAGGTAAATGTACAAGGAATTTGATATCAAAGAACACTTCCAAAGGTCAAAAACAGATTCAAGGCCATGGCTAAAGTTACCATGGAAGTCTGGGGGTGCAGTGGGGGTGTTCCCAAAAGCCAGATTTCACACAATAGCAGACACTAACTGTAGTAGAAAAGAAACCCCGATTAATAGAGGCTGATTCTTACGAAGCACAGGAACCCTGACTCATTGACCTAGGCATCGCTGTCTTGATCAACTCCATCAGTTACTTCCTGAGGTCTCCTTCAGTGAAAGTCTCACTTAACTCCTTGGCCATTCTTCAGATTTTTAAATGACATTCTCCAAGTTTTGTCATCGCTGAGGAGCTTGAGAGCTTTCAGGATTTCTTCTTGGGAGTCTTTCTCTAACATTTTCTGAACCATCACCGTCAAAAAGTCACCAAAGTTTATTTTCCCTGTATCTTCCTTATCGATTTTGCCTATCATTTTCCTGATTTCTTCTTTCGTGGATTCAAAGCCTAGGGCCCTCCTTGCCACCTTTAGTTTCTTGATGTGTGTAGTTCCAGTTCCATCAGTATCAAAGAGCCTAAAAGTTTTCCAGATTTCCCATTTCTGTTCTTTATTAAATTCAGCCTTGCTGGGCGGTGGTGGCACACGCTTTTAATTCCAACACTTGGGAGGCAGAGGCAAGTAGATGTCTGTGAGTTGAAGGCCAGCCTGGTCTACAAAACAAAACAAAACAAAACAAAAAAAAGTTCAGGCTTATGGCTCATTATTTTTTGCTGACCATTGGGTGCCATGTTAAATCTCAGCACGTGGGAGGCAGAGGCAAGCAGATCTTTGTGAGTTCAAGGTCAGTCTGGTCTACATGGCTAGTTCCAGGACAGCCAGGGCTGTTACACAGAGAAATCCTGTCTTGAAAAACAGAATAAAACAAACAAAAAAAGAATGCCCTTCGGGGGACGTATGGAGAAACGGCTCAGTGATTAAGAGTACGACTGATCTTCCAGAGGACCCAGTTTACTTCCTCTCACCCACACGGTGGCTATAATCCAGGAGATTATAATCTGTCTATAATCCAGGAGAGTCTACTCAATTCTGACCTCCATGGGCACCAGGCATGTACATAGTGCCCAGATATACATACAGACAAGACATCCATACACATTAAATTAAAGAATGGACTCTGCCCGGAATGCAGGGATTATGCTGGGTTTATTGTGCCAGAATATCTCTCGGGAAAGCCCAGAGCTGGCTCCTTTATTCTGCTTATACATGTTTGTTCCATGACACGGGTAAATCCAACATCTGTCTTCCACAAGGTGGGGCAGAGCAAGTTCACCGCAGCAGGATGAGAACGGAGTACATAGCCAGTTGCCCTGCATTTGTTTCTGTGGTGGGACCTGCTGGCCAACTGGGTGGGACCAACACAGGCTCCTGAAGTTGAGGTCTCTCCCTTTTATGTGCAGGTGAAATATTGTTCCATCTAGTGCTCAACCATGCTGTCTTGCCCCTCATGACTCTGATATCAAGAACAAAGGGCAGAAGTATTTAGTGCCCTCCTCTGGGACTGGCAACCAGCATATAATATTCTAATTAATAATGACACACACTCCAATTTGGGCATGTTGACACACTCCTGTAATCCCAGCACTTGGGAGGTAGGGACAGGAGGATCAGGAGTTCAACATCATCCTTAGGTACACGGCATGTTAGAAGCCAGCCTGGGGAGCTGGAGAGATGCTCAGCAGTTAACAGCACGGGCGGTTCTTCCAGAGGTCCTGAGTTCAATCCCAGCAACCAGAGGGTGGCTCACAGCCATCTGTAATGAGATCTGGAGCCCCCTTCTGTCCTGCAGGCAGACATGTAGGCAGAACACTGTATATATATATTATAGTAAGTTAATAAATCTTAAAAAAAGAAGAAAAAGCAGCCAGCCTGGAATACAAGAGAACTTGTTTTTTGTTTTTGTTTTTTTTTAAAAGTAAATAAAAATCTAAAAGTAAACAACATGAATATATACATAAAGATCTCTCAATGCCTACATTCCCCATTTGCTTAAAACTTGTGTTTAAAAAAAATAATCTAAGTAATATGAATTTGAGTTGTAAACCTAACCAAGATCAGACAAGAATAACTTCTACCAATGCCACCGCTGCTTTGTTCAAGGACAAGGCCTATAGAGTGAGGTCCTATCTCACAAAAATCAACTCCACGTTCCACAGGCAAAGCAGCAACAACAAACTTATTTATGTTTACTACATTCATTTAATGTTAAATCAGTCATTTCTCTCCTCAGTGTAGTGTGCTCATCAAGCCAGAACGGAATGACCTTCCTCCAGAAGGAACTCTGTGGGAGGGCCTCCGACAGCAATTCTTTTCATCTTCAGTCTGCCACTAGGTCTTACTGATTTCAGGTTTGCAATTTTTTTTTTTTTTTGAGACAGGGTTTCTCTGTGGCTTTGGAGCCTGTCCTGGCACTAGCTCTGTAGACCAGGCTGGTCTTGAACTCCCAGAGATCCACCTGCCTCTGCCTCCCGAGTGCTGGGATTAAAGGCGTGCACTACCATCGCCCGGCTTGGTTTGCAATTTTTTAAGTCTCTTTCTTTTTCATTTTTATTTTTATTTTATTTTATTTTTGAGACAGGATTTCCCTGTGTAACAGTTCTGGCTGTCCTGGAACTTGCTTTTTAGACCAGGCTGGCCTTGAACTCACAGAGCTCCTCCTGCCTCTGCCTCCATCGTGCTGGGATTAAAGCATGCACCAGCACACCCGGCTTTTAAATCTCTTTCCTTATATCTATACACACATCCTGCTAGTTTGTTTCCTCTAAGCACGACAGATTTTTAACAGGCGTTGGAGGAGCTGAAGTCTGGCTGGGACATTTGCTAATTTGATAATCACGTTCAAAACAAAACCTCTTTTTTTTTTTTTTTTGAGGCAGCAAGCCCCAGGGTTAACAGACTCAAGCAGTCGATTCCTGCACTGAAGATCATTGTCACCAACCTGGATGCTCTGGCAGGTTGAGGGGACAGCTGAGCTGCAAGGGTGTCTAGGACAAGGGAAGATATGAAGGGTCTCTGTAACCACCACAGCCAGCTGAATAAAGACCTGCAGCTAGAGGCAAGAAGGCGGTTCGGTTCAACACTAAGTGGCTGGTATTGGTTCAAACCGTGAGTCTGACCCTGACCCTGAGTAGTTTATTTAGGCATATATTTTATGCACAGCACAATTTGGTTAAAAAAAATCCTAACGATAATGAACTCAATCTCGTGTGTACAATAAAGCTGAAGACTTGGGGCTGGAGAGATGGCTCAGTAGTTAAGAGCATTGCCTGCTCTTCCAGAGGTCCTGAGTTCAATTCCCGGCAACCACATGGTGGCTCACAACCATCTGTAAAGAGGTCTGGTGCCCTCTTCTGGCTGCAGACATGCACACGGACAGAATATGGTATACATAATAAATAAATATTAAAAAAAATAAAGCTGAAGACTTGAGTCTTTGCAAACTACATGACAAGCTCCTAAGGGTCTAGGGAAGGATTCGGTGTGGTCTCAGTCACACAGCTCAAAGGTCACCAGGCTACTAACCACGCCTGCTCACAGGTTATGCCTCCCTTCCTTTGAAGGAACAACGCCGTGTGTTGAACATTCCTCGTTCCCCTAGCATCTGTGAGCACAAGGACCTCCATGTCTCCCACCAGAGGGCAGGTCTGTCGGGCAGGGACCTTAGCAGGGAAAGCCACCCTCTGTCTTCACAGCAGTTCGGGAATTGTTTCGAAGCAGTTTGAACGGAGAAGAGGTTGCACGCGGAGGGGGCCACCAGGCTGGGCCCCACACCCACTTCCCAGCGCCAGCCTCACTGCAGCCAAAGTGAACCTGTGGGTGTGGCCTTGCCTCTCACCTCGTCCTAACCAATCAGATCCCGCCCCTCCAATGGTGTCCCCGCCCCTTCCTCCTCGTCACCCAATCCCCTCACTGTCCCGTGTCGGCCCCGCCCCGCCGCTCTACCGCTTCGGCTGCAGGCCTGAAGCAGGTTTGCTGTCCCGCAACTGCCATGGAGACGGTGCTGAAGCGGGAGCTGGGCTACAGCTCGGTCAAAGCTACGGGTCACTCGGGAGGCGGGTGCATTAGCCAGGGCCAGAGTTACGACACGGACAGAGGACGAGTGTTTGTGAAAGTGAACTCCAAGGCGGAGGTAGGACCACCGGCCCGGGGCTCAAATGGGGCCAGGTTTGGGTGCACGGTGTGTGTCTGAGATCCCGAGCCTCCCGGGGCTCTAGCTCTGGGTCTAGGTCCGTGGTGGGTAGCGTTAGAGTCCCAGTCTGCAGCCATAGGCTCTGTCTGGTCGCCGTCCACGCGTGACCACCATACTCTGGCCTCCGGCCTTTGCACAGTCCTCTGCCTTTGCACACTCCGGCCGCACTGGCTTTGCGCATGCTGTGGTGTTTTGAGATCGCAGTGTCCGCTTCTATGAGGAAAGCCTTTATGTTTGGCGAGTTTTGAGAAACGTCAGAGGACATGCGTTTTTATCTAGAACTTATTTCAACTCCCACGGATCAAAGATCTCTCACCCCAATACGCTCAGTTTGTGTGTGGACTTTTTCTGAAGTGCCCTATTGCTTCCGCAGGGCGAGCTCCGCTGCTCCAGTTGTGTTCCTGGTTGCCGCTGTCCCGTTTTCATTTTAAGCTGCTCGCTCCAGGGCTTTTGCAAGGGAGGTGGATGGCTTCTGTAGGACTTTTTGGATAAGACTAAAGGTGTTTATCTTGCCGAGCCCTGCACCTCACACACCCTCAAAGTGCTTTTTTATTCTTTCCTTAGAATTGGTGTCTATAACCAAGGCTGACCTCCAAACACAGTCCTCTTGTTTCAGATTCTTGCTGGGGTTACAGGTCTTAGCCACAAGCCTGGCTTGCATGTACGTTCATTTTTCTTTCAAGAAAGGAATTCTACCTTTCACATGTGTGTTAACCTTTGAAATTATTTTCTCAAGACTTGCCCGGTCTACAGACATCAGTTGAACTCTGTCAACGGTCCTTGAAGTTACTCTTGCACTAACTTATCCTCAGTGCCAGTGCTTGGTGTGACTGTGATGGCCTTCATATTCCACAAGCTGGGCTCAGACTCAGAGACTTGCTTTGCGGAGGTCCTGAGTTCAATTCCTATCTGAACTTGCATTCTCTTTCTCTGGAAGCATTTTATTTTATTTATTCTTTATGACACAGATCCACTCTATATGTAGCCCAGGCTAGCCTGGAACTTACTGTGGAATCCTCAGCCTCTCAAGTTAGGTATGATTACACATATCAGCCAGCATATTCTGCTAAGTTTTTTTTAGATTTATTTATTCACTTATTTATTCAGTTTTAAAGGTGATGTGGATGATTGTGTGTGTTGGGAGAGATGTGAGTGTGGTACCCATGGGAACCAAGGGCATCAGATCCTCCTGCAGCTGGAATTGCAGGTAGTTATGGCCTACCTGGTGTGGGAGCTGGGAACTGAATTCAGGCCCTCTACAGCCCCCTGCTGGGTTCTTTCAAAGTCTACTTTCAATTCTCCAGCCTTCCTCTCCCTTTGATGAATGATGCGGGTACACAGGCCATAAGGCAAACATCTGCTGATTGTGGATATAACTGTTGTGTTGGGAATCCAGCTCGTCCATGTTCTGCTTTCTGTGAGTCAAGACTACTGCTACTAAGGCTGCTCCTGTATTTGCTTTTTTATGCCTTGCTAGGATCTACCTGGTCTAAGTTTTTCCCCACTTGACTGTTCTTATGTGATTCTTGTGAACATACGTGATTGGTTTATCTCAATTTTAGTTCCAGATTTTGTTTTGTTTCCACAATGGTCCAACCGAGGCTTAATTTTCCTATAGGTCTGTTCATGAGTAGCTACTTTTGTAGCTTAGATTCTTCAGACCACAAAAGCAGTAAATGACATCAAAAGGAGCTCTGCTTCTTAATGGCTTCGCTGTCCTTTTTAAACCTCTCCTGATTTTTTTTTTTCAATGCTGCTTCTTAAAGTAGTCTCTGTCACCAGGATCTTTGTGGAAGTTTAGCTTCTCCTTCATAGTCTAAAGAGATTGCTGTGAAGGTTCTGCCTAGGACATAGCTCTTATCTTTCTCCTCAGAAACGTTGGCCCTGTTAGTGAGTAATAACATCTGTAGAGTGTTTAGAACGGGCTGTGTGTTAGCTGCTAACTCAATCATAACCCAAGTTTAAGAAATTCAGTATTCTCTCATTTTATAGGTGAGGAAACTGAAGCCAAGAAAGCTTAAGTAGCTTGCCCAAGATCACAGAGGTAGTAACTACGAGAATGAGTAGGAGAATTTCCACGGTAGCACTGTTCAGTTAGGGATGTTCACACTGTGAAATAGTATACATGGTGAAGGCATAAAACAAATACACCAGACCCCACTACCCATGTCCCTCTGTGTAAAACGCAGCACTCAGGAGGCTGAGGCAGGGGGATTGTGAGTTTGAGGCCAGCATGGACTACACAGCAAAACCCTGTCTCATAAAAACAACAACAACAACCCAACAACACAAAAAGAATGACCAAACGGGCAGAATAGCTCTTTGATGATAGAAGCCAGGGCAGAGAGAGCTGTCCTGGGGTGAGCATTGGCTGTTGAGTGAGAAGGAGTGGAATTTCTGTTGGTATCTGGATTATTGATCTTGTGATGGCGATGCTTCAAGATTGATTGATTGGCACATGTGGGAGGCAAAGCAGGCAGTTCTCTAAAGAGTTTGAGGCCAACCTGGTCCACATAGCCAGTTCCAGGGCAACCAAGGCCACACAGAAACCATCTCAAAAAAGCTAACAAACAGAAGGTGTTGGTTACTTTTAATCCCAGCACTCAGGAGGCAGAGGCAGATGAATTTCTGAGTCTGAGGCTAGCCTGGTCTACAGAGTGAGTTCCAGGACAGCCAGGACTATGTGGAGAAACTCTGTCTCAAAAAAACCAAAGCAAACAAACAAACAAACAAAATGCAGCCCCAAACTGAGAAGTAGAAGCTTTCTCATACCTGTGTGACTTCGGCACTTCTATTTTTCCCATGAGTTCCCAGAAAGCACTGTCCATTTCTTGAGTCCTCTCTGGCATAAATGTGGTTTGGAACTGTAATGCCTGAAGAAAGCGTGTCTAACTGACCTTTCTCTGCTGACCTCGGTTTCCTCTCCATTGTTTGACTGACAGGCTAAGAGAATGTTTGAAGGTGAGATGGCCAGTTTGACGGCCATCATGAAGACAGACACAGTGAAAGTCCCCAAGCCTATCAAGGTCCTGGATGCCCCAGGAGGCGGGAGTATGCTGGTGATGGAGCATTTGGACATGCGGTACCTGAGCAGGTCTGTCTCGACGCCATCCTTTCTGCTTAAAAGCAAAGGCTCTATTTTTCCCCGGTGTGGTTCTTTTATTTTGGGGGCATGATTTTGAAGTGTGGTGTAAAGAGCCCTAGACCACACAGATGATGACCCTACAGTCTGACTGGCATGTCCTCTCTGCCAACTGAAAGCCAGAGAGAGGGCTCTCTCAAAGTGAGATGATTACAGAAGACTCTGCTGCAAAGTCTAAGAAGACTAGGAAAGGCGGTCAAATAACGGGAATCTCCTATTTCAATTTTGTTTCTTTATTTTGAAACAGTCTTATACAGCCGAGGCTTGATCCTCCTGCCTCCTCCTTCCTAGAATTCTTGCTATTGTGCCTTCATACCTAGTTTTCCTCCTATTTCAGTAGAATGAACTTTTAAAAAAAAATTATTTATTTTATTGTATTGTGCATGGGTATTTTGCCTGCATGCACAGCACAGATATGTGTACCACATGCATGCCTGGTGTGATAGATTCCTGGAACCAGATCCGTCTGGACAGTTGTGAGCTGCCATCTTAATGCTGGGAATTGAACCCAGGTCCTCCAGAGGAACATCCAGTGCTCTTAACCACTCCAGTAGGATGAACTTTGTGCTCAACACTTGACCTGCTTTATGTGCCTTGAGCTCTTTCAGATGGATCTGCTGTCTGTGTGCCATCTGTTTAGTTCCTGCGTTTTGGTTTTAGTCATGCTGCCAAGCTTGGGTCCCAGCTTGCAGATCTGCACCTTGAGAACAAGAAGCTTGGAGAGGGGCTCCTGAAGGAGGCTGGCACCGTGGGTAAGGGACCCGCTCTGGAGAAGGGCCTTCAGCCCATGGGCTCAGGGATGGGGTGACGCTGTAGCCTGTGCTGATGCCAAAGGCAGGGTGGGCACCCTAAGGCTGCACATTTGCCGTGCAGTGAACGCCATGGATGTGATGGGCACAGTGTGTCTTAGACATCGCTGGACGTGAAGCTGCGTGATGTTATGGTCGCTTTACTTTCCAGAAGTGAGTCTAATCTAAGTTGTTTAGCTTTCAGTATAAAGTGGCTCCTTTAAACACATTGTTGTCTCTTCCGTGTACACCACCCTTGAGACTCAGAATGACGGCCCTAATGCCCCCCATCGTAGAACAATGCTATGGTGTTAGCATTGAGAGAATTTCCCAGGATTTTCAGGCTGACAGTTGGTAACTCACACGCTGACTCTGCTAGACAGAATAGCTGATAGTCAGAGAGCAAATGATCTGGTCTACTGTGTCATGTTCTTCTGGTGGGTCCTGCAGCCTGCCCATGCTGTGAGGATACACTGGTTGTACCGTCAGCCTGTCTCTGTCTCTGTGCTGTGAGGATACACTCAACTGGTCGTACCATCAGCCTGTCTCTGTGCTGTGAGGATACACTGGTTGTACCATCAGCCTGTCTCTGTGCTGTGAGGATACACTGGTCGTACCGTCAGCCTGTCTCTGTCTCTGTGCTGTGAGGATACACTGGTAATACCGTCAGCCTGCCTCTGTGCTGTGAGGATACACTGGTTGTACCGTCAGCCTGTCTCTGTGCTGTGAGGATACACTGGTAGTACTGTCAGCCTGTCTCTGTCTCTGTGCTGTGAGGATACACTGGTAGTACCGTCAGCCTGTCTCTGTCTCTGTGCTGTGAGGATACACTGGTAATACCGTCAGCCTGCCTCTGTGCTGTGAGGATCTACTAATAGGCCCGTTAATACTAATAGGCCCGTTAACTGGCTTTTCTGTTGCTCCCAGACTGCATGGAATTCATTATTGAGAGTTCCTTGAGTTGGGGAGATACATGAGTTTGATGCCATTTCAAAGTGTAATAGGTTTTTGTTTGTGTATTTTTTGAGACAGGGTTTCTCTGTGTATCTTTGGCTGTCCTGGTACTCACTCTGTAGACCAAGCTGGCCTCGAACTAACAGAGATCTGCCTGCCTCTGCCTCTCTAGTGCTAGGATTCAAGGTGTGTGCACCACCATGACCCAGCAAGTATAATTTTATCTGTCAAAAATGGAACTACATTGGTCCCTGAAAACCTCTTTTCCTGATGGATTGTGTGGTAGATATTTTTCCTCTCTAAACAAATGCATGTTTGATTTATTTTTGGCAATGTTTTGTATCCCTCCATCCCCATGCATTCTCTGGTACTTGGTTCTGCTTCTGGAATAGCTATTAAGTTTGCTAAAGCAGATGCTATTCTGAGTGATTTGAGGGTCTTGCTTATCTCTGGGTGCGGGCATGGGGAGGTAAGGGCATATTGACTGCAAAGGAACATCTCTGAGCTCCCAGGGTGGGCTGAGGGTCTTTTGGGACAAGGGGACAAACTAGTGACCTTTCTTTGTTTCTTTTTTATGTGAAAGGGAAAGGAAGTGGACAGGCAGAGCGGCCCTTTGTGGACCAGTTTGGATTTGATGTAGTGACATGCTGTGGGTACCTCCCCCAGGTGAGTGGCACGGAACTTACTTCCATTTCACAGTCAGACACAGTAGGGAAGTTGCCCTACTCCTTTCTGGGAGATTTTGTAAGTCTTTGCACCATTTTTTCCCTGATAATTTTTTTTAATATTTATTTATTTGTTATGTATACAATACTCTGTCTGTATGTATGTCTGCAGGCCAGAAGAGGGCACCAGACCTCATTACAGATGGTTGTGAGACACCATGTGGTTGCCAGGAATTGAACTCAGGACCTTTGGAAGAGCAGGCAATGCTCTTAACCACTGAGCCATCTCTCCAGCCCTCCCTGATAATTTTTAAGAAGTTGACATGAAGTAAAATCACATGTTAGATTAAGATAGAAAATGAGACAGAACAAAAAGTTAGAATGTTGGATTTCAAAGAAGGGTTAAAAATGAGAAAATCTGTAACTTTTGTTTTATT
Organism: Alexandromys fortis; assembly: GCF_014885135.2. Taxonomy (NCBI): domain Eukaryota; kingdom Metazoa; phylum Chordata; class Mammalia; order Rodentia; family Cricetidae; genus Alexandromys; species Alexandromys fortis. The sequence continues at coordinate 247,825 of NW_026068216.1, forward strand.
TTGATTATAATTATTTGTTTGTTTGTTTGTTTGTTTTGAGACAAGATCTCACTATGTAGCTTTGACTGGCCTGGAGCTCACTTTGTAGACCAGATGTTGGTTTCCTGGCCACCCAGACCTGAATAATCACACAGAATCTATATTAATTACAGCACTGTTTGGCTGATGGCTCAGGCATATTCCTTGCTAGCTTTTACATCTTAACCCATTTCTATTAATCTATGTGTGACCACGAGGCTCTGGCCTACTGGTAAGGTTCCGGCATCTTTTCCTTTGGCAGCCACATGGTGTCTCTTTGACTCAATCTACTCTATATCTCTGTTCAGATTTCCTGCCTGGCTTTATTCTGCCCTGCCATAGGCCAAAGCAGCTTCTTTATTAACCATTGTTAATAAAACATATTTACAGCATACAGAGGGGAATCCCACATCAGACATCTGCCTGTTTCTTCCTCCCAATTCTTGGGATTAACGGTGTTTACCACTATGCCCAACTTATTTTTAGAGATTTTATTTTATATATATATATATATATATATGTATATACATATATGTGTGTGTGTGTATGCTTACCTGCTAAGGCAGAAGAAGGAATTAGATCTTCTAGAGCTGTAGACACAAGTGGTTGTGAGTAGCCTGAAGTGGGTGCTTGTAACTTCAGCTTTTCTGTATCCCACCCAGTCATGAGTCCCTTTTAAAATAGTCACTCAGAAGCCGGGCGGTGGTGGCGCACGCCTTTAATCCCAGCACTTGGGAGGCAGAGGCAGGCGGATCTCTGGGAGTTTGAGGTCAGCCTGGTCTACAAGAGCTAGTTCCTGGACGGGCACCAAAGCTACAGAAAAACCCTGTCTTTAAAAACCAAAAAAAAAAAAAAAAAAAAAGTGTTAGCCAATAAGAAGCTAGAGCTAATAGGCCAAGCAGTGATTTATTTAATACAGTTCCAGTGTGGTTATTTTGGGAGTCTGGGCGGCCAGGAACAAACAAGCGGCCTCCTACTACACTAGATGTTTTATGGTGGGCACAGGGGCCATAGCTGGGTGGTAAGCACCCGTGCCTGGACGTTCTTCTTCTGAAAGAGGTTCCATATGACTTTTCTCATCTCTCCCAGGACAAGGTAAAATGTGGCCAGGTAGATGGTCAGAAACAAGCCCTGAGATCCAGAGGGTCAACTAGCTCAGGCCTTTGTTCCATAGTTGTTGTAGTTAAATTGTTTGAGTTGATCTCCAGGCCTGGAAGGCTGCAACTAGTCACCCGGCTCACCCTACTGACCATTCCCCGGGGACGCTGGCCCTGCAGTCTCAGCCTGTGTTGAGACTTCATGCTGCCCGGTCTTCCCTCAGCTCTCAGCCTCCTGTGGCTGCTACTCCTCTTCATGCTTCCTGCAGCCCATTCCACACTGGGAGTTCTGGGCACTCAAGTCTCCTTCAGTTCTGAAGTTTTCTGTAAAGTCTGTGTGCTGACTTTGTCAACTTGACACAAGCGAGAGTCCTCAGAGGAGGGAGCCTCAGTGGGGGCAACGCCTCCGAGATCCAGCTGCAAGGCATCTTCTCATTTAGTGATCCATGGGGGAGGGCCCAGCCCACGGTGGGTGGTGCTACCCCTGGGCTGGTGGTCCTGGGTTCTATAAGAAAGCAGGCTGAGCAAGCCATGGGAAGCAAGCCAGTAAACAGCTCCCCTCCATGGCCTCTGGGATCCTGCCCTGTTTGACTTCCTGTCCTGACTTCCTCCAGTGATGAACAGCAATGCTGAAGTGTAAGCCTAATAAACCCTTTCCTCCCCAGCTTGCTTTTTGGTCATGGTCTTCAGTTGCAGCAACAGAAACCCTGACTAAGACAGTCTGCTCTGCCCTATCCTCTCTCCTGAGCAGGTAAATGACTGGCAGAAAGACTGGGTCACATTCTATGCCAGGCAGCGCATTCAGCCCCAGATGGACATGGTGGAGAAGAGGTCTGGTGACCGGGAAGCTCTTGAGCTGTGGTCTGCTCTGCAGGTGAGCAGGGCCTTCTCTGTATACCCAGTGCCAACGGTGCCCACTGAGCACTGATGGGGGGACTCCAGGGCATGGGCAGCGCTGATTGTATTTCTTACAGCAGTGCCCGTCTCTCTCTAAGTCAGACATATCTGAGTAACGGCTTGTAGATCTGTGGAACAGCACTTAGGAAGACACCTACACCTCCATATTCATTGACCGCCTTGTCTAAGACTCCATCTTCCTCCTTGCAGTTGAAGATTCCTGACCTGTTTCGTGACCTGGAGATTGTGCCCTCCTTACTTCACGGAGACCTCTGGGGAGGGAACGTAGCAGAAGATTCCTCTGGGCCCATCATTTTTGATCCAGCTTCCTTCTATGGCCACTCAGAATATGAGCTGGCAATCGCTGGCATGTTCGGGGGCTTCAGCAGCTCCTTTTACTCTGCCTATCACAGCAAAATCCCCAAAGCCCTGGGATTTGACAAGCGCTTGCAGCTGTATCAGCTCTTTCACTACCTGAACCACTGGAATCATTTCGGATCTGGATACAGAGGATCCTCTCTCAACATAATGAGGAATCTCAGCAAATGAACTGGCCAGAGGGCAGTCTCTTCTGAGTGTGCTGGGTCTCCTAACAAGATGATTCTGTGTGCAGATCAAGTCTTACATCACAAGCGTCACTGCCCTGAGGGAAATGCCTCGGAGTCAGGTGACCAGATTCCAGCTATTCCAAGGAGTTCACGATTCCCCACCGTCTTTTCCTCACGGGATTCTTCCCACTTACTCCATGGCTGCACTTGCTTAAGATACCTTGACGTCTTAATTCTTAGCTTTGTAGAGCATGGGTTATTTCAGAGGAATGGTTATATAATCCTGAAGTTGCGTACATTGTGAGACTTCCTGGCTAGGTCAGGCCTCAGTGGTGATTTGAGCAGAGACTTAGGAAGTTTAGGTACAGGGCACCACACCTTGCTGCAAAGGAAAGAACTGTGAGGACCGTGTTGGTGTGGCCAAGGTGCCTACCTCCCGTCGCTTCCTTGTGCGTTTGGAACATTTCTGAGCTCTTCACAGTGATGCTTTGTGATGGTCAGGCTTGATCTAGACATGGAGTCCTCTTGTCAGGAGATCTGAGTAATGACCAACTCTGAAATCAGTGATATTCCCTCTGCTTGTGTAGCGCTTCTGAACCCTGCCACAAACTGAGCTATCAACCTTAGGGTAACTCAGCTCAGTTTAGGAGCCTGGAAAAACGTTAGTCAGCTTTGTGTGTTCTCCTCCTGCTCCTCCTCCTCCTCCCCCTCCTTCTTCCCCTTCTTCCTCTTCCTCCTCTTCCCCTTCCTCCCCTTTCTCTTCCTCCCCTTCCTCCTTCTCTTTTTCTTCTCCTCCTCCTGCCTTTTGTTTTTCAAGACAGGGTTTCTCTGTGTAGATCAGGCTGTCCTGGAACTCACTCTGTAGATCAGGCTGGCCTCAAACTCAGAGATCCACCTGCCTCGGCCTCCAGAGTGCTGGGGTTAAAGATGTGCACCACCACTGCCTTGCCTTGCGCTGCTACAGAGATTTACATTGGTATGGATCTTGGTTTATTGATACAAATTTTAGGTCAGTTTTGTTATATGTATATGGGCCAAGCAGTGATTCAATTAATACAGTTTCTGTGTGATTATTTTGGTTCTGGGCAGCCAGGAAGAACAAACGGCTCCTTGCAACATTGTGCTGTTTTCTAAAACTGTCATTTCCTTGCAACATATGAACATTTGTGTCATTATTTTTTGTCTTTCAACATTGTAGAAATGGGAAATTTCATGGTTGAAATTGATGCTGATAAATCTTTTTGCCTAAAAATTTGAATAAAATTGCAGTTGTTTCAGTGATGCCTGAGACTTTTTTCCACATACACGTGCTCAACATTTATCTTAGCTGTTCGCCAGAAAATATTGTAATGCTATATTGCCTGAAGCTCACTGTGTAGACCAGGCTGACCTCAAACTCAGAGATCCACCTACCTCTGCCTCCTGAGTTCTAGGATTAGAGGTGTGCGCCACCACCACCTGCAGACCCTACCACTGTTTTCAGGGACTTAGTATCCCACTGTCTTGCCTCTGGATTGTTAGTGGCTCTTATTAGCCCTCCCTATGCAGTTGGGTCCTGTGTGCCTCTCATTGTAGCTATCGTCTGCCAGGACCTTAGTGAAGCTCAGAGGGCTGTGGGAGGACAGGCTTTCTTTCTGAGATAACCTAGCAGTCTGTCCAGAGACTGATGGCCGATTCACCTGAAACATCCCTGGGATTTTTAGACAACAGTTACACAGAATAGCCTAGAAACCTCCAGAGAGGGGACAGGTCCTATGAAGAATTAAAATGCCTCAAACTTCCCAACGGTTAAAGAAGCTGACAAGCAACAGAGCCTTCTTAGTCTAAAGCAGAACGGTCTGACCACCCTGAATTTTCTACACAGTCAATTTGTCAGCCAATAATGAAGAAGTTTCTGGCATGTTGTTTTCAATGGTTTATGTCAAGGAACAGTGGTAGGACAGGCCTCAGGCGGAGACAGCAGTTATGTTTCCTCTAGATGGCCATTCTACCTGATTTTTGGAGTGAGCTTTCCACACCGTCAAGTCCATCTACTTGGTATGGCCTTGACGGATCATAACCAGTTGTGTGGGCGGCAGAGAAGGCCCATGTGGGTTTGCTTTTCACATGAGCCACAAGATCAACACCAAAGCTTAGATCCATGATAATCTGGCAAAGCCGTTCCTCCAGGGGACGCTCAGAGAAACGACAAAGCTTTCCTGCTGTCTGAGTGTGAATGTCGACTGTGCATGCAGAAAACGCCCACCATGGCTTTTTCTTCTCAGATATTCACAGCCTGAAGACTGCTCCCCTACAGAGACTGCTGCTGACTCCGGCTCCTACTGAGATTAGTGGAGCCTGCTCCCTTCCTTTAGCTAAATACCACAAACCCTGGCTACTTGTTCAACAGTAAGCACACTGAGATTCTGGGATGCTGAAGCTTCTCCCTCAAGCCTTTTCTGTGTGTCCATCCATATGTCTCTTCTCATTTCCTCACCACCCCAATTAGGTCAGTCCCTGGAGCCCTGGAAGACCCACAGAGGGAAGACAGTTAATTGTGCTTGGGTTTATAACCAGGTTAGAAAAGGCCCTTGGGTGGAACCTTGGCTCTGGAGATGCCCACTCTGGCCTCCATGATTGGGAATGTTCAAGCCACATTGGGAGGCCGTATCATTGTACCTTGGCTGTTAGTGTCTGCTGAGCCCAGATGCCAATCATCCTACACAGGTGCCAGAAACAGGAATTATTAAAGAACCTCAGGGAACCCAGTTTCAGTCCTGAGCTAGGGACAGCCCACAAGGACTACAGGGATAGCCAGAACTGACAGGTTTTGCCCTTCTGAGGCCTGCTGGAGCTTCTAAGATAGGCTTGCTGGTTGTGGCCTCATGCACATTATCTGGTGTCTGATCGGGGTCAGAGCTGCCGAACTGTCAGCTGGCAGGTCAGGAGGGAAACCCTGAGCCACATGGTACAGTCAGGCTTTCGATGACACGTCGTGGGCCCTGAGACAAGGATTCAGAGGATGGAGCCCAAAGCCAGATTCAGTTTAAAATATTCTGAGCTACATCCCAGCACTGGGTCAGGTGCAAGTCAACTCCTCTGTGCTTCGATTTCTTTACAGAGAAGGTGGGAAGTAACTATAGATCCTCTCACAGGACAGCTGTGGACTTAGCTGACATTCACTCGTGCCTCAGCACGCACGGAAAGTTCAGCAACGGATCACTCACCCCACTGGAGACATTACAGAAAGACATTATTAGTACACGAGGGCACCAGCAGCTCATGGTGGGGGCTGGGATTTGAGGCAGCCTCTCCTAAAACCCTTGAGGGTTACCTCGGTACAGACCGTACTGCGCGCGTGTGTGTGTGTGTGTGTGTGTGTGTGTGTGTCCGTGCGTGCATGCGTTCGCCCCTGTATATACATGAGCATATGTGTCTTGAAACTTCTTTCTTATCATGGCTATCCAGACTCTCACCTACCTTGGGTGGGGCAGTCTGCTGCTATCATAACCCCCAGTGCAGCTTTTATCAGCCAGCCCTGTGGCATTAAAGGTGCCACTAGGCCTAGCTAGGGCACCCCCCCGCACCCCACTGGCTAGGACTCCACCCTACTCTGTCCAGTGAGAGCCTAGCTAAGCTTATAGCCTCTCCTCAGGCTAGCTGAGTCTCCAGGTTGTGCCTTGTGTTACAAGGATAAAGAAGCCCTGGCCCAAATCTTCCTGTGGGCCACTACTGATCCACCCAGTTGTGCAGGGCGCACAGGGCCTAGGTGGACCCCAGATGGTGCAGACAGATATACTGGGACTTCTCATGTATGCTGTGAGGACACAAGGACACTTTCTCTCTGTCTCCCAGGCTTTACCCAACACTCAAGATTAGGTCTGCCGGTCCTGCTCCCCTGGGATGAGTCAACCCGGAATAGAAATCCCGGAATGAGCCTCGTAGGAGAGCTCTGAGAGCCTTTGCATCCCTGCTACCCCGGGTAGAGATTGTCTTGGAGAGAAATGGCTGTCTGGTAGAATTCCCCCTTCTTCTCCCTCCCACCTCAGCTCTGGTGCAATAGGAGCGTGCAGCGATAGTGCGCACCCGAGTGGCCGCTAGGAGCCAGGAGGCCGCGGCGTCACTGGGTCCGGACCTTGTGATCGCCCAGCAGTAACTGTCCCCACTCCCCGCCACTGCGTGTTCGCGCGGCGTGTTTACTTCTGGTACCCGGGCCCCTCCTCTGTGTCATCTCCCTGCATTCTGGTCCTCTGGTCTCCATGGAGCAGCTGCTGCGCGCCGAGCTGCGCACCAAGACACTGCGTGCCTTTGGGAGCTCAGGGGCCGGCTGCATCAGCGAAGGCCGTGCCTACGACACCGACGCTGGTCCGGTGTTTGTCAAGGTCAACCGCAGGACGCAGGTGCGCTGAGGGGTGTGCAGGATGGGTTCTGGGGAGGGGAAAGAGGAATGCACGTTTCTGGGAAGTAGTAGGGGGAACTAGACCTGGTGTCTTTACCCTCCCTGAGGGGTCAGCTCCTGCAGGGAGGCTTCCTCCTAGAACTGTAGGATTTGTCTTTGATGTATAATCACTCTTGTTTTTTTGCCCCCACACAAGGGCTTTAAATTTCTGCTGTCATTGATCATGGAGATGAGTCTCAGCTGTAAACACCATCTGCCCACGTCTGGTCTCTGCCTTGAGCTCAGCTCCAGCATTCTGGGGAAAGAGAGGAGTCCCACTACCAGGCTAGCACTCTTCCTCACAAGCTCTGGAGTTACTAGGACACCTTAATGTATTCCTGTTTAAGAATGTGTGGAGCCAGGAATAGCAACACATATTTATAAGCAAAGTGCTTAGGAGGCTGAGGGCGGCATATCTCAAGCCAGCTGGGCCACATGAGGAGACCCTGACTCAAAACAAAACTAACAACAACAAAAGAATATGAAAAACTATAAGACAGATGGAGAGCGTTGGCTAGAGGCCCCAAGAGCAATCTGCTGATGGCACAGTTGGGTGCTCCCCCAGCTCTGAGGGTTTCCAGAGGTCCTATGCTCCAGATGTAGCTCTGGAAGGTGGTTCCAGTAGTTATGCTGACTGTGGGGGGAGAAGAGGATCCCAGAGCAGCCCTTTTTGGTCCCCCAATATCATTAGAGATGGTGTCAGAAATAGGACTAGCCTGCATCCTCTGTACTGTTGGGATCGCTTGGAGGTTCACCCTGGAGACATGGCTGGGGTTTGCAGATCAGATGCTCTTCCCATCCAGGATACCCAACCCTTGCCTCTTGGTCCCAAGTGCAGGTTTACGGTTTAAGGATACCCCTCTGACGTTCCCCTTGGAAATCTGAATTAAACGCGAAGAATTCTTTTCATGTGTGACAAAAGTGTTTTGGCTTCAAGTTTCATTTTTTTTAATTAAAAACATTCAATTATTTTTTGTATATGCATGTGTGTGTGTGTGTGTGTGTGTGTGAGAGAGAGAGAGAGAGAGAGAGAGAGAGAGAGAGAGAGAGAGAGAGAGAGAGAGAGAGAGAGAGAGAGAGAGAGAGAGAGAGAGAGAGAGAGAGAGAGAGAGAGAGAGAGAGAGAGAGAGCTCTGGCTTACACACACCACGATGTATATAGAAGTCAGTGGACAACTTTTGGGGAGTTGGTTCTGTTTTTCTGCCTTGTTTTCTGGCAAGGTCTCTCTTGTTTCTGCCCCTACAAAGCATGTTCCAGGGTAGCTGGCCTCAAAGATTCTAGGCAATTTTGCTGTCTCTGCCTCCTGTCATGTAGCGGGAGGGCTTGGATTGCAGGTGCACAGTACGAGATTTGACTTTTCACGTGGGCTCTGGGGATCAAAGCTGGGTCATCAGGCTCGTGTGGTAAATGCTCTTACCTACCAGTGTCATCTATTTTTAATTTTTAAAAACCTATGATTCTAGCCAGGTGGTGATGGCGCATGCCTTTCATCCCAGCACTCGGGAGACAGAGGTAGGAGGATATCTCTGAGTTCCAGGCCAGCCTGGTCTACAGAACGGGTTCTGGGACAACCAAGGCTACACAGTGAGACCCTGTCTCAAAAAACCAAACCAAACCAAACAAACAGCCACCCCATGATCCTATATATATAGAAGTATTCACAAACCCATTATAAATGCATTTTTTTGTGGGGTGCTGAGGATTTCATTCAGTAGTACAGCATTGCCTAGTATGCACAGTCTCCTGGGCTCAGTCACCAGCACCATGAATAAATAAGTAAATAAATAAAACACATGTTTTTCACCACGGTATGAACAATATGTAAGTCTGCCTAAAAATAAAATGGGATATTTGTAGAAATAGTTTAGGAACAAGAAAGCCTCTGGGTGCCAGCAAAAGCCTTACCGGCAAGCAGGCTGTATGAGTCTTTTGTAGCTTCCCTAGTCCCTGCTTGTAGGGATAAGTCCCTCCAAGAGGCAGGAAAGAAAGCAGTGCCATGGAGGACCCAGGCCCCAACTCGGACTTTTTGTTAGCTCTTATCTGACTTGAGCCTGCTCCTCCTGTCACCCCTTGTCATCCCTTTGTGGTCTGTGCTTCTTCCACAGCAAGGCTTTGCCGTATGGGTCTTCACACAGACACCTTGAGTCCTGGCATCGGGTTTGTCCTTGCAGCTCCTTACCTGAAGGGGTCCCTTTCGCACCCTGGCCTTGAGAGGTGCATGTGAGGTTGTTTTTCAGTAACTGAAGGCACTTGGTTTTGTGGCTTGTGTCAAGGGCCATGCATCCCTTGGACTGGCTAACAAGGCCCCTGTGAGAGTCCAGGTTATCAGAGCTGACAGTGTTCGTGGCATTTGGATGCAGGCCCGGCAGATGTTTGAGGGAGAGATGGCAAGCCTGGAGGCCCTCCGCAGCACTGGCTTGGTGCGGGTACCTAAGCCCATGAAGGTGATTGACCTGCCAGGAGGTGGGGCTGCCTTCGTGATGGAATATTTGAAGATGAAGAGCCTGAGCAGGTGAGTACATTTGTGTGGATGGGAGAGGGAAGGTCATGTGTGCACATGTATGGGAGAGGGAGGAGGGCCGTGTGTGCACGTGTATGGGAGAGGGAGGGCCGTGTGTGCACGTGTATGGAGAGAGGGAGGAGGGCCGTGTGTGCACGTGTATGGGAGAGGGAGGGCCGTGTGTGCACGTGTATGGGAGAAGGAGGGAGGGCCGTGTGTACACACGTATATGGGAGAAGGAGGGAGGGCCGTGTGTGCACATGTATGGGAGAAGGAGGGAGGGCCGTGTGTGCATGTGTATGGGAGAGGGAGGGCCGTGTGTGCACGTGTATGGGAGAAGGAGGGAGGGCCGTGTGTACACACGTATATGGGAGAGGGAGGGCCGTGTGTGCACGTGTATGGGAGAGGGAGGGCCGTGTGTGCACATAGAGACACACAGACAGGAAGAGAGAGGACAGGGAAAGTCTGGCATAAACACAGTGAGACAGGTACAGAAAGAGGCAGGGACAGACAGACACATAGACAAAAGACACAGAGAAATAGAAATAGAGAAGACAGACAAAACAGGTGGAGAGAAAGCAGTGGAAGGGGGGACACTAGGGAGCAGCCTCTGCTCAGACAGAAATGGACTGAGAGAAAGAGAAAGAGCACTGGGAAGAAGCCTCTGCTGAGCTTGCATAACTCAGTCCAGTGGCCAGAGTCCTTTTTCTTTTTTAAGGTGTTACTATGTACCCCTGACTGGCCTTGAACTCACTATGTAAACCAGCCTAGCCTCTGCCTTCCAAGTGCTGGGATTAAAGGTGTGCCTCACCATGCCTGACTGGCTGTCAGAGTCCATTTTTAAAGATTTACTTTTATTATACACATATGTTTGTCTACAGGTACGTGCACCAAGTGCATGTCCAGTGAGGCTAGACAAGGGTTTGGATTTCCTGGAACTGGAATTAGAGATGTTTTTGGGCTGTCACATGGGTACTAGGAACCTGGGTCCAATGCAGGAACTCTGAACAGATGAGCTGTCTCTTCTTTCTTCAGCTCTGGTCCTTGGAGTCCACTCTTTATTGTTCTGGTTTCCTCTTATTGGACCTGAGATCTTGAAACTGAAGCTTCTATTAATTCTCCAACTTTCATAAGAATAACAACTTGTCTTTCTCTACTAAATTAAAAAAAAATACTTATTTTATGTGTATTGGTGTTTTGTCTGCATGTATGTCTGTGCACCACATTGTGTACTGCCCTCAGAAGCCAGAAGAGGGGGTTTGGATCCCCTCAGCCTGGAGTTATAGAAGGTACGAGCCATCATGTGGGTGCTGGAATTGAACCCAGTTCCTCTGGAAGAGCAGCCAGTGCTCTTAACACCTGAGCCATCTCTCAATCCCCTATTCTTTTTTTTTTAATATTTATTTATTTATTATGTATACAATAGTCTGTCTGTATGTCTGCAGGCCAGAAGAGGGCACCAGACCTCATTCCAGATGGTTGTGAGCCACCATGTGGTTGCCGGGAATTGAACTCAGGACCTTTGGAAGAGCAGGCAATGCTCTTAACCTCTGAGCCATCTCTCCAGCCCCTATTATTTTACTTTTAAGAGTACCTTTAAGGTATTTATAACATTTCTCAAAGCAGAACGTGCTGACTAGTGTTATTTGCCTGCCATTTTAACTGCTGCCTTTCTTCTTTCTTTAGCCAGGCATCAAAGCTCGGGGACCAGATGGCAGATTTGCACCTTTATAACCAGAAGCTCAGGGAGAAGGCCAAGGCCCGGGAGAACACAGTGGGTCAGTTCAGTTCACCCTGGGCCTAGCCCGTCAGCTCTCTTAGATGGGTGTTCGTGCTGCTGCTTCTTGGTGGCATTTTAATAATGGGTTGAGTGGTATAGCATCTCCCTTTATAGTTCATCAAACAACTTTTTCTTTATTTGTGTGTGTGTGTGTGTGTGTGTGTGTGAGAGAGAGAGAGAGAGAGAGAGAGAGAGAGAGAGAGAGAGAGAGAGAGGAGAGAGAGAGAGAGAGAGACATGTTCAGGTACTTGCTGGGGTTGATCTGCCCCTGATCCTCTAGAGGTAGAGTTGCAGGTAGTTATATATTGCTTAACCCAGGTGCTGGGGTCATCTCTCCAGCCCCAAATACACTGTGAAAATGAGATGATTAAGTAATTTTAATGAAGCTTATAAATGAGTAGAATTGGCTTCTAACCAACCCGTCCCACAGTCTGTCCATTGGTCTAGCGTAGAAAAGCCCCGGCGAATCTATGTGCTGGCTTCCATGCGTAGTGAGCTCTCAGATGACCAGTGTCGGAGCCATTTGTGTGCAGGCAGCCAGGTCTGCAGGTCATTCTCCTGAGGTCTGGTTCCCACGACAGATTTCTGTTGACAGGCTGTGGGGCTGAGAGTGCCGAGCCCCAGGGTGTGACCAAGTTCGGCTTCAACACGGTGACGTGCTGCGGCTTCATCCCACAGGTGAGTGTCTGAGTGAGGGCGTCTCTACCTAGTGATGGCCATTCTTGAGGCTCCGGTGCTTGACTGAAGTGCCAGTCGCTGACCCCTTGTGTGCAACAGAGTGCCAGTTCTCCAGATACCGGAGCGTTCAGCCGTTGTTTCTGAAGGCAGAGTGTAGGCGGTGACACCTATGACAGATGTGAAGGCTACCCGAGCCAGGCTTGGAGGGAGTCAGCTGATCGACATTCCAGGTGGGGGCATCAGTGATGCAAAAGATATGCTATAGGAGGGTACCAGGCCTGTTTAAGAGTCTGAGGAGTGTAGACAGGGTAATGCCAAAGATCAAGCCCTTATCGCTCAGGTCCTTTTCCAGGGCTGCTAACATGATTGTCCTTTATTAAAATACAATTGAGATGTAATTCATGTAACACAAAACTCTCCATTTTATTTTGTTTGTTTGGCTTTTCAGGACAGGGTTTCTCTGTGTAGCCCTGGCTGTCCTGGGATACCCTCTGTAGACCAGGCTGGTCTCAGACTCATAGAGATCTGCCTCCCTTCACCATGCCCAGCTAAAGCTCTCCCTTTTAAAGTGTATTATTCAATGATTTTTAGTACAATCGCAGTGCTAATGCAAATATCACCGTTATCTTGTGTTCAAGTTCTAACCAGGCCCTTACTGCTTAGCCTCTGAGGTCAGAGGAGGTCAGGTGTGTTCAGGCAATATGTCTTTGGATTTTTATGTCTCATTCCAGAATATTTTCATCACCCAATAGCAACTCCTGTTAGCAGTCACCCCCTTTTCCGCCCTCACAAACTGCGCATCTCTATGCCCATTCTAGACATTTTATATTGGCGACATTGTGTAACATGTGACCTGTGTCCAGTTTCTCTCACTTACTACAGTGTTCTCAAGGTTAATCTACCGCACAATTAATAAAAACCCCAAGACAGAAACTGGAGTTCAACCTGAAGGTCAGAAAAGCAAAACAGTCAGCCACTGGCTGTTACCTCTTCCTCAGTCTGAAATGGCAATCCTGCCTCCAGGAATCTCAGAATGAGATTCTAGTGCTGGGATTAAAGGCCTGCACCACTACCGCCCGGTTTCTATGGCAAACTAGTGTGGCTACTGGGACCACTGCCTGGTCTGTAAGGCTGATCAGTGCGGTTGTTTTACTCTCTGCTCCATGTAATCATTTCAATATGTTCCATGTCAAATCTTTTGAAGTTTATACATGAAATCCGTTCATGTCAAGTGTGTCCAAAGTCTATTCCAGTTTATGGAATAACCATGATCTCTGTCTATCCGTTCATCTGCTGATGGATGTCTGTTGTTCCTAGCGTGTTTTTGATAAATAAAGCTGCTATGAACCTTTGTGTAAGTCATTGTGTAAAAGTACTTTATCTTGGGTGTATACAGGAGACCCGAGACAGGAAAGCCTGGGTAGCGCAGTAGGTTCTTACTGAGTTTTTGTGAAACTGCCACATAGGGCTGAGAGTTGGTTAAGAGTACATACTGCTTTTCAGGAGGACTTGAGTTTGGTTCACAACCACGTGTCACTTCAGCTTCAGGGGATCTGATGCCCTCTGTCGTCCTTTGCAGGTCCCACACATCCGTGGCATACTCTTACAGATCCATGGCACACTCTCACAGATCCGTGGCACACTCTCACAAATCCGTGGCACACTCTCACAGATCCGTGGCACACACTCACAGATCTGTGGCACACTCACACAGAGATACACACACATAAAATTTAAAAATAGATTAAAAAAATAACAAAAAGCTGCTCATGCTTCCAAAGAGGTTGTACCAGTTTACAGTCTCATCAGTTCATATAAGAATTCCATTTTTTTTCTACTCTTATCTACACTGGATGTTTTCTGTAGTTGTTTTCAGTTGAAGCTGAAGAAAAGCGTTCACTCTGAGATTCCATTTTGTATTTCTGTCATGACTGGTGGGTGATGTGGAATAAGCATATGTGGGCACGCACACATGTTAACTGTATGTCTTCTTTAGCATATGTGGGCACGCACATGTGTTAACTGTATGTCTTCTTTAGCATCTGTGGATGTGCACACATGTTAACTGTATGTCTTCTTTTCCTTTCCCTTCTTGAGACAGGGTCTCACTATATAATCCTGTCTGACTTGAAGTTGAATGTAGACCAGGCTGGCTTTGAGCTTGCTATAGTCCTCCTACCTGAGCCTCCCAAGGGCTGAGGTTACAGCTGTGGATCACTATGCCTGGCCCTGGCAAAAGCCAATTATTATTTTTTAAAATTGAGCCAGGTATGCCATACGCCTGTAATCCAAGAAGTTTGGAAAACGGAGGCAGAAGAATTAGAAATTCTTAGGCACCCTTGGCTACACAGCATGAGGGCCTGGGTTCGGATCCCTGGCCCTGCTGTGAAAATGCTGGGCACTGTGCCATGTACCTGCAATCGCCTATACTGTAGTCACAGTTCTGGCTTCTCTCGTTGCTCAGGTGAATGAATGGCAGGATGACTGGCCAACGTTTTTCACACAACACCGGCTCCAAGCACAGCTAAACCTCATTGAAAGGGACTATGCTGACCGAGAGACACAAGAACTGTGGTCAAGACTACAGGTGGGCATACCGCTTCTCTCGAAAGAGGCTGTCTCTCATGAGCCTCTTGTGCATGTGGGGGCCTCTCAGGACTGAGTCAGAGTTGGGATGGTCAGGTTGTGGGTACATCAGCCACCACTTTCTCACCCCGTAGGTGGGGGGAGGGATGGGACAGACCCTTGGCTCATAGATTTAACTCATTTTATTTGTCCACTCTTAACCTCAGTTTTTTTCCTCTACCAAAGACCCGATGTGCCACCCTTAGTGAAAATGTGTGTTCCTGCATGACTTGTTTCAAAATATATTCCAAATTATTAGAAACACAGTTCATCTATCAGTCTAGGGCAATGATTCTCAGCCTGTGGGTCGTCATCCCTGGGGATCAAACGACCCTTTCGCAGGGGTCACATACCACATATCTTGCATATCAGATGGTTACATTACAATTCATAACAGTAGCAAAATTATAGCTATGATGTAGCAACAACTTAATTTTATGGTTAGCAGTCACCACAACATGAGGAACTGTATTAGAGGGTTAAAGCATTAGGAAGGCTGAGAACCACTGGTTTAGGGTAAACATGCATCAAAGTAATGTTATTTAACAGAAAAGATTCAGGTACATATGTGCAATAAACCAAAAACATAGCTCAGAGGGTAGGTACCAAACTGGTTCATAGTCTACAGCATAAAACTAACTTCTGAGATTTCCCATAAAGCTTTTGGGCTCATTTGGTTAGTTCCCAGAAAGCTAGGCAAAGCTGCATTCCTGAATCAGGTGAGCCTTTGGACCCGACAGATTTTTTGGTTGGACTCTAGATGAATCCATGTCTCTCTGCTCTATTTCCAAGCTCGGGATAATGAACCCATGGGCCTCTGAGTCCCACACTTCCAATACTTTCTCTTCTAGGTGAAGATCCCGGACCTGTTCTCTGGTGTAGAGATTGTCCCTGCCCTGCTCCATGGAGACCTCTGGTCTGGCAATGTGGCGGAGGATGACCAGGGGCCCATTATTTATGATCCAGCTTCCTTCTATGGCCATTCTGAGTTTGAACTGGCAATCGCACTGATGTTTGGGGGGTTCCCCAGATCCTTCTTCACTGCCTACCACCAGAAGATCCCCAAGGCTCCGGGGTTCGACAAGCGCCTGCTGCTCTATCAGCTCTTCAACTACCTAAACCACTGGAACCACTTTGGGAGGGAGTATAGAAGCCCGTCCTTGGGCGTGATGAGGAAGCTGCTCAGGTAGCAGAGGGCTGGGACCCAATAAAAAGTCAAATCGGGACCCCGACTGGGCTAATTTGGAGTTGGCCTCCAACAAATTCATCAAGAACCGGCCGTGAGGCTGACAGAGGGAGCTGTGTATGCAGCTCCTGTTGATGCTGGCATCTGATACAGCATCACTGTTCCCGGCAAGTTCCCCCCTCAGCGGCTGCAGCCCCAAGTGCCACAGTTGGGTAGGAAGGACCACCCCCGCCAAGGCTCTGGTCATTCAGTTGCAATCGCCACCGGACCCTCTTTAGTACCTCACTTTTTTTCCTACTTTTTTTTTTAGACATTATTTTGTGTGTATGTGTGTTCAAATGTGTGTGTATAGGGTAGAGTACAAACCTTGTGTTTTCTCTTCTTCCACTATGTGGGAACCAAACTTGTTGGTTATCCACAACATATCCAAGAAGACTGCTCTGACATGGATTTAAGCCAATAGAAAGTCTTTATTAGCCCTCCAGTGACTACAGCAGGTGTTTGGAATCCCAGCATAGCACTGAGTATTTTTCAGGGTGAGTTTTTTTTGTTTGTTTCTTTGTTTTGTTTTGTTTTTCAAGACAGGGTTTCTCTGTGTTGCTTTGGAGCCAGTCCTGGAACTAGATCTTGTAGACCAGGCTGGCCTCGAACTCACAGAGATCCGCCTGCTTCTGCCTCCCAAGTGCTGGGAATAAAAGCGTGCACCACCACCACCCGGCTCAGGGTGAGCTTTTAAGCGCAAAAACCATATCCTGGACTGATATATTTTATTTAATAAGAACAGTTGGTCAGAAGCGGAACTACAGAAGCAAAAAAAAAAAAAAAAAAAAAAAAGCAAGGTTAATTCATTTAGAGACTTTCCTAGAACTACGGATTTTGATGGGTTAAGTTTTTTTTTTTTTTTCAGTTTAACTGGTGGGTGTTGTCTACATGCTGAGAGTTATAGTCTGAACGGTACTTCCATCATGGAAAGACCCCACTTTACAGTGAGATCTATTATGCTGGTGAGCGCAGGGCCAGCAGTGTGCAGCCCACACCCCTTGTCAGGGCTGCCTTGGGCGGCCCCATTGTTCCGATGTTTAAAATGTCATCGCAAATGCCTTCATCCTGGAACAACATCCCTCTCACAAACCCTATCGTCTCCCATACTCTTATAGCACATCGTAGGCGCTCTGACATCGTCACCTAGTTCTCATCCACCCCCCCTCCCCTGCGTTCAGACACCTCCCCTCCACTCAGGCCCTTTCCACGCAGCTTTCCTGCAAAAAACCTCGGTTCCGCCCCATCTTAAATCCTCCTTGTCCAGACGCTCCGCCCTCAGCCCGCCTCCAATCACCCAAATCCATCCCTCGCCTAACTCAGATCTGCCCACAACTCAGGTCACACTCTCCGCGGCCCCGCCCACCCCTGCCGGGCTCCACCCACTCCCGGTTGGGGCTGGAGAAGCCTTCCTCCTCCTAGTACCGCCCTGTGCACCGAGCCGGCTTCGCTCGAGCTGTTTTGTCGGCTGGCGCTCCCTGTAGGGTGGGTCGAAGGTCTCGGGGCGGAGCTGGCGTCTCTCGTGGGGCGCCTCCTTTCTCTCCCGGTTGCCGGTATGGTTCTGACGGAAGCCGCTGGCGGGATGGTCCTGAGCGATGAGCCGGCTGCGACCACCGCCGCCGAGGAGGAGGAGGAGATGGAGGATGACGTGCTCTCCAGCGGCGCCGCCCTGGAAGCGTTCGGCGAGAGCGCGGAGACCCGCGCGCTGCTCGGCAGCCTGCCTGCGGTGCACGGCGAGCGCGCGGCCCGGGAGGTGGCGGAGGAGCGATTCCGCGGTGCGCGCGGGGCCCCGAGTTGCTGTCCTGCAGTCATTGCAGCTGGGAGGAAGGGACCTGGGGAGCCATACCTCCTGCCTGTCCTGTGTTGCCCTGGAGCGAGCAAAACACACTTGGTTCTTGTCTGCGAGCTGGGAGGGAGCGAGCAGGATTGCCGAGAGCAAAGCTGCCACCTACGGGCGCTTGTGGCTTGGGGCGTGTGCTCCTCTGGGGCTCCGCTGTGAGGCCATTGGCTCTTCAACCTCAGAGCGCCAGGTTTAACTAGGACCTCGGCTGCAGGCAGGGCAGGAGAGTGGACGATGCCGTTAGGTTCCTTGGGTGGTTCCACATTCTCCACGTCTGGGTAGACTTTTGCAGTCGTCTATAATGAGTACTGTCTGCCATAGTTTTTTGTCAACTTGACACAAACCTAGACGTACCTCGAAAAAAAATCTCAAGTAATTGCACCACCAGATCGGCTTGTAGGCACGTCTTTGCAGATGAAGGAGGGCCCAGCCCATTGCTGGCTGGATAAGAGAGATTGCTGAATTTGAGCCTGGGATCAAGTCGGTGAGCAATGCTTCCATATAGTTCCTGCTTCTACTGCTTAAATTCATTCCTTAACGTCCCTCAGTGTTTGGCTGGGTAAGCCAAATAAACTCTTTCTCAAGTTGGTTTTGGTCAGTTTTTATTACAGGAACAGAAAGCAAACCAGGGCAGTGTCCAAATGAGCCCTTGGATAATTAAAGTTTTATATGTGAGCAAAATCGTTTTTGTGGATTCCTCAGCTAAGAAGATTCTCTCCACAATGTCTTTCTTGCTTTGGAGTGATGGGGCTCTAGTTTTAGGGAAAGGCAAGGGGGTGGGGCTTAGTGGAGGGAGTCTGAAGTGGCAGGTGAGGATCTCAGAGGCAGAGAGATCTCTGGGTTGGGTAGAAGCAGATTAAGTTGCTGGTAGGGGTGGAAAGCAGGTGGCCAGGGTCAGAGAGGTTGTGCAGTCACTGGTTTGAAGATTGTTGGGATGGGAGGGCATCACGCTTAGCAGGGGAGCATAGAAGATGTGGAAGGGTGTATCAGAAAAAGCGTGAGAAAGAAGATCCAAGAGGAAGGTGTCACACTGGTCCTCAGGAACGTGTTGGGCATCTATTAGCTAGGTCGGGTGTTTCCCTGGGAGTTACAAAGGCCAAGAAGAGGCGCGCTGTCTCAGGGTTACCCAGAGGCAATAGGAGAGTTTATAAAGCCATCTGATTTGATTTTTATATTGTTTTCCTTTTAGTGATTATGGACAAATACCAGGAGCAGCCGCACCTCCTGGACCCACACCTTGGTAAGCACAGAAGCTGGTGATTTTGATGGTTCAGTATTGGTCACCATGAAGGCTTTGTGTGTACCCCTGGCACCTCCGTGTGTACCCCTGGCGCCTCCGTGTGTACCCCTGGCGCCTCCGTGTGTACCCCTGCACCTCTGTGTCTATCCCTGGCGCCTCCGTGTGTACCCCTGGCGCCTCCGTGTGTACCCCTGGCGCCTCCGTGTGTACCCCTGCACCTCCGTGTGTACCCCTGCACCTCCGTGTGTACCCCTGGCGCCTCCGTTTGCTACCGGCAGAAGGTGCCAAATGAAGTGTCCGTAGGGCTGTGTCCTTTTTTGTCTGTCATTTGGTTTTATGAACCTCTGATAATGAAGACCTGGGAGTTCAGGTGTCGGTCTAGATTGTGTGCAAATGTGTTTAAGCTACTTTATGCTCGTTGCTATTTAAAGACTACATCTTGTGCTGGAGAGATGGCTCAGCGGTTAAGAGCACTGCCTGCACTTCCAAAGGTCCTGAGTTCAATTCCCAACAACCGCATGGTGGCTCACAACCATCTGTAATGAGATCTGGTGCCCTCTTGAGGAAGAGACCTGGTCAGTCGTCCTCACCAGCTTAGACCATGAAACCCAACCTGGACAAGTTCAACAGAACCGCCATATGCTGGCTTTCCATGCCTGCTTCAGCATTGCTAGAGCAAAGTTTGATTAATTTCTTTTCTCCTTATGTGTGTTTTAGCGTGTTATGTGAACAGCTGTTATCTTCCAGGTAACTCACGCAGGATCGTGCGCTTTCTAAGTTCCCGGTTTATCTGCACAGCTGTTGATGAGGTCATCTGTCATCTCCATGTTTACAGAGGGAGACACTGAGGCGTGGTCTCATGTCTTTAGTATAAGGAGAGTATGGTACAGGGCTATCCTCTGAGATAAACAGCCACCGTCTGTGGAGTTCAGCCGCGTACACTTTCAAAAGATTATTCCAGCTGGGCTTGTTGACTTTTTACACCCCCTCATATGGAGGCAAGAATGGGCAGTAGACCCTAGAGTCTGGGTTCTCAACCTGTGGGTCTTGACCCCCTTCATACGAGTCACATATCAGATACCCTGGATATCAGATTTTATATTGTGATTCATAACAGTAAAATTAGTTATGAAGGAACAATGAAATAGTTTTATGGCTGGGGTTCACCACAATATAAGGAGCAGTATTAAAGGGTTGCAGCATTAGGAAGGTTGAAAACCACTGTTCTCTATAATACTTATATAATAGGGTGTATATATATATGTGTGTGTGTGTGTGTGAGTGTATAAAACATATATAGCATATATTTTTCTCTTATGTATTATACATTGTTCTATCTCTATCTAGAGGAGGGAGACTCCCATCTCTGTGGCTATGGGAAAGCCATCTCTGCTGGGTAAAGACTTTTTTGGGAGACATCTGCATTCCAGTAAATAACCCCTCACCCATGCTCCGTAAAGAAGTCCAGTATATACTCATGGGTTCCCTAGAGTGAATTCTGATGGACTAGTAACCTTGGTTTGCCCTTGGGACCTTAGAGGAGGTGTAGGTATTTTACGTCCACCCCTAGGAAGGCATTTTAGTTTGTTTGCTTTTCATTGCTTTCATTATGTTTGAACCTAATTTATATTACATTTTTTTGTTTGTTTGTTTGTTTGCATCTTCTGTTTTTTTTTTTTTTTTTTTTGGTTTTTCGAGACATCTTCTGTTTTGAGACAGAGTCTTGCGAAGTAGCCCTGACTGGCCTTAAATTCATGGCAATTCTCCAGCCTCAACCTCCTAAATGTTGGGATTGCAGATGTGAACCTCCCTTTTTTTTTTTTTTTTTTTTTTTTTGAGGTAGGGTCTTGCTTTGTAGCCTACGCTGGCTTCAAGTACTCTTGTTTTTGTCTTCTGTGTGTGTGTGTGTGCGTCAGTGTGTGTCTATGTGTGTCTGTCTGCATGTTTTTTTGTGTGTCTGATTTTTTTCCTGTGTGTGTGTGTGTGTGTGTGTGTGTGAGAGAGAGAGAGAGAGAGAGAGAGAGAGAGAGAGAGGAGTGATCCAACTGATTTAATCATTGTAGTAACCTCGCAGTCCCTGTGGAAGGTCAGTTATCCTAAGCTACATATAAATATGGGGAAACTGAGGTACAGGTCTGAGAGGTTCAGTCACTTGTTCCCTGCTGCACAGTTGGTGAGATTGCAGGCAGGATTTAAACACCCCTGGACCTCCTGAAGATGAGAGATGGTGAGATTGCAGGCAGGATTTAAACACCCCTGGACCTCCTGAAGATGGGTCTTTGGAGGGACCAGCTGCAGACAAGGGGTTGATGTCAGACTGAAGAGTGTCTTGGGTCTCGTCTGATAGTTTTGGATTCCTCATCGTCCCCATGAAACAGATGTGGGCACTGTACAAGAAGTGAAGAAGACCTCGATGCTTGCTTGTGCTCATCCTTTCCTGTGTGGGGCACATTTTTTGACTTCAGTTTTGCCTTTCAGTGTTGTTTGTGGTATGTATCCATTGAGGTTTAATATATTTGAGTTTGAACATTGTCTATTTTTCTTGTGTTTTTTTTTTTTTTGTTTTGTTTTGTTTCTGAAGCAGGGTTTGATTGTATAACCTAGACCGGCTTTAAACATCTTCCTGCCTCAGCCTCGTGCTAAGATTGTAGGCCTCTGCCAGCAAGCTCAGTCTCTTACTTTGCATTTGGTCTTTGGTAGTAAGCCCAGAATCTAACTCTTTAATTGATTATGTAAGGCTTATTAACTGAGTGATCTGGCAGTCCTTCCCCCTGCTTGAAATATAATATTTTAATGTAATTTTTATTTCTGTGGGCATGTGTCAGTTCTCGGAATTGCAGGCAGTTGTTTCTGGCCAGCGTGGTTTCTGGGAACCAAACCTTACCGATTTTCTTTTTACTTGGTTCTGTTTCTGATTTTGGTTTTTGGTTTATCTTGGTGTTCTGGGGTTTGTTGTATTGCATACTGAATTATTTAGTCTTCACAGTGAATTGATTTTTGTAATTGAAAATGTCCTCTAGGGGGCTGGAGAGATGGCTCAGAGGTTAAG
Source organism: Alexandromys fortis (assembly GCF_014885135.2). Lineage (NCBI taxonomy): Eukaryota > Metazoa > Chordata > Mammalia > Rodentia > Cricetidae > Alexandromys > Alexandromys fortis. The sequence goes on from NW_026068216.1 coordinate 269,739, forward strand.
AGCATTGCCTGCTCTTCCAAAGGTCCTGAGTTCAATTCCCAGCAACCACATGGTGGCTCACAACCATCTGTAATGGGTTCTGGTGCCCTCTTCTGGCCTGCAGGCATACACACAGACAGAATAGTGTATACATAATAAATAAATAAATATTTTTAAAAAATAAAAATAACTAACAAAAAAAAAAGAAAATGTTCTTTAGGTTTTGTGATGTTATTGTTCCTTAAGCCTCTCCTGATAGCAAATATTGCGTGTCTCTCCTTTTTGTCTGGATTCAGCCTGCCAGTCCTTGTCTTTCGATAGCCATTAGGGTGTTTTCATTTAGTAAAGCTGACAACATGACTAGGTTTTTTTTTTTAATTAATTTTTTATTTCATGTGCACCCATTTGCTTGCATGTATATGTGTGAAGGTGTCAGGACACCTGAAATTGGAGTCACAGGCAGCTATGAGTTGAACCAGGACTTGAACCCGGGTCCTCGGGAAGAACAGCCAGTACTCCCAACGGCAGAGCCATCTCTCTAGCCAACATGACTAGGTTTAGTCAACTCTTTTGAAACTTACTTTCTCTTTCTTATTTCCTTTTTAGGTTCTTTCTTCCTTTTTTTAAAATTTTTACTCTATTACTTTATTTTGTATTAATTTAATTGCTTCTGGTGTTTATTTATTTTGAGACAGGGTCTCACTTTATGGTCCTGGCTGATTTGGAACTTGTTGTATAGACCAGGCTGGCCTTGAACTCACAGAGAACCTCCTGCCTCTGCCTCCTGAGTGCTGGGATTAAAGGCGTGCGCCACCACCACCCAGCAATAATAGTACTTTGTAAGATAGAAAAGGGGGTGAATTTACTGGGGAGTCTTACGATGCAGCTCTGAGGAAGAAGGGCTGGGGCTCAGTGGTTTTTGTTTTTTCTTTTTTCCAGGATTTATCATATGTACCCTGAACTTACTACATTATACCCTCAAATAATACACATCTCCTTGTCCTGGGTTCTGATCATGGCCTCCGTACAGACAGGAGAAGGCTGTGTTTCACATTACCCTCGTTGTCCTCTCTTTTCTGTCTCAGTGCCTTAGTTCAACCTAGCCTGTTGGTAAATCAGAGCAGTTGTAACAGGTGTCTCTGTAAAACATGATGTCAGATACCGATTTTAGACATTTTCCCTGTACAAGGGGGAGGGAGTTAAGGGGCGAACCTTTCTTTCAGAGGCGACTGAGGTGAGCGTGTGCTTTGCTGTATTGACACTTGGTTACCCAGACTTGCTAATACTGAAGCATTTGTATGCTCTAAACAACCATTTTCATCTCCCCGTTGATGATTAATTTATGTTAAGTGTTTCGTATCTGCTTTTCCCTAGAGTGGATGATGAACTCCTTGCTGGACCTGGTACAGGACGAGACATCTCTGCCTGGCCTCGTGCATCTGGCTTTTAAATTTCTTTATATCATCACCAAGGTAACATTTCTGCAGCACTGTAGAGCGGACAGAAACTTTCTCATCCAGTTACCTCCTCAAGTGTTATTTCTCGGCGGACGTGGTTCTTCAACACAAGCTGGGTTTTCATTCTCTTTTCAGTATGTGTTAGGTCTTGAGTCTTAGTGATCTTGGGGTCCTTTAGTTAGAATAAGGAAAAAGCAAAAAAGCTGGATGAAAATAGAAGTGCTCAACCTCTTCCCCCCATACACACACAAAGTCTTACTACGTATCTCTGATTGTCACTGTGTAGACCAGGCTGGCCTCAAACTCACAGAGATCCCCCTGCCTCTGCCTCCCAAGTGCTGGGATTAAAGGTGTGCACCACCACCACCCAGTAATAACAGTACTTTGTAAGATAGAAAAGGGGGTGAATTTATTGGGGAGTCTTACGATGCAGCTCTGAGGAAGAAGGGCTGGGGATGACGATCTGTTTTCTCTGCAAGTTCTCCGGTGATGCCCATGTGCTGGCCCCAGACTTGGAGATGAGGGAGTGATTTGGAGTCATTTCTGTGAAGTTTGTTTGAGTCTCAGGGCACATGTTCTAGCATTCTTACTGTGTAGCAGGGCGAGGACTTTGGCTGTTGAGATAATGCTGCATGTTTTATAGAAGTGTGAGTGGGGCCATTGGAGGTGCATAGGAACTTCGTTTGCATAAACGTCAGAGATTGCTCTTGGAACAGGGTAGAAGCAGAAGTTTTTAGTTGTCACATACTTATGTCCCTGGTGCACACAGTATGATTTGTTAACCAAATTGGGATAGAACATATTTACTGAATATTAAGAAAGGAAGGAAGGAAGGGAGGGAGGGAGGGAGGGAGGGAGGAAGGAAGGAAGGAAGGAAGGAAGAAAGAAAGAAAGAAAGAAAGAAAGAAAGAAAGAAAGCAAGCTAGCTCTCTTGTCCCTTCGGTCTTGCTGAGTTGTGCCGCTGCAGTGTGACAGGATCTCCTCAGTCATTGGGGACATAGACAATGGTTTTTGATAAAAATATCAAGATAATTCTGCTGGTCTTTCTATTTTCTAATTATACACTATAGTCTATATTCTTTGTATTCTAAAGTCATTTTATTTGGCAGGTTCGTGGGCATAAAGTATTTCTACGTCTGTTTCCTCATGAAGTAGCTGATGTTCAGCCTGTGTTAGACATGTGTGCAGGTCAGAATCCTAAGGACCACGAGGTGAGTCCCACCCCAGCCCGCCCTGCTGGCTGCACTATCAGTCACAACTTTCTCTTCCAACTTTCCTTGGTTTTATCTTAGGCTGTTAAAAAAAAAATCCTTCTGCTTCTTTGACTTCTACATATGTTGCTCTAAGTTACTCTCTTTTAGACTATATCCTTTAAAAAGCAAAGAGTATACCTGTGCCAGGTCTTCAAGACCACCACAGGTCCATGGTGCCCTAGGAGGACACACATCGCAGAGTTGTGTTGTGTTTATAGCGAGGGTGGGGTTGATGGCGTGTAAGGGTAGGCAGTGAGTTGGTGGGAAGGCCAATAGGATGGTCATGGAGTGCAGCTGGATATTGTTCTCTCTTTGGGATTATTGTAGGTTCTTGTTATGTAACCCAGACTTACCGAGAACTTACTATGGCTTTGAACTTGACATCCTCATGACGCAGGCTTCTGAATGTTGGGATTACATGTGGGTGGGTGCCTTATGCCTGGCGGCTTCTCCTCTTTTTTTTTTTTTTGGAGATCAGGTCTTACTATGTGGCCCTGACTGGCCTGGAATTTCTTAGGTGAATCAGGCTGGCCCGGAACTCAGAGCAATCCACCTTCCTCGCCTTCCGAAGGCTGGGATTCAGGGTGTGCACCATCACACCCATCAGCTTTGTCTTCTGTACTGGAACCATTCTGACTGTGATTTAACTCCTTAGACATGGGAAACACGCTACATGCTTTTACTGTGGCTCTCTGTGACCTGCTTGATCCCTTTTGATTTTTCACGCCTTGATGGGAACCTCCCCGCTCAACCTGGAGAAACACGAACACCCATAATGGACCGTATTTTGCAAGTAGCAGAGGTAACTATGATCATATAGCCCTTTGGCAGTTAATTGCACACTTGTTCACACTTACGTTGTCCTGAAATGGGTTTGGTTAGATAAACCTTTGATGCGTATATTTATATTTGCTTGACTGACATTCTTGCTGTCAGTGATATCTCGGCTTACTTTGAAACTGTGGTAACTTATGTAGAGATTAGATGAATTACTTGAGTAAATCTCATTTCTTTATAGATAATACAAATATTTGCTAAGCATAATGGTGGTGTATGAGGGGTTTCAGGGGCAATGGTTAGGGAAACTTCATTTTACATTTAATTCTGACTATTGTATAAATATATAAATACTACATAATTGTAGGCAATCTGTAAAATGAAAAAAAGAATACTAAAATGAAATTTGTCAAATTCTTGCAGTCCTATTTGGTCGTCAGTGACAAGGCTCGAGATGCAGCTGCTGTCCTTGTTTCTAAGTAAGTGTTGTGGGCTGTGCAGGGCTGATGACAGAGATGAGCCTGGTACACTGTAAGCCTGCTTGTGTCTGTGCTCAGATGAAGTCTGATCCTGTTGCCCTGCCTGAGGGAGCAGGCAGCTCTGCTTGATCTTGGAAGGCCTCTGAATGAGAAGTGACCACCCTTGGTGCTGCTTTGGGCTTGTGGGGTTGACTGGCACTAGTTTGTGGCACTCATAGGGGTCACTGGTGTCAGTTTTGGGCTGGTAGGATTCCTTAATACAAGTTTGGGAATTTGAGGGGGTGGCCTGGTGCTGGTTTGGGACTCACGGGGTTACTTTATAGGCCCTTAAAGAGAAATATGCTTAGCGCAGCTGGGGTTCCTTTCTGTAGTGTGGCACCCCCTGAGGTGGTAGCAGTTGTGAGTGTTGGAGCCATCTCAGAAGCAGTTTATGCTGGGGTTTGTAGAGATCATGGGAACACACAGGTATGGTTTGGGAATGAAGTCCTCAGAAAGGGTTATATTGTAGTTCACTGGGTAAAATCCTGGGTTCTGACGAAACAAACAAACCATTGCAAATGTCCTGTGTAGCCAGAATGCAAGTAGGAGGTGGTCTCTGCGCTAAGGTGGTCAGCACAGCCTGCTTGGGTTGTCTCAGACATACAAGCCAGGGATACCTGTAAAGGCTGAATGAACCTGTGCTGGGAAATCCGGGAATGTTAGGATTCTTTAAAAACATCTTATTCTTGAAGCTGGTGCGAGGGCTCAGTGGTTAAGAGCCCTGACTGTTCTTCCAGAGGATTCAGGTACCTATATGGTGGTTCACAATTGTGTGGTAACTCCAGTTCCAGAGGATCCGATGCCCTCACTCAGACGTACATGCAGGCAGTTGGCAACCTTGGATGCCATGTTAGAAAGCATGACCCAGTAATTGAGCTACGGGTCCCGAGAAGGCAAGAGAGGGGAGGAACACTTTAGTTTCCTGGGATTGGCAAGGCCTCTTTGGTTTTTTAAGACAGGATTTCTCTGGTGCTTTGGAGCCTGTCCTGGAACCCACTCTGCAGACCAGACTGGTCTCAAATTCACAGAGATCACCTGCCTCTGCCTCCCCAGTGCTGGCATTAAAGGTGTGTGTGATCACCACCCAGCTTTTTTTTGGGGGGGGGGGGACAGTCTCACTGTGTAGCTCTGGCTGTCCTGGAACTCACTGTGTGCCTCTATGCCCAGCTAAGGTCTCTTTCTTAGGGACCCCTCTCCCAAGGGCTACTCCCTCCTCTGTCAAGGTCTGAAAAGATGACAACTTTCTAATGTTAGAAGTGTTACCGTTCACTGCTGCAGAACAGTACCTGAGAAAAGCCACAGGAGGAAAGGCTTGTTTAGGCTCCCAGTTTGGTAGGTCTGTGGTCCATGGTAAGTCCATCTCAGTCATTACCTCTGTGAAAAAGACACTGGGCTGTGCTGTGTCGGATCATAGCAGAGAGGATGGAACAGAGTTGCTGACCTCATGGTATCTGGGTAGTAGAGACGGATGGACATACAGACAGACTGCCAGGGACAAAATACAACCCTCTCAGAGAATATCCTAAGTGATGTATTTCCTCCAGCTAGGCCAGCATGTACTATCAATAATGCTATCAATTATGAACCCATTAATGAATTAGTCTCTCCTAAGTTTTGAGCCCTCATGATCCAGACAATCACTTCTGAGAAACCCCGTCAGCCAGCAAGCAGCTTTGATCACATAGTCTCTCAGGATAGTTCAGATTCAAACTGTAACAAAAGGAACCCATACATTTTGAAGACTGTATGAAGACTGTAATCTGTATCTCCTTTCTTACTCTGGGAGGTGTAGCCGCTTGTGTTCTGGTGCATATCTGGTGACCACATGTTCTGTTTGGCTGAATTGCTGTACCCCTGAATGCCTCTGGAACTCTTATCTTTTTCTGACATGGATATAACTGTGGCTGGAGAGATGGCTCAGAGGTTAAGAGCACTGCCTGCTCTTCCAGAGGTCCTGAGTTCAATTCCCAACAACCACATGGTGGCTCACAACCATCTGTAATGAGGTCTGGTGTCCTCTTGAGGAAGAGACCTGGTCAGTCATCCTCATCAACTTAGACCATGAAACCCAATATGGACGAGTTCAACAGAACCGCCATGTAAGGGCATGCTTCAGCATTGCCAGGGCATAAATTTTGTTCATTTTTCAAATTTCTTGTTATTGCTGGACATGTAGATGGCCTTTTTCCTATTTGGTTAACATGGCCATTCCTGAATCTTCTACATAAAACTATTCTGATTGATTTCTTGGAATGAATTCCTGTAAGTGGGGTGAATTTTTTTAGGGGTTTAAAATACAGTCACTGCAAAGGTTAAATAAATTGAAGGCTCCCTTTTTCGTATTTGCCAGCTTAGTGGGACTTTGCAAATGTTAACTTTGTTGAATGAAAACTATTATCTTTAAAAATTAAAAAATACATTTATTAAAAATGCTACATTTAATTATTTACTGCATGTGTCTGTGCATATGCGTGTGTGTGGACTTTTACCTACTGAGCCATTTCACCAGCCTTATTGTCTACCCTGTATCTGCTGTGTATTTTTAGTACTACTAGTGGTGGTGGTACTTTAGTGCCACGCTTTACTCCATGAAGTATCTGCGGGCCACAGAACGTAAAACTCAACACCTTATGTTCACTTCTTGGGACCCTACAGGAAGAGTCGCAGCCTGGAGCACCAGAACCTCGGTGCCGTTTAGTGCTGCTGTGAACTGAATGACTGTTTCATTTGGGGAGGCTGTATCCACCTTGGAGAGCCTGAGGTCCCGTGAGACCAGGGTCACTGGGAATGGCCCCGGAGGTGCCCAGTGAATTTGTTTACTTGGCTCTGAGTCACCTTTTCGGTGGGGCGCAGAGTGGGCCTGTGCACAGTGACGTGCTGTTGTCTGGCCCTGCTACACTAACTCTTCTTTGCCTGCGGCTCTGGAACCACACCTGCTTCCTGTAGTAGCTGAACTTTTAAGGCGGAACTTCCTGTAACCGTTTGTTTTCAAGCTTCTGAGACAGAATTCCACTATCAGCCAAGGCTGGCCTGTGGTTCACGTGAGGTCCAGGTTGGTCTCAGATGTGCTGTCTTACAAATGTGAGCTACCATGTGGAACTTTTCCTATAACTTTTTGTTTTTCTTAATTATAAGTTTATTTTTACTTTTATTAAAAAAGTGTTATTTGGAATCTTCATATGTGAACACAATGCGTTTATTTAGATGCTATCTAGATACTGTGTCCTCATTCCCACCTCCAGCTTCTCTGGGAGACACCCTCCTGTCCAACCAGTTCCCTTCTCAGCTTCATGTCTTTTGTTGTTGTTGTTCTATTTAGAAGGCAGTTTGTTTTCTGTGTCCTTTGGCAAGATAATACTAATAGGGCCTATGATCTCCCCAGCCATGGGTTATTGCCTAGGTGTTTAGTACCAGACAAGAGTTCCTTCTTGTGGATGGGCCTTAAATTAATTTAGAAAGCTGTTGGTTATGACTGTAATATTCATGCCACTGCTGTACCAATGGATCTGTTTTGCCAGGCCAATATTACTGTAGCTTACAGTCACATCTGTTGTTGGCTCTTCTCCCTTAGTAGCTGTAAAACACCTTTTGGCACCAGGAAAGCTAGCCAGCAAGGAGGAAGCTTCCAGGTCAGAACAGCTTGATTTCTCTGTGTCCCGTGATTAAAGTCTGTGTCTTTAGCAATCAGGTCCAGCTATCAAGTTCTGGTGAGAAAGAACACCTGCCAAAGTTAAGGAAGCCAGGCACGGTGACTCCTGATTTAATCCTTTGTGAGTTCAAGGTCAGCCTGGTTGGTACAGAGATTTCTAGGCTAACTAGAGCTACACTGTTAAACTCCGTCTTAAAAAAACAAAACAAAACAAGAACAAAAAATGAGAGACAAGGAAGATAATAGAGCTTTACTCTTTAAAAATTTTTTTCATAAATTATACATACAATATATATGGGTATTTTGCCTGCACATATGTCTGTGTACCATGTGCACACAGAGCCCTTGGAGGCCAGAAGAGAACGCTGGATCCTCTGGGACTGGATAACTTACGGTTGTTAGCCACCATGTGGCTGCTGGAAATCGAATCCAGGACATCTGGAAGAAAGTCCAGCATTCTATTTCTTTTTATTTAAGGTTTGGGATGCATACAGTGTTCCTGCATACATTCCTGCCAGAAGAGGGCACCAGATCTCATTTTGTGAACCATCAGATGGTTGTTGGGAATTGAACTCAGGACCCCGAAGAGCAGTCAGTGCTCTTAACCTCTGAGCCATCTCTCCAGCCCCAGCCAGAGCTCTTAGTCACCGAGCCAAGTCTTCAGCTCCCAGATTTACTCTTGATGGCATCAGTCTGAAAAAGTAGCTCCTGTTTCCTGTTTATATATGCAAGGACTACTGGACATGATGTCCGTACTGGAGAGGGTGACACAGGACAATCTCGTGCACTTTGAAGGCCATCTTACGCTACATAATGATACTCTCTCTAAAGAAAAAAAGTGCCAAAGAAAAAGATAAAGCAAGGCATATTTCATGAAGAAGGAAATTTGGAACAGAAGTATTAGAAAAATCCTACAGATGAATTCTAGTGACACATATGGTATTTTTGTCTTTTTCAGTGCTGTTATTATTATCATTGTCATTATTATTATTATTAGGTTTTTCGAGACAGTTTTCTGTGTAACAACTCTGACTATCCTGGAATCGGTTTATAGGCCAGGCTGGCCTGGAACTCCCAGAGATCCGCCTGCCTCTGCCTCCCGAGTGCTGGGATTAAAGGTGTGCACCAACACTGCCGGGCTTTCAGTGCTGTTATTAAGTTGAACAAATGTAGCACAGTCTCACAAGGTAGCACCGTACTTTTCTATTTTTTATTTTTAACCACTGGCTGACTGGTGTATGCCGTGTGTCAGGCCTGTGATTGCCTCTGTCATCTCTAATTATGAAAATATGACGAAAGCCTGTTTTGGTATCTGGGTTGCTTTCTGTGGATAGACCCTAAGGGGTGCAAATCTTGGGCCTCTCTTGGGCCCTGGGTGTGCCAGACGGCCTGGAGAATACCTGCTTTGGGCTGGACTGAGTGTGTCTTGTTCATTTTTATTTATTTATTTATTTGTTTGTTTGTTTATCTGAAGCTGAGGACCGAACCCAGGGCCTTGCCTTGCTAGGCAAGCGCTCTACCACTGAGCTAAATCCCCAACCCCCTGTCTTGTTCATTTAAAACATGTAGTTGGTGTCTGTATTGGTTGCACTGCTGCGACTGTAGCCTCACCGCGAGCGAGACACTGAGTAGCTCCGTTCGCTGTGGTGGGAAGTGGCTTATGTGCAGTGCACCAGGAAACAGAGAGTGTCCTGAACTAGAGTCCAGATGGTAACTTTTTTTTTTTTCCAAGACAGGGTTTCTCTGTAGCTTTTGGAGCCTGTGCTGGCCAGAGCTGACAGAGGCCTTTTTTGGTATTTTGTGTTTCCTTACTTTTGTTAAAACTCCTTTTCCCTGCCAAGTGGTGTCTGCAGCAGACAGGAAACAAACACAGAGACCCATAGCCAGGCATTCTGCAGAGGTAGAAACCTCAGAACACTCCATCAAATCAATCACATCAGAAGCAAGGGGATGTGGAAAACTGTAATATCTAGAGGATATTAATTGCAGCACTCAGGAGGCAGAGGCAGGCAGATCTCTGTGAGTTCAAGGCCAGCCTGGTCTACAAGAGCTAGTTCCAGGATCGAAAGACAGAGAGGAAAAGGGAAAAGTTACACCTTTCTGAGTCAGGATCCAGAGAAGCAGCCGACCCAATGGAACCCTGTGGCAGCTTGTAGGCCCTGCATTAGGAAGTGGGAATTCTGGGAAGGAAAGTGCGTTCTGTCTCACTGAAGGATTAATTACTCCTCCCGTCTCCTAAGCATGACCTGCGTAAACCACTTTCCTCTTTCCTTCGGTCCCTGGTCGTTACACTTAATCTCCTCTTAGCTCTATTTCCCCTGATACAGAGCTTTCCCACCTTTCTTGTCAGCTCTCCTTGGCAAGTATCGAGGTTTGTCTGTGAGCCTGTGAGCCTGTTCCCCCTCTGCAGTTTGTCTTCCGGTTTCTTTCTTTGGGGTTACACCTCTGGTCTGCCTTCTCTCTTGGCATCAGCTCTGAGAGGGCAGAACCTTGCTTGTTTTTTTCATTATCAGACCCGTTTAGAGTCACAGAACCAGAGGTCTGGGCTCACATTGTCAGCTGGACGTTGGGTGGAAGGAAACAGGCATGCGTAGCATGAGGTGGAAGTTGGGTGACCCATAAAGGTTGTGGTAGAGAGGTCCTTGGGTTAGATTGGTGGTCGGACGAGGTTTTGGAGGATGTATCTTGAGGTTAAGGGATACACTTGGAAGGAGACGGAGCTGAGAAGTAGGAAGATGTTCCCTGCCACAGTGGGGATAAAGGTGTCCATTGATTTGTGAAGCTGCTGGATGAGTTGGCCCAGGAGGGAAGGCGGGAAGGTGGTGAGGCCTGTGAGTAACTTCGTGAGAGAGCCTGGTGGGAAACCAGCTGCTGGGCCATGATGGTCAGGGCCTTGGTTCGCTAGAGAGAGCACCATGTATGTAGGCAGCTGCTTAGGGGTACAAGGTGACTGGGAGGAAAAGTATGTGGTGGTTGCTGGGATGTGGCTGAGTTCAGCACTGGAGTCCTGTTGAGCTCCTCCTGTGTTTGTGTTCCTCTGCAGGTTTATCGTACGTCCTGATGTCAAGCAGAGAAAGATGGCCAGCTTTCTGGACTGGAGCCTGTGTACCTTGGCCCACTCCTCCTTCCAGACCATCGAGGGGGTCATTGTCATGGACGGGATGCTGCAGGCCCTGGTAAGCACCAGGGACAGCTTGTGGATCTGTGGGACTGTGTTTCCAAACTGATGGTTCATCCCCAAACTGTTGGCTCCAGTGACTCTAGGTTCCAGCGACTGGAGCATGGTGGGGTTTGTTTGCATCACAGAAGTGTGGTTCCATCTTTTGCTGCGGTGTGTTTAGTGTTTGAGGCTGACCAGGAGTGGAGGCTAACAGGAGAAAGCCGATGAAGTGCGCATCACCACTAGGGGGCAGTGGTGTCTGTAGAACTGCAGCCGTGTCCTTGTGGGTTTTGCTTAGTTTCGTTGACTAAGGCAGTCAGTGACGCCAGCCCTTGTGAACGAGGCAGAAGGCTTGAAATCTGATCCTTTTTGAATTAGTGGGTTAATCCGAGGTTTCTAGTATCTGAGTTTAAATACAGAGTCTGGGACCTGTCTCGAGAAGCCCGTTGTGCCTGACCTACTATTGCTGGTCTTCTCTGTATGGCTTTTTAGTACTGACAAGAAGAACGCTCTAGTGTGAAATCCTGTGAACAAGGCTAGGAAGCTCCTGCACCAGTACTCAGGAGGTCACAGACGGACTTCTAAGACTTTGTTTGGTTTTGATGCTCAGTGTTCAGAAGGTCATAGTGCCTCTAATGCTGTTACTAGGGTCAGTGTTTACGAGGTCACAGCGGCTTTCTGAGGCCCCGGTTTTGAGAGTCAGCATTCAGGAGGAGGGCATGGATTGCCCTGAGGGTGGCAGATGATCTGGACTGTAGCTCCAGGGCCAGACCTGTCTTCTTGACTTCCTTTGACTACATAGGGTGAGATTTGAGAGTAGTTCTTGTCCTTGTGTTTGAGGCAGAGGAAACAGGAACCTTTGGGGAAGTTTGAAGGCAACCAGCCATACTGGCATCTTGGGTTTGGCTGTCTGCACACCTTTACACAGGTCCTGAGGCAGGGTGGGAGGTGCTAGGGCCAGGTGCTTGAAACCCTAGGAAGGGGACGTGGACCTGGGGACAGGAAGATGAGTAGAGACTCTCAGGACCCCCTGCATCTTCCTCTGTAGCTGTGTGTCATCCTGGCTGTGGGAGCGAGAAATGCTTGATCTCCTCATTTCCAGCTGTATTGCTGCTGCTTCAGAGGGCTGCCCTTCAAAACACGTAGGAAGGAAACCTGGGAAAACGAGATGTTTATGTCCTGTGCAAATCGAGACGTGATTTGCTTGCTATGAGGACTGGCTCTTCCTTCGTTTTGTTTGTCCACAGAGTTGTGCAGTAACCGCTGTCCCCACTGTCTCTCTTCAGTCTGTCACTCCACACACCACACCACTCCATGGCACCCGTGGTCCCTGACCTGCATGTCTGTGGAGGTGGCTTTTAGTTTACATGTTTAGACTCATGTAGGGTAGGCTTCTTTCACTGAGCACAGTGTCCATAGGTCTGTCTGTCCGTGGTGTGTGTTAGTCCTCCACTCCTTCACTCCTTTCTTGTGGTCAGACAATGTTTCATTATGTGGTTGGTTGTGATTAGTGCTACAGGGAACATAAGAGTTTTCTTTCTGTTTGTGTGTGTGTGTGCGTGTTTAAATTTATGTTTACAATTCTCTTGGGTATGTAGCAGTAATTTTTTCTAATGCGTGTGATAATAGATATTAACTCAGCAGATAGTGTTTCAGCTCGCAGTGTTTTTTTTTCTCTCTCTCTGATAGTGCTGGGTTGTCAGACTAAGACCTTTAAACATGCTAGGCAAGCACTGAACCATCTAGGTTTTCCCAGTCCCTAATAGTTTTTTTTTTTTAGATCATATTTTGTCCTTGAAGTATTTTTTAAAAATTATGGTTGTGGGGCTCAAGAGATGGCTCACTTGCTGCCTTTCCAGGTGGACCTGGTTCAGTGTCCAGTACCCATGTTGGGAGGTGCACAACTCCCTGTAACTAGTTCCCGGAGATCTGATGCCATCTTTTGGCTTCTGTGAGCACTTATACACATGTGCACACACACATAGATCACACACATATACCCATAATTAGAAGTAAAATAAATCTTGAGAAAAATTATGGTTGCCTTCACATGTCAGTTATAGTGTGTACGTACATGCACACATGTGTATTTCTTTTACTATATATATACATATATATTGTGTGTGTGTGTGTAAAAGTTATGGTTGTCTCTTTTGTCATATTAGTGAACTCTGAGGTTCTACCTGTGGCAGATATCTTTGGGATTTGCGAGTACAGATGGATAGCCCATACCTTGGAAGGCTTTGCTCTAGCTGTATGGAGAGGGTTTATTGTGATTTTCATTTTGATTGCAGTAGCGGTTGGTACAAGCAGTGACCTACCCTGAAGGGTAGCGTGAGGAGCGGGGGGGGGGGTGTGTGTGTGTGTGTGTGAAGGATGCGGAGGTCACAGCTGTGTGCCCCCATGATTGATTTATAAATCACGGTTGGTAGTGTGCATTTGTGTCTTAGGTAACTGGTGACGAGGTAGACAGAAATGGTTAATTTGAACGATTTGGATGTAAATAGATTCTTGATATTTTGGCATTAATATTTAAAAACATTTTATTCCTACTTCTGTTTGCTGTGTGTGTGCACAGCATGCGCCACGGTGTGTTTGTGGTGATTCAAGTGCTTTTAATTGTTGAGCTCTCTTTCGAGCCCAACAGCAACAACAGTAATAATAATGATAAAAGATTCCAGAATAACTGTTCGTTATGTCCACCATGTGCTTCCTGGGTTTGAACTCAGTCTTCAGGTTTGATGACCAATTGAGCCATCTCTCTGCTTCCCTGCCCTGCCTGCTGTCATCGTGGTCCCTGTCGTGTATCCATCCCTGTGTCGCCCCCCCCCCCCACCCAGTTTTAACTTCTTTTTGTTTTTGGAAACAAGGTTTCTCTGTGTAGCCCTGGTTGTCCTGGAACTTCCTCTGTAGACCAGGCTGCCCTCAAACTCAGAGATCCACCTGCCTCTGCTTCCTGAGCGATGAGATTAAAGGTATGTACCACCATGCCTGGCTCCCTATGCTTTTTAAAAATGAGGCACGTTTTACTATGTCGCCCCGGTTTGCCTGGAATTTGTAGACCAGGCTGGCTTTGAACTTGTGATACTCCTTCCTCTTCCTCCTGAGTGCTAGGATTCCAGGTGTATGTCAACACCTCTGGCTTGGCATGAGTCTTGTTGAAAAGTTTTAGATCAAGAGAATACAGGAAGGTCTGACAATGTAGCTAGAGTCTGACCTGTCTAGCATGTGTATGTGGCGCACAGGAGGGCAGACATGATTAATCTCAGGGGATTGATTTTAGACTGGCTTTGTTCAGCTCTCTGCATTCTTTCTGGGGTTAGGTGAGAAAGATCTTGCTTTACAGCTCAGGTTAGCTTCAGTCTTGTAAATACAAGGGTTATGTGTACGTATCACTACACCTAGCCAGCACTCTGCATTTCTGAAGGGCTTTGGGATCTATAGCTGACTACTTGCCAGCCTGGCTCAGGAGTTTCTCTGATCTGCCCATGGCAATAGAGATGCAGCTGGCGGGGTAAGTAGGGGCTGTAAGACTCCAACGGGAGGTGGGATAACCTGCTGGGCTCTAACCGAAGGTTCGCTGGAGGTCCTGCCAGAGTGATCACCTGTTTCTTGTCTCTGTGTGGCTCCCAAGTTTTCTTTTTTTTTTTTTTTTAAAGATTTATTTTTTTTTATGTATACAACTTTCTGCCTCCACCCGCCAGAGGAGGGCACCAGATCTCTTTACAGATGGTTTTGGAGCCACCATGTGGTTGCTGGGAATTGAACTCAGGACCTCTGGAAGAGCAGACAGTGCTCTTAACCACTGAGCCATCTCGCCAAGTTTTCTGTTTCTCCTTTCTTATTTGGGACGTGCATCGAGCATTAGATTGCGCTCAGATACTGGAGGCCCAGTTGCTGTTCATTCCTTGCCAGTTATGCCAGTGGGTTGAGATTCCTTTTAGTGACTTAAGCCAGTTAGACGTGTGTGCCTTTTATTCGAACATCTTCAAATTCCAGTGTTGAGGGAGAGAAATTCTCTCTTTCCTTCCTCCCAAGGTGTAAAAAGGGTTCCCAGAGGCTTAGAAAAGTTGTCTCCTGCTCCCCCACCCCCAGCTGGGTGTGTTGGCAGGGAGGGGAAGATGAGACCCAAATCTCTGCTGTTGGGGCAGGGTGCCGTGGTGGTTTGGCATCCGCACCTCTGCTCTATCTAGAGAGATTTGCCCTGAGGATGGTGAGCAATTGTCTGACGCAGACACCTGAAATCCCGGGAAGTGGACGAATGAAACCGTGGATCAGCAGCCATGGTGGTCTCTCGCCTTGGGCTCGCAGTGCCTGACTCGGCCTCCCAGAAGCCCAAAGTCCTGCTCCTTGGGGCAGCGGCATCTCCCCGGTCTCCCACTCAGCTTTCTTTTCTCATTTGGAGGGTCACTTGGGTCTGGTCTGGCTCCAGGGCAGGAGGAAGTTACACTTAGTGGGTGGAGCAGTTTCACCATGGGCTTGTCAGACCTGAAGGCAGAGGGCTGGGTGTCCTGTGCATGATGAAACTTGCAGGTGTATTGTGCTTCAGGATTGCATGTTTCCTTTGATGCACTTGGCTTCGTTTTTATCCACCTGTTCATTAGTGTGGGTTAGGCGAAACAGGTGAACCCTGAACAAGTCACATCGAAACTAGGATTGATTTTATTTCCCTCGAAGCATAGCCCTCTTGCCGCGTCGATTCTTAACTCCTGTAGGACCGAAACAAGAGCGACTTCACTTCTCTGGAGGGCCCCTTTACTCTGGAGTATTTATAATATAAGTACTTATAAGAACATTTGAGAATGGAAAGCATAATTTAAATAAAATTAAAAATGTATTTGTGGGTTTCCCTCAGATTCGGAGTTTCTAACTGCTGTGGCTTCTCTGCTTTTCCTGCGGTGGCCATGATAGTGTAGGAACTTCTGCTCCCAAACACAGGCTGCTGGCAGGAAACGTCCTGCCTGTGTTGATTGGTGGCAGGAGATGCTCTTTTGTTTACCATCTGTTAGTACTGTATCTCTCCTTCACAGTGAAGTTTTCTTATTTTTCCTATTTTTAAATTCTTTAAAAGTTTTCCAGGCACAGTGGCACAGGCCACCACTCAGCTCTGCGCTGAGGCAGGTGGATCTCTGAGTTTGAGGCCAGCCAGGTCTACCCAGAGAGTTCAAGGGTGGCCAGGGCTACACCGAGAAACAGCCTCGAAAAACAAAAAACAAAACAAAGAACAAATAAAATTCAAGGTTTATTTTATTATTGTCTAAAGGTAGAATTCTTACTACAATATGGTTTGGGGGTATAGCTCAGTAACTTGTTTAGCTAGCATTCTTGAAGCCCTGGGTTTTTTTTTACTCAGAACTGAAAAAAACAAAACAAAACAAAAAACCCACAAAATTCTACCCAAACCCAGCAACCTCACAAACTGTAGTATTAAAACTCACGAAAGTACAGGAGGCCAGCCTGGTCTGCAGAGCCACTTCTAGGACAACCAAGGTTACTACATAAAGAAACCCTGTCCCAAAAAACCAAAACAAACCAAAAAAAAAAAAAAAAACCAAAAAAAAAAAAAAACCCCTCAAGAAAGCCGAGGGCACCAGGATCTACAGGCCCATCCCAGGCTTCTACATGGCAGCCACCAGTAGACATGGTGTCTTTTCTCACATGTGGTTGTGGTTTCCAGGATGAAAGAGGTCAGGTACCTGGGTACAAGTGACTGTTGACTGGATTGCCTGCGTGGACAGGCATGAGGGACCAGTGTCCTGGACTTGGCTCTGCCTGGGCCTTCAGTCGCCTGACCAAGCTGTCCTGGCCGTGGCCTCTCAATAGGCTTTAGCTGTTTTTGATTTCATCTCTGCTAGTGGCCTGAGGCATAGGTGTGGTACTTGGCTCTATCTTGCCTTTGAACTGTGTGGAGACTGGTCGGTACCCGGCATGCTCTTTAGACAGAACTTAGCCTATTATGACTTTATGGACTTTGGCTTCTCTTTGGGGGACTTCTGGTGTCTGGAGATGCTCAGTATGCAAAGGGCAGAGTGTCTGGATGGTTCTGCCTTGATGTTCAGGGTAGCTTTTCTTTTTGTTCTATTTATTTTTATGTATTTTGTGGGTGTGGTGTGTGTGACATAGCACTCACGTGGAGGCCAACTTGCAGAAAGAATTCTCTCCTTTCGTCGTAAGAATCCCAGGAATTGAACGCAGTCCTGACAGCAGCAAGGGCCTTTTCCCACTGAGCCATCTTGCTCGCCCCCAAAGTCGGATTTTGGGTGGAGAAAACATGTGACAGTGTGGGGATTGAGCACTGAGTGCTGCGTGTCTGTAAATTCAAGGGAATAAGTTCCTGCGTTAGGCTTTGAGTAGACGGAGCAGCACGTTCTCGCTCTATCTAATTTCTTGTAGCTCAGCGTTTTACATAGGTGAGCCCCGTAGGAACATGTCCGTACATGCCGGCAGTGCAGGGGAGGGACTTTGTAGGTCACAGGCCTCATCCTCCTTATTCCTGTGCTGGTGTGAGCTGGGTTAGTGCTGGAGGCTGAGGAGCTGGTGCACCCCACACCCCCCTTTAGCCTTGGCTGTGACTTCTGTGGCAGGCCATTTGAACACTTCACAACTCCACCCGCCTCTCTCCTCTCACCTGGCCCGTGGACAGATGTTGATATCTGGTTGCCCATACTTTCCTTGGCCTTCCTTCTCAAAGCTTCCCTCAGGCCTTGGCTGTTGACACCCCATCTCTGCTTTGCCCTTGGTCCCTGTTTCCTGCTCTCTGTCCTTGTTTAGAGCCCTCATTCTGTGGGTGCACTTGAGACACCTCTGGAGTCACAATCTCACCTCATGCCTGTTGTCCGCCTTAGCCTTGTGAATGTGGAAGCCTGACGGTGGTGGTAGAGGTGTTGGCGGCGGTGGTGGTGGTGGTGGTGGGTGTATGAGAGAGGAAGAGAGACAGAGACTCAGAGACTGAGACTGTCTCTGCCTGTGTCTTCCATGCCTGCTGTGTTGTTTGGTTCTCTCGTCTCCTTTGTCTTGTCCAGAGCATCACCTGGCTTTCCAGCCACCCCTCCATGATGCCTTAGTCCCACCCCACACGTCTCATCCTGTCGTGTGGCTCCTTAGCCTGTTTTGACCTCACTCAAGCCTATCCTGTCTGCTGTGCCCAAGCAGCACAAGTCTTTATCTTCTGATAGTAGGGCAAGCCATCCTACTTTAAGTAGTTCCACGGGGCCTTTGTTGCAATTTATGTAAAATAGTCTCACACTAGCCCAGAATGGAGTATAACAAAAGCTTATTTAATAGGGGGCGAATTCACAGAAAGATTAGTGATCGCAGTCCTCTGCGTGCGCTGGGAACTGGAACCGAATCCAGTAACCAAACAGTGTTGAAATTAGTATAGTTTCTACGTGATCGTTTCAGTTCTGGGCGACTGGGAAGCAGATGAGCAGTCACTGCTCACAGGCCCATACTATCATCCTGTCTGTTGGGGTCTCTGAAGTTGTGTGCTGTTCCACGGTCAAGGCAGCTTTCTCTGTATGCAGTAGGCCGCCCCTCGAGGGACTAGGGAGCGAGACACTTCAGAAGGAAGATCTGCCAAGGACAGGTTGGGGTCTTCCTGCCGTCTGTGCACAGAGGACGGCGGCATGTCATCAGTACGCCGAGTGTTCCAAGTTGGGCACCCGGCACCGTCCTCATGCTTGTGTGTGGACTGGTTAGCTCAGGTGATGAAGTCTTGAGCGTCTGTATGGCTGCTGGCCAATGTCTGTTCATTGGAGAAGCTGGGTCCTTTGTGGCCAGTGGGTTGGCCAGCCCTCTGTGGCTGAAGGTCATGCTCTTGCTGTGGGACAACAAAATGTCTGTATCAGCTCCCTGAAATTGTTCTCTCTGTATCCTCTTTCAAAACTTTTGGGCAGTCGACACTTTGTCCTGACAGTGTACAGATTGTCTGTCCTTTGGACTAGGTCATTCTAGTGGCTTAGCCCCGCCAGACAAGCCTTCTCTCCCAACACCTCCCCGCTGTTTTGTTTAATGACAGAAGATATAGGATCTCTGCATTCTGTGCTGTGTTCTGAGGAGTCATTGGAGGGCTCTTGACATAGAGTTCTTGTAGAATCCAGGCTTGCTTTGAGCTAACTCACCCCCCTAACTCCAGCTCTGGACCGACGGGATTGTAGACATGTGCCACAGCGCCCTTCTTGATCAGTCTGAGTCCTCTCAGGCAGAGGCATCGCTGGTTCCTGTTGGCTTTGCGGGCACTGTGTGTACCGCTGCCCCCCCTTCCGTGTGTCATGTCTTTGTGGTACCGCCTCAGCCTTTCCTTGCCTGTGCTTCTTTCCTTCCTCCTTTTCTCTCACTTCCACCTGGGGCCAGTACTGACCTGGCCTGCATCAGGGAAGTTTGGGCTTTGGTCTCTGACTTCAGGTGCCTCCGCCATACTGGGCATTCCTCCAGGTGCCCATGGCTCCTGCCTTTGAGCCTGGAAAGCTCCGTGGTGGTGGGCTACCCTCAGTCCTGGGCTTTCTGTGGGAGGACTGCTACCACACTCTGCCACATCCCTCAGGTATTGAGGAATGGTTATTTTTACTTAAAAAGCACTAGAAATTGAAATAAGGACAATAACACAGACTTGAGGGGTTGGCGTTATCCGCCCTTAACATTGGCCCATTTTCCTATTGTCTAAGGTCCTTCCTATTGGTGAGTTTTCTTTTCAGATCATGGAGGTTGCAGTGAGTAATTGTGTTTTTGTTGCTGGGAAGAACTGATTCTCCAGAACTGGCTGTGCTGGTACCTGCTTGTCTGAGGCAGGACGATCATGAGTTTGAGGTCATCCGGCTGTATAGGGAGATTCTGTCTCATATAAATGAGCAAACAAACCCGAACTTGATGTTTTAGCTTTCACTTTCTGAAATTCTTCTGTTAACGGGATAATTTCTTTCAGTTATGTGTTAGAAGAGGGGGCTTTGTTTCTCTAGTAAGGAAACAAAGTAAGTAATCTTGTCTCTGGGATATGGTCAGACCTGAAACTGCCCAGCGGGTAGTTTATATCCTGAGAATTTGGGCTGATCCCATAGTTCAGAAGTCACCCAGAGGCACTGCCATCTAGGGAACCATCAAACCAGAAATGTCCAGGGCATCCATGGGACCCCTCAAAGAGCTGCGGCTGTGAGGGAAGACATGGTAGGAAATACCGTCTCTTATTCTAATGAGCTATTTATTCCCATCATTGACATTCAGTTTCAGCAGTCTGCCTATTGGGCAGGTGATGCCTCTGGCTAGGATGGTGCTTCTGGGGCTGGGTCCTGCCCTGTATCTGAGCACCCCCTTTCTAATGTACTGTTCTTCTTGGGGTAGACAGTCCTTCAAGCCGTTACCCATCTTTGTTTTTATAAGCCAGTTGATGTGCTAGGCCTCCGTTTTCTAGACTCTACTTTGTGGAAAGAGTTTCTTCCCCCCTAGTGCTGGAAGAAGGGCCTTCAGGGTGACCTGTTCTTATGCCTTTGCGTTGGCGGAGAGGCAGAGAGGGTAGGTCCTCTGGCTTAGACAAGGACCTGACTTGGGTGCTCAGCCTGGAGTTGCTTGTATGGGTTTTGGCGACTTCCTGTGTGACGTGTTTAAAAGCACCTTCTAATTCTAGCATCACTGGGTTGCTAAGCTTTTCATGATGGAGAGCTTTCTTAGTGTTAGATCGTTGTCTGCCCCGCGCCTTGTCCCGTCTGTGAGGTGGTCTGGGCACAGCAGCGCCCTTCTGAGAGACCAGTGAAGTGCTCGTGGTAACCTGCTACCCTAATGCTGTGCTTTGAGTTCAGTCTAGTGCTCGTCAGTGTTCCCAAGGTTCCAGATTGGTGAGCTTCTCAGAGACCTTGCATTTTCTGTGACAGTGCAGGGACCTTTCTCCAAGGGCCTGGGGTGGAGTTGTTTTTCTTGGCTTGAATTTGGCAGTGCCTTCAGGGAGCCTCAAACCAGCACCTCTTGCTTGGCAGCAGGGTGAACTTGCTTCTGTGTGGCTCTTCAGCCTGTGATTTACAGGGCTTGGAGAACATGCCCCAGGGAGGGGAAGCTAGCTTGGGTGGGGAGCAGTAGAAAGGTGCGGTGGTGGTTTAGGATGATTACTGGGAAACTCGTTTCGTTTGCACCTTGCACCGAGCTAGTTTCTAGAACAACAAAAACAGACGTGGTTGCTCCTCCTGCGTTGAGAGGTGTTTTTTCCCAAACTGTTGGTGGTATAATTGCCTTGGTGCTGCCTATGCTTTTCAGAAAAGCAGGTGGCTCTATGTTAGTTCCGATTTTATGTATCCTCAAAAGAGAGGCGTGTGTATGAATCAGTGCAAGGGCTCAAGTTCCTCTGAAGCCGAGAGTCATTCTCCCCAGGGCAGGGCAAGCACTGATCAACATTGGAAAGGTTGAAGTACTGTGAAAAAAAAAATTTTTTTAAATGAAGTATAGCCCATGCTGGCTGTGAACTTGTGGCCCTCGTCTCTTGCTCCAGCCTCCTAAGTGTTGTGGAGATGCCTTTTATATGAAAAATCAAAATCCCATATTCATTTTTCCGTTCATTTTCCTGGGTTGCCCCCACTCCCACCCCCAGGACAGCTCTGGCTGTCCTGGAGCTCACTCTGTGTAGTTGGTTATTTTATTTTATTTTTTTTTGAATTTTCAAGACAGGGTTTCTCTGTAGCTTTTTTGGTTCCTGTCCTGGAACTAGCTCTTGTAGACCAGGCTGGCCTTGAACTCACAGAGATCCTCCTGCCTCTGCCTTCTGAGTGCTGGGATTAAAGGCGTGCGCCACCACCGCCCGGCTAGTTGGTTATTTTTATTCTTTGCCCTTTGGGTGCCCATCACCCAACTCCAAATAAATACATGGAGGCTTATTCTTGCTTATGGATGCTTGGCCTTAGTTTGACTTGTTTCTAGCCTGCTTTTCTTAACTTAGATTATCCCATCTACCTTTTGTCTCTGAACTTTACCTTTCTCTATTTTATATACGTTTCTTTCCTTCTTACTCCATGGCTGTCTCTCATTCTCAGTAATGAGTCTGTGTTCATCAATATCACTGCAAAAGAAGCTTCCTTGTCCATAGCAGCCGGCAGTGCAATGGATCATGACTTCTGCATGATTTGTGGACATCAACGTAGTTTCCAACGACAGCTTGGATCATGGACATCAGCCTGTTCCTTCCTCCGTGGGCAGCATGGATCATGATGTCAGCACGGTGTCCAGCAGAAGCACCGATCATGGATGTTACATAGTCTGGGACCAGGACCTTTGAGAGCTCCAGGCTGCTATGCATCTCTCTACTCTTGGTGCCAGCCACCCTGCCGGGACCCTAAGCACCGTCATGTTTGCAATCTGTGGGTAGCGCTGCAGCTCCGTTTTTTTCCTGCCCTCAGCAGGGTGAGCAGTGGCGTCTGTGGCAGCGGCTTGAGCAGCGGCAGCGGGACACTGGCCTAGTGATGGGGTGAGGCTGGTCAGTGGTGGCCCTAACCTGCCGCTGCCTGAGGACTAACCCTGCTTCATAATGACATGTTCCTATACATGTGACTGCTGGTGTGTCTCTGGTTCTCCTTCACCTTGCTACTTGCCTCTCTGTTCGGTATTACATTAATCAAATTAAACTGTATTACATTAATCAAATCATTTAATATTATTAAATTTAATATTAAAATATTAAATTATAAATTATGTGTATATGTTTGTATGAGAATTTGTCATGTGAGTACAATGCTTATGGAGGCCCCAAAAGGCTGTTAGACCCCTGGAGTTACAGGTGGTTTTAAGCTAGCTGATGTGGGTGTTGGGAACTGAACTTGGGTCCTCTGGAAGAGCAGTACATACTTTTAACTGCTGACCTATCTCTCCAGTCACCACAGCTGCCTTTTATAAGGTTGAGAAGACTCCTCCTCCTTTACAATTTATTGAGTTTTCATCAGGAAACTAATCGTGTATTTTTATTTGTTGTTATGTTAATTTGCTATATAGTACATTAATGGATTACTGGATATTAAACTAGCCATGCATTCCTTGCCCATGAAGGATAAACCCCATTTGGTCATGGTGTAAAGTCCTTGTAGAATGCCTTTGGAGTCAGTTTGCTAACGTCCATTCAAGGGTTTTTATATCTGTATTCCATGGCTGTTGGTTGTAGTTTTCTGTTGTAATCTTGGCTATGTATTGGGGTAACAGTGACCTCATACAGCCAGCTGGCAAGCATTTCCTCAGAGTTTGTGCAGGGTGGTATTTTTTTCCATGAATGTTAGCTAGAATTCAGTAATGAAGTCACTAATTTTCCTACTAGGATTTTATTTGTGGGAGGATTCTAAACCACAAACTCCATTCTTTACATGATATAGTTCTACTCCAAGTTTTTACTTATTTTGTTTTCTTAGAAAAATTCCATATATGTATGAACGTTCTGCCTGCTTGTCTGTATGTGCACCACATGCATGCAGTACCCATGGAGGCCAGAAGGGCATTGGATCCTCTGGAACTGGAATAATTTCAGGTGGTTGTAGGCAGTCATGTGGGTACTGAGAACTGAACTTTGGTCCTTTGCAAGAGCAGCAAGTGCGTTTAACTGCTGAGCCTTCCCTTGAGGGCTAAGTTTTGTCTCTCTCTCTCTCTCTCTCTCTCTCTCTCTCTCTCTCTCTCTCTCTCTCTCTCTCTCTCTCTCTTTTCTCTGAAGATTTTGGAGCCTGTCCTGGAACTAGCTCTTGTAGACCAGGCTGGCCTCCAACTCACAGGGATCTGCCTGCTTCTGCCTCCTGAGTGCTGGGATCAGAGCTGTGCACCACCACCGCCAGGCTAAAAGTTTCTATTTTTTGACCTATGCTAATTTCTTTTGAGGTCTTTGCCCGAAAGGTCATGACAATCCTTTGCCATCCTTTTGAAGTCACTGCCCTTTGACTTTCTCATGCTCCTTATTCTGGACATCGATCTACTTTTGTGTGTGTGTGTGTGTGTGTGTGTGTGTGTGTTGGCCTGTGAGTCCAGGTCTTAATTATGGAAGGCAAGTGCATCTACTACTGAGCTACACCCTCTGAACTTCTGCTCACACACACCCAGCAGTTCTGATTTCAGTGTGCTTCAGAAGTATAGGCGCTTTGAGGTCCATGATGCTTTAAGTGTGGTTGCCATTGTCTGTTTTATGGCTGTGGCCTGTGCTCCTGGCTGCTTTCTGGACAGGCACAAAGCCTTACATGGACTCTGTGGACTTTTTTTTTTTTTTTTTTAAATATTTATTTATTTTATTATGTATACAATATTCTGCAGGCCAGAAGAGGGCACCAGACCTCATTACAGATGGTTGTGAGCCACCATGTGGTTGCTGGGAATTGAACTCAGGACCTTTGGAAGAGCAGGCAATGCTCTTAACCTCTGAGCCATCTCTCCAGCCCCCTCTGTGGACTTTTTAAAAGTGAAAAGGGTCTCACTTCTGTATTATCCCCATGTGATTTATGATCTGGGCCTGAACTGTGTGAGTTCCCAATTTGCAGACCTGGGCTGGCTTTTATGTGCTGTGAGATAGAGGGTGGACAGGTGGGCAGCAGGGTGCGGTCAGCCTCTGTCCCAGATGGTGGTCGGGTGGCCAGCAGGGCCATGCTCTTCCCTTGTTTACTCCTGGTGCCAGACCCGCTCCAGAGTTACAGTGTACAGTGCTTGTGTTGTGTCCAGTTGTGTGTGGCGGCCGAGTGCGGCAGGTATAGAGAGTGGGAACGTGCAGGGCCCTAGGGTCCACTGGCAGGTTCCTTCTGGCCTGCCCAAACTAAAGCTTTCCCTTGGTGACACCTCCCTGAGGCCTCTCAGGTTCTAAGCTGTGACATGGTGTTTCAGAGGTGACAGTTAAGGGCCCGAGTCCCGGGTTGCCATTCATTTGCTCTGAGTGTGTTGAAGAGATGCTGCCTGTGGTTGTTGGGTCTCTAGAGAAAAATGAAGTTAGGGGACTTGTGTCATGGACTGGCATTGAGCTGGTGGAAAGAGCTGAAGAAGACAATGTGGCTTCTGCTAAGGGGTTGTGACTGCCAGCATTTTGAATCTGTGGTTGGTTGGTCTCAGTTCCCAGGTGGGAGCTGAAGGAGCTGGGTTGCCTTTCCCCACTCACTGAGCATAGAGGCACAGTTTGTGCTGCAGGACCCTTGTGTGGACAGATTTTAGAGTTTGTGCCTTGTGATGCCCCAGCTTTCAGGTGAGACTCCCTCCCCATTGTCACTACCTGTTCTGCTTGAGCAGCTTCACAGTCTGGGGAGTCAACAAGCATCAGACTTCTCTGGGTTCTATTAATAGCACTGGGTGGAGCTGGGACTTGACATCAGGACCTGGATTTTATGTTTTAATGTGTGTGTTTGTGTGGATGCTTATACATATGTGTGTGTATGTGCTTATACATGTGTGTCTAATTGTGTGTATGTGTTTGTGTGGATGCTTATATGTGTTATGTATGTAATGTTTGTGTATACCTGTGAGGACCAGCAGGAAGGGTCCAATGCAGATGGCTAGACACTGATTGGACCTGATTTTGATTTTGGTGCATGTATATATGTGTTGTATATATGTTGTATATATGTGTTGCTATATGCCATTACGTGGGTTTATGCCTTTTAAAATGCTTATAGACTTGTGTGTCTACATGTGTTTATGCTCATGTTTTATTTGCCTGTTTGTTTTTTGAAACAGGGTTCTTCCTGTGTAGCTCTGGATACCTTGGAACTTGCTGTGTAGACCAGGGTGGCTGCGAGTTGATGGTGATCCTCTTGTCTCTGTCTCTCAAGTGCTAGGATTATAGACATGAACCACATGTCTGCTTGTGTTTATGGTTTGCATGTGTGTAAATGTGTGGAATCAGTGTGGCACCAGTGCTCTGGTGAAAGAGAATTCTAGCGAGGACCAGTGTTTCAGTGAGGGTCAGTGTTCTTAAAAAAAAAAAAAAAAACTATTCGTGTGTGCGGTGTGTGTGCGTGTGTATTTGGTGCATGCTTGACATGATGTGTGTGTAGAAGTCAGGAACAGATTCCAGGAGATCAGGATCAATGTTCTAACTGAAGGGTCAGTGTTCTGGTAAGCACCAGTAATCTAGCAAGTATGCTAGAGAGAAGGACTTAGTTCTAGTGAAGTCAAATAGTTGTCTGCTGCTGCCCTCCAAATCTAGCACTGTGTACAGAGTCTGCAGGCTGTGTGGCTGCCGTCACAGGGAGGGTGAGTTGGGAGGTGCTAGATCCAGTGGTAAGCTGTGGCAGAGGGTTGAAGACTTCTGTGGAAGGCGAGGAGGGCGGAACCCTCCTGGGTTGGCTAAGGTGGTGAGAGAGGAGGGAAGACTTCCGTGGCTTCTCACCTTGGTGTGGATCCTCTGGTCTACAGCTCTGAATTTGTACACAGATGACAATGATGAGACTTTGCACCTCTCTGTAGTTCAGTCTGTACGTACTGCAGGTTAGGATCAGAGCCCCTTGGAGGACTATGAGCAGACCTGTTGGAGGATTCCTTTTCTATACTTCCCTCTATCAGGGACTGACTTTCTTCACCTGGTGTTAGGTGGGCTTTTCTGTCCTGCCAGCCAGTTCCCAAATAACCACACAGAGACTTCTTATGAATTATCCAATAACTAAGGCTTGTTATTAGCTAACTACATTAGCCCATATTTCTTAATCTGTGCTCGGCCATGTGGCTCATTGTAGACTTTGTCCTCTTCTTCCTAGTGTCTTCTTAGTCCGGTTCTCCTTCCTAACCAACCTTATCCTGTGCAGCTATAGGCCAGTCAGCTTCTTTAGTAAACCAGTCACAGTGACATATATTCACCTGGTATAAAGGAGTATTCTACAAGTGTATGCTCAGCAAACATTCTGGAAGATGTAATGAGTTTGTTCTGATAACTTGTGTACATTTTAAACTTAGAAATGTATTTAAAGTATATTATTTTTTCAGGCTCAAATATTTAAGCATGGAAAACGTGAAGATTGTCTACCCTATGGTAAGATTAATTTAAAGAACAATATAAATATACTGCTCTGAGTTTGTGTGCTTCTGTGAGACAGTGTATATAACAGTGTATGTGTGTATTTAACAGTGTGTGTGTGTATATATATAACAGTATTGTAACAGAATAAACATACTGCTGTGAGTTTGTGTCCTTCTGTGACACAGTGTATATAACAGTGTGTGTGTATATATATATATATATATAACAGTATATATATAAAACAGTATTGTAACAGTACATATAACAGTATTGTAACAGAATAAACATACTGCTGTGGGTTTGTGTCCTTCCGTGACACTTTTGCTCAAGCATGAACCTGTAGCTTTGTATATTTGGACACTGTCAGTTCTTTGACTTTCTGGTTTTTGTTTCTTAATATAACTATGATAATAGGAAATTGCTAGAGGCTCTGTAGTGAAGAGCTGGGTTTTGCAATGCTCCAAGTGCCCTGACTTAATCGTGCCCTGGTCATAGTAGACTTGGTCCTACTATGGGACCTGGGACTGTATAGCTGCTTTGTTTTCCTGTGTCACCGTCCCCCATTGCTTCACCCCCCCCCCATATCATCTTAGCCTCTTCCTGTGAGTCATTCCTTATAATACTCATTGCTCTGTCCCTCTCACCCTCACCGTTTCATTTCTCCTTCATCTCCCTCCCCATTGCCCCCTCCTCACTACACCCTCCCCTTCACCCCTCCCTGTTATTCCCTCTCCATCAGTCATCACCTCATCCCCTCCCCCCACCCCCTCATTCCCTCTCCCCATCCCCTCATCCCTATCCCCTCCCCCATCCCCTCTCCCCATCCCTTCCTCTATCCCCTCCCCCATCCCCTCTCCCCATCCCCTCATCCGCCCCTTCCATCCTCCCATCTCCCACTCCATTGGCCTCACCTTCCCTCCTCACTCATTCCTTTGGTTCACCACCACCCTCTTTCCTGGCCTCTCACTTCCGATCCCCATCACTCCATCCCCTTCTCATTGCTTCAGCTCGTCCCTCTTTCCTGCCACCCATTTCTCCATTGTATCCTCTCTTTCCCTGGTCTTGTCCCAATCCCTCCCATCACTCCAATATGTCATTCCTTCTCCTTCCTCCTCCCCTGTCCTTTCATTCCCCTCCCCGTGCTCCCTCCTCTTCATCACGTCATCTTTTGTTACCCATCCATTCTCTCATCGTCCTCATCCTCCCTGCCTGTGGCCTCACACCCTTTCCCCGTCCCCTCACCCCTTCCTCACTTCTCTTGTCACCCGGTCCATCTCAGAGACCTAGCCCTGTGCTTCTATCCTAGGCTTTAGTTTTGTCTGTAGAATGCAATTATCATATTCCGCTCCACCTTAGTTCCCTGGATGGCCTATGCATCCCAGGGTCTCGTGTAAGAGCTCGTCCTATTATGCTCCCTTGGGGCTCAGTGTCCTGCCTCAGCATTGCCTCCATTCTAGCGTAGTGCTGAATGAGCACTCCTTGAATAAAGCAAACCCTAGAAGCACTGGTAAATTTGAATTGGCCTTCTTTTGCCCACGCTTGTGCCCCAGTGTCCCTCGGGCCCTGCATGATTGCTTGCAGCAAGATGGCTTCTCCTACGCTCTGGGCCTTTTCTACTTTTTGTTCCATGGTTAGGACAATGAAGAGGCTTCACTCTAGCATTCTGGTCAGATAACTTGGGAAGAACGAGGTCTTGCTCAGGGCTTCAGTGTGAATGGGGATTGACCCATTTCAGGGGTGCATGCCGCCTCCTGCTGCATTGAGTTGCATGTTCTCATCTGCAGCCAACACTGTGCTCCAGTGCCTTGATGGATGCAGACTCCCCGAGAGCAACCAGACCTTGCTGAGGAAGCTTGGCGTGAAGCTCGTCCAGAGGCTGGGGCTGACTTTCCTGAAGCCGAGGGTGGCCACATGGAGGTAAGTTAGGCCTGTGACCTTGTTTTTATCTCAAGAGGAGAGGGCTGTGTGGGCTGAACAGCAAACGTCTTCTGCTTTGGTTTCCCCTTTGGTGTCTGAGTGTTTCTGGTTTTGAAGGAATAGTTTGTCTTTTGGCTATTTTCTGACTCAGTATCTTCAGCAGAATAGCGGAAGCTAGAATGGTAATGGGAGAAGCTTGCTCTGCCTTTCCCTGAGGTACTGCTCAGGTGTACCTCCAAGGTGTTGGTTTGGGCTCTTGGGATCTTGGGGGAAAGCTTTCTGGTCAGTCACCTCTCAGAGAAAACTTGGCTCACTTTGGAAGGTTTGTTCAGAAATAAAAGTGTCTTTTCTTGCTGGTAGATGTAACGTCTTCTAATACCTCACAGCATATTGTTTGTGTGTGTGTGTGTGTGTGTGTGTGTGTGTGGTGTTTATTTTGGAGACAGGCTTATTCTGTAGCCCAGGCTAGCCTGGAGTCACACTCCTCTTTAATCTTCTGAGTACTGGGATCCTAGGCTTGTGCCATCCTGTCTAGAAGGTGCTGGCGCTGTTGCTATTACCATTATTGAATGCGAGCGTTCTACCACCGAGCTGCACACAGTTACCAATGTGTGTGATTTGAGAAAAGTTATATAAGTTTCGTTAAAACTTCTTCTAAAAGTGTAGTGAATTTCAGAGAATATGTTGGGCTTTAGAGATGTCTAACTGAAGTATCCTCACGTGTTAGTGTGCACTTCACTCTCAGGCTGAGTGCAGGCCACATTCTAGTGATCTAAGGTGTGAGTCTGCAGACTCAGGAGGAGCCTGTGACCTAGCCAGAGGCTGGCAGGTGGGCGAGGCAGCCTTCTGTTTTGCCCAGGCTGTCAGCTGATTGGACAAGACTCACCTGTGCTAGAGCTGGTCCGTGTGTCCAGAAGTGTCCTCAGAGACATACCAGATGTGTTCAGTTAATGCTCACAGCTACTAAGAAGCTTAATTTAAGAAAATGATTCAATATTACCATTATTTGTCTCTATTTTTGCACACCTAATAATGTCGTTATTAATAGAATTAGGTTTTGCTGGGCTTGGTGGCACACTCAAAACCCTAGCACTCTGTGAGGTAGGAGGAAAGCTTACGGCTGGCCTGCTGTACATGCTGAATTCCAGGCCTGCCAGAGCTACGTAGTAAGACTCTGTCGCTTAAAAAAAAAAAAAAAAAAAAAAAACCAAACCAGACCAAAATATGATCTGGTGTTTGTTTTGTTTTGTTTGAGATGGAGCCTGTATATGTAGCCCCAACCCTGTCTGTCCTGGAACTTGCTTTGTAGGCCAGTCTGTCCTCAAACACAGAGATCCTTCCGAGTGCTGGGATCAAAGGAGTGAGCCACCAAGTCTGACTAATGATTGGATTTCAAGGTCACCCTCTTGCTATTTGTTTTCTCTTGCCTTTTTCTCTTTTATTTCTCCCTCCCCACTTGTGCAGGGAAAGGGTCTTCTGTAACGGAGACTGACTGACCTTGAATTTGCTATTTTGATGACCTTGATTTCCTGGGTTTTTTTTCTGTCTCAGTCTGTCAAGGGCTGGGATTGCAGGCATGAACTACTGTGACCAGTTCCTCGTTCTATCTCTCTCTCTTTTGAGGTTCTTGTTATATCTCCTAGCACTACTCTCTAAAGGCTTTTTTCCCAGTGCAGATGGTGAAGTTTGGTCTTCAGAGGCCGTGGCGTGCTGGGTGGATCCACTTCCTGTCTTGTGTTGGCTTTAGTTTTGTTAGTTTATTTCAGTTCTTCTCTTCTGTACACAGGTTTTCCTTAAGTGAGAGCTGGAACTTCTGGTCTTCTCTGGACCCGATAGCCAGTGTCCCTAAGATCCCCTGAGTGCTGAGAACTCTGTGGAGCTTTCCCCTGATCTTCTCTCTGGGTCCTGTCCTGTCCTTGCTCACTGTGGGAATGACCGAGGACCTGAGGGAGATTGTGTGTGAGTTTTGTGTTCATTCTCGCAGCTCGTGCCTGTCTAGTGACCTGCGCAGCACTGTGCTGTGTGTTTGCTGCAGTCTTGGCAGTGCCTGTGAGGCGGAGGTAAAGGTGGGTGCACAGCTGCGATTCTGTGTTGGGGAGGAGAGCACCCTGTAATACTATCTCGGCCCAAGTGGGTCTCAGAGATTCAGACAATTCTCTTTGGAGGTGGGCTTTGATTACTCTGGTATGCCGACTCTTAGCAGGGAGTTGCTTGGTCAGGGCCAGACAGATGATGGTTGAGTGGTGTCCATGAACCACATTATTGTTGGTTCCCTTTTGCTTGTTCCCCAGGCAACTGGGAGATCTGTTCAGAGCTGCACTTGGCGCATAGGTAAGGAGTGGGCCCTGTGGCCTGGGCTGAGGTCTGAGGCCAGAATGTCAAACAGCTGGAGAAGGCAGCCATTTGCTTGTGAGCAAGGGTGAGGACCTGATGTCTTTCATGTGTAGCCTGTGGCGAGGCCTTGCCATTGCCTTCTGCCTTCAGACTTTGTTGTGGATGGCTCTTGAGAATTAGGGCATGTGTCTGCTCTAGGTTGACTTTCTTTGAGGCTTGTCCTGATAGTATTATATCAGTAGTCTTCTTTCTCCCCCAGTCTGTATGGTGTGTGAGAGTTTTTCAGGCCTCTTGTATGGTTTTGAGGGATGCTAAGTTGATGACTTCACTTACCAGACAGCTTGCTTTTAGGGTCAGGCTGTGCCTACCAGCCTGAGATGATTTTGCTCTGCACAGGTATCAGCGTGGCTCTCGGTCTTTGGCTGCCAACCTGCAGCTCAGTGCCCCGGGTAAGAGTGAGCAGAAGCCACTGTCCGATAGCTTAACTTCTGATGGCGATGAAGACTATGATGTTCCAGAGGGGGTGGAGAGCGTGATAGGTAAGTGGAGCCACAGTGTGTGTCACGCACGCCTCATCTACAGCATGTCTGTGCTTTTCTTCTCTGTTTACCCTCCCCTTCCCTTCCTCACCTAGCGTATGGTCCCTGACTGACCTCCCCATGGACACTCGCTCTTGCAGCACCAGCTTCCCTCTGTCCCTTCACCCCTCCACACTGCCTTCGTACACCTGACCCCTAAGTTGCTCTCCCTGGTTGTCTTCAGGGAATCAGGGTTCCCAGGAAAACAGACTTGGAACGTGGAACTCATGTCTCCAACCTTTATCCTCTTGTCTTGTCCGAGCACGCTTTTCATCATCTCAGACTACTGTAGGCCTCCACACTTATCAGGAATCTTGACCCAGGGTTCCCAGTCCCCCCTTTACTGTGCCCAGCCTCAGGTTCATCACTATCTCCTCACTCTCCCTTCCTTACTACGGATGCTGGATGGAGTGGATCCTCAGCTTCTACTTCCTGGGTGGATCCTGGCAGGAGGTACAGAACCATGTGATCATCTCCCTTGCTGTGTTCTGTCCATTCATTCTTCAGGACAGTTTTCCCCAGACTTGTCTATCCCTGCTGTCTGTATCGTCTCCTTGACCTCCATAGTGGTGTTTCTGCAGCCAGCACTCACACATATTTGGTCTTTTCTGGGACGACCCCTTCCTCCTTAGGATTCTCTTCCCTGGTTGCTGCGTCACAACACCTGTCCTGAGTCCCTCTAAACCACCTTGAACTCAGTAGACGCAGGATGAGTTCTCTTGCTCCTCTGTTATTGCCTGCTTATCTGCCTTAGGCATGTTGCTTCATGCTCTGCTCTCCCAAAGACCACCCAGCCTGCTGATTGGTTTCTTCCCACCCCCGACCGGTAGCTATCTTCTGGGGTTTGCCCTCTGACCAGTGTTTGGACCATACTGGGCTTGTAGGGCTGTGTGACCTAGAATAGCCTTCAGACTGCCTCTGGGCTAGTCCCCAAAGACCTCATCTTCCCTTGTGGGAGCCTTCCCAGATGTCTCGGGTTTCTTTTGACCTCTCTGGCTCACTGAGGCCTTTACCTGAGGAGGCAGCTTGCTCCTTGCTGATTGTTGTTAGGAAGTGACAGCAATGCCCTCTTCTGTGGTTGTTTAAAAGCAGGGAAGAAGTGTTTTCATTGTAACTAAAATGAAGGCTCAGGATTGGAGAGAGAGCTCAGCTCTCAGAACACTTGCTGGTTTGGTTCCTAGTGCCTACAAGATGGCTCACAATCATCTGTTACTTTAGCTCCAGGGGATCAGACCCCCTCTTGACTTCTGCAGGCACCAGGCATGCACATTGTGCATATACATACAGACAATACGCTCATGTATTACAACATTTAAAATAAAACCAAGACCTGTTGGGCGTGCAAGATGGCTCAGTGGGTAAAGGGAAAATCAGGTTTGATTCCTGGAACTTGAGTGGTGGAGGGAGAGAACCAGCTCTGGTCTCTCTACATTCAGGCAGTAGCATGCCACGTCACACCCATCCTTCATCTAATGTGAAAAACACAGCAAACAATTCAGACTCTTACTTTTTAGAGAAACGGTCTCACCGTTTAGCCCTAACTGGCCTGGAACTCTGTATAGACCAGGCTGGCTTTGAATTCAAGAGATCTGCCTGCCTTGGCCTCCTGAGTGCTAGGCTTTCCAAACTGATTTCCTCCTTCCTCAGCTTGCCAAGTGCTGAGATTACAGGCATGGGTAACCCACGGCTGGCTAACATTAAGATTCTCAGCACAATTTGCACAGTGTATGCTTTGGAGTAGAGTGCAGGATTGGTGGAGTAGTTTGCATACAAGAAGAGGACGAAGGTTTTGTGTGGGCTGATGGTGTGTGTCCTGCTTCTTGCAGAGCAGCTGCTCACTGGGCTGAAGGACAAGGACACCGTGGTGCGGTGGTCTGCAGCCAAAGGGTACGTATAGAAGCCGGGTGGGGGCCGGCGCTGAGTGCCAGTGGTGAGGGGCCGGTGTGTCCAAGCCGGTGTTCCTTAAAACCTTGCATGGGCTTTGAGAGTTGTAAATAGTTTGTAGGTTTTCAAATGGTAGAACTATTGTTTTATATGCTGTACATTGAAAGGTAATTACTGGCTGGGCATGGAATTCCAGCATTTGGGAGGCAGAGGCAGGCAGATTGCTGTGAGTTCAAAGCCAGCCGGATCTATGTAGGAAGTTCCAGGGCTGCCAGAGCTACATCGTGAGACCCTGTCTCAAAAACCCAAACATTTAAAGAAAAATTCTGAGGTTAAATTTAAGCTCCCTGAAGTGGTGTGAGGCCAATATTACTAATAGTTGGTTCCTATAAGTTACATGTTAGGTTGTTGAAGAGATTCTGTGTGGTAAAAATAGAGTGAGGCAGGGCTGTGTCCCGCTCACAGGTTCCCCTGACATCACAGATAGGAAGCTCTCCCCTGAAGGGGGCTGCCCTGGGAATCTATGTCCATAGCAGATGTTCTTGGCCTGAAGTCTGTCCGGCTGGGAGGGATAGACAAACACACAGTGAGCACGCTAGGAGGAGCCTTCCCCTGGGCCTGACTTCAGGTCTCTGCTTTCCTCTGTGCAGACCTGGACTAGCCTTTGGTGGAAATGGGACAGTGTATAGGGGAGAGGGCCTAGGTTGGCTTTTGCAGCTGTCTGGTATCTGGGGCTGTTATCAGTGATGAGTTCAGTGTCTGTATTACTCTGGGGAGAGGTGACCACACTCCCGGTTCACATGCCCAAAGAGTCACGTGCCCTGTCCTTGGCATTGTTGCTGAGCAGTATTTGAGGCTTGCCGTCCTCTGGGGAATGGTCGTGTATATAGCAGATAAACTCTTGCTTTTCTTTTCAGGATTGGTAGAATGGCTGGAAGGCTTCCCAGAGAGCTGGCAGACGATGTGGTGGGGTCTGTGTTGGACTGCTTCAGGTAGGTCATTCCTTGTAGCTGTCTGCTCTTGTGGACTAGAGTATTTTCTTTCAATTGAGCTGTTTGTTAGAACCCCAAAGCCTATTTTTCCCTCTTCAGGTTAAACTTGAAAGCTTAAGTTATCCGATACGTTGTTCTTTTCAGCACCATTATGTATCTTAAACCTTTAGAAAGAAATGACGCTAGTGTTGAACCCATGGGAATGTAGGTCTTCATCTTCAAGTGTGGGTTTTGCATTTGTACTGCGGATGGGCAGAGCTTCATAGAATGAGGGAACGTTCTGAATCTATAGGCCTCATGTCGCTACTAGCCAGAGTGGACACTAAGACCCTTGAGTGTCTGAGGCCTGGAGTTGCATTGTAATGGATTGGCCTCTCAGGACATTCCGGGTGTGTGGGCGCATGGCCCGTGTGTAATGTGGCTTATTAGGTGGGTGTGATCCTTGGGTCACAGACTGGCACTGTGTGCTCATAGACAGAGGCATCGGTTTTGCTTCCTTCCTAATGATTACTATTCCTGGTGTGATGGTTTCTTCCTGGGCTTTAGAAGTAGAGAGTTGAGCAGGGGCATATGCCTGTCCAGACACTCCTTTTTCATGGCCCCTTGTTGGCAACACTGTTCTGGGCCTGCTATTCTGGCAGGAATTATGTTATCAGTGCTTCGGGTGCTCCAGTCTCCTTGTGTCTTTAAAGATGACCCACCAACAGCCCAAATCGGCTTCCTTCTGGAGTGGGCCCTTCTTCATTTTGCCTGAGGCTACTTAGAGGCAGTTTACTAGAGATTGCGTGCCAGAGACGGTTTTAGACTGACGGTATATGTAGTGGAAGCTGCAGGAGGTCGCGTGTCAGAGACGGTTTTAGACTGACCATATATGTAGTGGAATACTAGCAGAAAACATTCTTACTGGGATGGCTGTGGAGTGTGGAGAGGAGAGATTGTGTAGCTTCTTTTCTCACGATTCTCTAGATTTGTTTTAGACCTTGTCCCTGGAGCGCCTTCTGGAAGTCACGAGGTGGCGTGCTGGAGATGCCATGAACTTAGTACCAGTATGTACTGGCTTTTGAGGACAGCTAAGGCCTTTTTTGCAAGTTTAGGAAGGGTTGGATTCCATCATTTCCCAGCTTTTGCAGAGTTCTAAGCACTGTTTTTGCCCATCCCTCTTAGGGTGTTTCTGCACATTCCCTCCGGTCACCTAGAACTTTTTATGCAGGTGCACCTCTCCCCACCCTCCTGGAACTTCTTCTACACTCTCTTGCCTCCAGTCTCTCTGATATTCTTAGCCCATTCTCTTTGAGTTCTGCAGGGTTCTGGTGTGTAAAGCTTCTCCAGACTCTGTTCCTTTCTCCTGGCTTACAGTCTTGTCTAATGTTGGAGCCTAGTTCATTTAACCTTCTCATAGGGTCTGTTTTTCTTTTTCTTTTTAATAGATGGCAGATACAAAAGTATATCCTGAAAAAAAACAAAACAAAACAAAAGTATATCCTGTTTCCATGTCTATGTTCTGGAGACAGAAAGGGTGTTACTGCTCTTGAATTCTCAGCCCACATTGCATGCTGATGAAGGGTCAAGATGTTGGGTCTGTACAGAGGCCTGGGTCTCCCAGTGTCTTCTTCTAACCCACTTATGGCATCCCAACATTTTGTGCTTTCTCTGTCTGGATCCCTAGGTGTGGGAGCTTAGGCTCGGATTTGGGATAATAGCGTGCCCTTAGCACTTGGCCAAAGTCAGGCTGGATTTTCTCAGACACGGGTATGTAGTGGTGATAGCAGCATCTCAGGCCTGCCTGCCTGACTTGTAGTTTAGAAATGAAGTTAGTTTACTGTATTTGAGTCATTATTGCATTATACTGTGTTAGGTTCACTCTGATGGTAACCCTCATAAAAGCACGAGGAAGCGTCTCTCTCCATTTGAAATCCCGAGGAACATAAAGATTTGGAAATGGAACCAGGTGTGGTGGCATGCTCTTATAATCCCAGCACTTGCGAGGTAGAGGTAGGAGGGTCAAGAATTCAAGGCCAACTTCAGCTATATAGTGAGTTTGAGGCCAGCTTGGGTCCACGAGACCCTGTCTAAACAAATAAAAAACCCAAGATTTGCAATGATGGCATAGCCGCTGAGCAGCACCTGCTAAGACACCTGGCACATTAGGAAATGGTAATTGTGGGTGAGTCATTGGTGGTGGTGGTGAGTAGGAGGACAGCTGTGTCTGACAGCGCACGAAGGCCCATGCTGTGTCCATCTTGTAGACATCAGTGATGTCTTTTCATCTCCTCGTAGTTCATGTGCAAAGCAGCTGGTGTACAGTTTAGTGATGACTTTCCTACACATTTCTCTGCTGTCAAATGAATTCAGCCAGAATAGGTAAAATCCTGTCATTTGTTTTGCTTTTTTTGTGATGTGCATCTTCATGTTTATGTTGGCAACAAAATACAGAAACTTCAGAGCAGCCCTGACCAGTCTGAGACAGTCACTCACGTTGTAGTTACGACGGGCCACACCCTGAAGAGACCTTTTGAGTACCCAGACACATTGATTTTAAATATAAAATGTCGCTTGTGAGACTCTATTTCATTTGGGTGTAAAATTGGGTTCTCGTATGCCCAGCTACTTGGGAGGCTGAGGCAGGAGGATTGCCATTAGTCTGGGAACATAGCCAGACTTGATACCTCCGTGCCTTTGAAAAAGTCTTAAATGCTCTTTCTTTCCTTTGTTTTGAGATGGGATCTCTTGTGTCTCAGCAGTCTAGCCTTGAACTTGTGTAGTTGAGATGGCCTACACTTCTGACCTTCCTGCCTCCACTTCCCAGGATTAGAGCATGTGACACAGTGCCCATCTCATTTTATCTCTTTTTAAATCTTGAATATGATCACTGAGGTAACAGTGGGTGCCATGTTGGAATCTCTGTTGACTCTCTACTGTCTGATCAGAGTGGGCTGAGGTCAGAGCATTGTGGCCATGGTGGCAGGACGTCATGTAGGGCAAGATGGCCTGGTTTGACGCTGAAGATGGTGGAATGTCTCTGGATTGGTCTTGAGCTGACCCAAGTCCTTTCATTATCATTGGGTGATGTGAAGGGTAGTGTTGATGTGGCGGCTGTCTTCGTATTAGGTTTGAGTGCCTTATTTGTTTAACCAAGAAGTCATGGTTTTAATAAGGCTCATGGGCCCAGAATACGGATTAACTTGTGTTTCTTGCAAAAGTGTGGGCTTTCAATATGGAGTTGACTGTTGAACTGTGGTCTTAGTTTTCAGGAGACCGATAAGGCATGGCATGGTGGATGTCTGGCCTTGGCGGAACTGGGGAGACGAGGCCTGTTGCTGCCATCGAGACTCTCAGAGGGTAAGTAACTGAAGTGCATGGATCTGCATCCTTAGGGCTGCTGAATCTTGGTGGGGTTCCTCAGTGTGGCTGTCTGTGGACACCAGTGCTTCTGGAGAGGGCATGCATGGTATATGCATGGTATATGCATGTTCCTCAGGCTTCTTTCTCACGCCAGCCTTTGTAATTTACTAATTACCTTGTTAGCCTGTTGTAGCTTCATGCTGCATATGCTCTGTTGTGCCGGATTTAGAGGGTCATGGACCCTGGTCATATTTGGTTTTCTTGTCTCTAGAACTGCTTCTCTCTCGGGGGTACTGTCACCCATTGAGGAGAGTACCTGAAGACGTAGCTCTTGGTGCCCCCGCAGTGTATTGTGTGACCTGCAGTGACAGTGTTCTGATCGATGACACAGTTTGTGGCAGCAGTGGAACTGACCTCAGGGCGGGGCACAGTGCCGTGCCAAGGCTGTTTGTTGGGTCCTGGTGAGGTGGAGTCAGAATAAGACCATGCGCCACTGTCTGGAAGTACCTCGTGAGTGGAAGGGAAAGGAGTACAAAGGATGGAGACGGTCCTTTCTGAAAGTGTGCCCCAGAGATTGTGAGGGTGTGGCTTTTGTGTAGAGCAGTGGTTCTCAACCTTCTTAAAGTGCTGTAGCCCTTTATACAGTTCTTCACGTTGTGGCGATCCCCAACCGTAAAATTATTTCGTTACTTCTTTGTAGCTGTAATCTTGTTACTGTTATGAGTTGTAACGTAAATACCTGATATGCAGAATATCTGATATGCCATCCTTATGATAGGGTCATTTGACCCCCAAAGGGGTTATAACCCACAGGTTGAGAATGGGTGGTCTAGAGTTAAAACCCAGGAATCGTGTGGGTTGCATGTCACTGATGCCAAGCTGCAGTATCAGCACTGGAACACAAGGGAGGCTCTCTGGAGCTGTGTTCTGTTTACCCCTTCTGCTTTTAAAAACGCAATATGTTGCATCCTGCATCGTCTACCCGTGTACAGTTGATGGTGGTCTCTGACATCATGTAATTTAACCTCAGAACATTCTCATTGCCTTAGGCTGGAATCCTGCACCACAGAGCAGCTGCTCCCACCTTACTACCTAGCCCTAGGCAACCTCTGGTCCTCTCTTCTGTTCTGCCCTTTTCAGGAATTTCATGTCAACAAACCTCGATGTTTGTTCTTTTGTGTCTGGACGTCACGTGATTTTCTGATGGTCACTATGTGGTGGTGCTTCGTCCTGCTGTCGGGGATTCCACCGCATGAGGGACTGCTTTTTGCTTAGTCTTATCAGTTTAAGTAACCATTTAGGTGACTTTTTGAGTAATGCCGCAGTGAGCATTTGAGTGTTTGTGCAGACGTGTGTTATTATTTGTCGTGGATGTAGACCTGGGAGCGGAAATGCTGGTTCGTCTAAGAAACAAATCAGACTCTTGACTGTATTGTGCATTGCTCTACACTCCCACCAGCTCCACTTTCTTCACATACCCATCATTTTTATTTTTGTCTTCCCTCTTTTTAAGACATAATTACTATTGTAGTTGTTGTAGGACGTCAGTCATCTCATCATGGCTTGGTTGTTCATCCCTGATGGCCAAGGAAGAAGTCTGAACCGGCTCCAAGGTGTTGCTAGATGGTTACTGTTTGCATAGCTAGGATTGTCTCTTTGCCAGGAGTTGTGGTGTGGCAGAGTCACACTGTTCTGTCAGAAAGGACCGGATTCAGACTTGGGGAGGCAGGGGGCAGTTTCCTTAGCCCATGTGGAGATCAGCAGGTCTGTGCAGATGGATCATTGTGGAAACCTATTGCTGTGCCGTGGAACCTGAACGGTGCTGTTTCTCTTCGGGTCTCTTCAGTGGGGCCAGCTTGTATGTGCTGCGCCATGTTTCAGCACACTAGACTGTGTCAATTCCACCACCTGGAGTAAGGATAACAGCATTACTGGTGTCACGGTGTCAAGCTGTTATTAACAACGTGATGTGGAATAAATTAGCCCATTATCTCTCTGTGGGGAGCTGTCCTCCAGCCCTGCAGTACCTCCATGTGAACTGAACCTCCCTGAAGCTTCTTCTTGTGCCAGGGGCACCCCGTACTGTCTCCTGATGGAGGAAGTGTCATGTCAGGTAGGGGGACAGGGGCTCTAGAACCTGTGTGAAGATGGTTACCCTAACATGGAACGTCTGAAGGATTTTTTTTTTTTTTTGAATTTTCGAGACAGGGTTTCTCCGTAGTGAAGGATGCTTTTTATGTTCTTGTTTTAGATCTCACACCATTCCTCCGAGAGTGGTCTTGTTTGTTTAAAGTCACGGCTGAATACTTGCTTCTCATAGCCATTGTGTAGTATGTAGCCTTCTGAGCTGACGGAAGGAAAAGCACCACAGTCCCAACATTTGGAAATTAGAGGCAAGAGGATCAGGAATTCATGTTCTTGGTACAGTGAGTTTGAGGTTAGCTGGGCTAATATGAGAGCCCCTGTCTCTTAGGAAAGAAAAAGGATAAACACGGTCTGGAAAGACAAGGTGTCCATGAACACGCTGGTAAACGAAACTTCTGATTTTGTCTCAGAAGACATGGGAAGCTTTCTGGGTACACGCTGAAGTCAGGGAGGAAGTGACTTTGGGGAGGTCAGATTGATTTTACCACAGCCTCAGAGAGCAGACCTGAGCAAAGTCTCAGGAAGGAGCAACTTGGTGGTCTCTTTAAAGAGTTCTGCCAAGTTACCTTCATGCACACACACGTGAGCACTTACACACATGTATTCCCCCACACTTGAGCCCTAGTTTGTTTGTTTGATCTTTGCTGTGGTGGATAAGGACCTTGGCCATTATCAGAGGACTGCTTAGCCTTTATTCCAGGTGGCCCAGATGCTTGGTTGGTCCTGGTTTTGATTCTCTTGGTTTTGGGGGGAGTCGCTCCTTGAACCATGGGGCATCATCATTAGCCTTGTTTACGGTTTTGGCTGGATTTTCTCTGTGGCTGTATTTGATTGGTGTTAGTATTCTAATAGAGTGTATACCTGTGTTCCTAATTTTGTTGATGATTCATGCCCACCCCCAGTTTTAGGTTTTGAAATTAAACATCCTTATCTCTTTGGTTACTTGGTTAAAACCTTCTGTTTCTTTGCTGTTTTTATTCAGTGGAGAATTTTGTGCCAATAAGTCATGTGTTATGAGTTTCTTGGGTGTGTCCTATCTTTCGTCCAAACTTCAGTGTGTTCAGCCTTGACTTCCTGAGATAGTTCACTGCCTCTTTCTTCCTTTTCACCCTGGGACTTGAATTTTGGAAATGTAAAGTTGTACTCTGCTTTATCCCTCAGGTCTCTTAGGTTTTTGTTCTTTTCCTTTATTATTATTATTACTCCTCATACCGGGTGATTTCAGTTTCCTTATGTTCACTGATTCTGCCTTTTACCTGTCGCAGATCTGACTAAGCCCCATGTTAGTTTCTGTCCTCATCACTGGGACCAGATTCTACCTGACGAAAGTGGTTAAAAGAAGGAAGGGTTTATTTTAGCTCATGTATTTTAAGAGTCCAGTCTGTCTTGACTGGGAAGGCATGCCGGCAGGAGTGTGAGGCTGCTGGTTACGTTGCATTCTCAGTCAGGGAGCAGAGAGAGATGAAAGATGCTTAGCTCACTTTTTCCCTCTTATGTAGTCTGGGACCCCTGCTCATGGAATGGTGTGTCCCACACTTAAAATAGGTTCCTATCTTAGTTAACTCAATCTAGAAACTCCCTCATGACACACCCAGAGTCTTCTAAATAATTATAGATCCTGTCAAGTTGGCAATCAGTATCAATCATCACATCCCTCTAGAGAACCTTCATTTCAATTGTTGACTTTTCAATTTCAGAACCTCTGTCAAGTTGCTATAATTTGTCTCTTTGTTGACATTTTGAGCTGGTTCAGATATGGTCTGTGGTTCCCTTTGAGCATTTTAAAGCCTGTGTTTGGTAAACTCACTGCTTGGGCTGCTTTCCTGTTCCCTTTGTCTGCCTTGCAATTTTTTGTTTTTGTTGAAAATAAAATATTTTGAATATTCTAATAGGCACCTGCACTTAAAAAGCCTCCTCCCCACAGGCACTTGCTCTCTGGATGCATTGAAGCCTGTGGTGTCCACTGACCCTGTGACTGTCTTGTGTTTGTTTACTGTGGTTTGTTCCGTGTCTCATCATTAGGTGAGGTGTGAGGGGATCTGTGGTGCTGAAATAGTAGTTTCCTTCCGTAAGCCTCCCTCTGGTCGTCATAAGTGCTTGATTAGTATCCAGACTTCTGCAAAAGTTGATCCTATCAGTTTTGTTCAGTTTAACACTTCAGCACGTTGTAACGCAATCTCGCTGGGGGCCTCCACTTGTACTACGCATGTCTCTAGCGTACCACCTGCACCATGGGACCGTTTGCGAGCTGGGAAAGGGGCTGGAGATGGACACACACACAGACAGAGAGGCAGAGACACAGGTCATCCTTGAATTCCCCAAGAATGCCCCCTTTATTGAGTTCGGGGACAGCTTATATAGGGCTCTGGCCAGGCCCCAGCTCTCAGGAAGGATCTTTCAGCTACAGACTCACCAGAAAGCACTCCCCTGCCAATCAGGGTCTCACACTTAGAGCAGCTGCTCAGAGCAGAGGAAAACAAGGAAATTCAGGGTCTGCTGGTCTGCAGTCCCCAACAGCGTATAACTGCTGTTCTGCTGTGTTGCATGACATCAACCAAAAAGGAACATTTGGGTAGTGTTGTGGCATCTGTCTGGATCTTCTTAAGTAGCAAATGCCATATAGGATTAAGCATGGAAGAGTTTGCTTGTGTGTGAGAGAGAGGCAAGAGGGGGGAGTTAGACAGGAAGACTGGACATCTTCATTGGCCCTGATAATACATATGTAAGATGCCTGGTATTGTAGGTCCCAGGCAAACAGGTCCCTAGTCAGGGACAGGTTGACCAGGTCCCAGAGTTGCACTGTTATTTAGTTTTTAGCGTTTATGCCATTGGGAGCTGCCAGACACCCAAGTTTGTAAGAAAGTGACTACAATGTGGCATCTATGACTTTGCTGCTGGACAGATTGTCCTCCCGTGCTTTCTTTTCGTATCTGTTTTTTCCTGCCCTGTCGAAAGTGTTGTGGGAAGAGGACAAATCACAGTGGACCGTTGTCAGGATTGTTGAGAAAGGGTTTTGTTTTTTGTTTTAAAATATAAATTGAGATACAGTTTACTCATTTAAAATGTAATTAAATGGATTTTGGTGTATTTCATTTCTTTTAGACATATAGTTAAAAATATATAAAACAAAAATTATTGTAGCCATTTCCCAGCATTCTGCTCAGTGACATTAATTATGTTCTTGCTGTTGGGCAACTGTTTCATACATCTAGTTCTACAACATCTGTTATTCTGAGTAGATATCCTGTCTCCCATCCCACATAACTCCAGTCGACCTCCTGTTCCTATGGTTTTGCCCATTCTTGGGTCTTCATGGAAGTACGAAGTGTGTAGAATATTTTGCATTTGTGGCTGGGCCATCTCATAGAGTATAATGATCCCAAGATGGGGTGGAGGTCCTTCTGTGTGTGCATTGCTTTTATTGGTTAATTAGTAAAGAAACTGGCTTGACGACCTATAGCAAGGTAGAGCTAGGCGGGGGTGGGGTGGGGGGAAGGGGGTGCACAACTAAACTGATTGCTGGGAGAAGGAAGGCAGAGTCAGGGAGA
Organism: Alexandromys fortis; assembly: GCF_014885135.2. Classification (NCBI taxonomy): domain Eukaryota; kingdom Metazoa; phylum Chordata; class Mammalia; order Rodentia; family Cricetidae; genus Alexandromys; species Alexandromys fortis. The sequence goes on from NW_026068216.1 coordinate 313,200, forward strand.
AGCCATGCAGCCCCTGTTGGAGACAGACGCCAGATGGAACTTTACCCGGTAAACCACAACCACGTGGCAATTCACAGATTAATGGAAATGGGTTAAATTAAGATATTAGTTAGCCAGAAATACGCTTAAATACGCTTAATCTTAAGCCAATCATTTGTGAGTGTAGAGAGGTACTAATCTGGAAACAAGATCCTAGTATTTTATTATATGACTGCAGGGATTCCTTTTGTTTTATAGGCAGATGGAATATCTACTCTAGTTGCCATGGGTATACTGTTGAAGGTGACCTTTGGAGCAACTGTCCCTGGAGGGTGGTGTTTCTCCATGGTGGGCCTCTCAGCTGAGGCCAGGGGTACCTGTGCAGACCCAACTTTCCGAAGGCTTAGTACCTCCTGTTTGGTAGAGTAGTTTCTCATGCTTCACCCAGGCATGGGAGGCAGCTGGTCAGGTTCTTCTTGTTTGCCATTTAAGGTGGTGTAGACAGTGGGTGAGCTATCTATGGTACTAACCCAGAGTTCTGGGCCTGAATGGAGGGCTGAGTTCTTACGTGGGTTAATTCCAGGCTTTGGACCGTGAGCACGGAGCAGACAGTGCTTGGTGGGTCATTCCTCTTTCCCACAGGCCTTTACTTGATGGGGAGCAGGAGGGGTCATATTTTTGTTCTTTGTCAAACAAACAAACAAACAAACAGAGCCAGGCTGGAAAATATAAGATTGTATTTGTTGGTTTTATATCCTAAGAGAGCACATTTAGGTTAGTGGTATGTAGTGGTTTGATGGACCCAAAGGCCTCGTCTAGCTCCTTGGAAGGGAAGGGCTCCTCCGGCCTCACCAGGTGGTAGCAGAAAGCTTTCCTGCTTCCATGAGTGGGAAACCTGCTGTACCTTTAGAGATGGCTTGCAGCACTGGCCTCCTGTATCTCCTAACGGTTGTGAAAAACTGCATCCTGCTTATGCTGGTATTTGAAATTTTTTTAAAGATTTATTTATTTTTTAATGTACATTGGCGTTTTGTATGCATGAGTGTCTTGTGTGAGGATGCCAGATCCACTGGAACTGGAGCTACAGGCAGCTGTGAGCTGCCATGTGGGTGCTGGGAACTGAGCCCAGGTCTTAACCACTGAGCCATCATTCCAGCCCCGATATTTGAAATCTTATATGACATTAACCAGTTGCAAAGTGTTTCTCTATGCCTAACATCATCATACCTAACAGGTAGGGCACTGGCCAGCTTTCACCGGGCATCCTCTATGGGGACTGGCTAAGAGCTGGGAATTGATGCCAGAGGAAAAGGATTTTTCAACAAGAAACCATGAATTCTGCTCAGTGCCTATAGCTTGGTTCTTGCATGCAGGATAAAAGACCATCTCTGTCTAGACTAGAAGAGCTTTTGGGGACCGAGAAAGGTGGAACCCTTCCCACGTAGCACTTGGGGCCAGGGCTCCTGAGACTTATCTTCTTTGCACTCTGAGACTCAGGACTCCTAGATGGTCCTTGTAAAGCCCCAGGGATGAAGATTTGTCCATGCCTGGATTCTGGTGATTGATTCACCGACCCCAGAAGTACTTTCTTAGTTTTATTGTTGCCCCAGCTGTCAACTCTTTCTTGCTGAATGCTATAGCGGAACTCTAAAGAATACCACAGACCTGATGTTGGTCTTTGCTCCATGTGTCCTCAAAGTTCACACAAGAGTTTATTGGAAAATTAACATGTACATCATTTTAGGGAGTTGAACGCGAGTGAGAAAGTTGCTGTGACATCATAAACAAGAATAAATTGATCCTACCTTAACCAGAAATGCATTTCCCTGATGGAAATAAATTACTTGTAAAATCAACCTCTGGACGCTTGTGATCAGTTCAGTAAAAAGTAACCACAACACTTTTTACAGGTAACACCCGATGCTCAAGCTGAAGCTGTTTCTGGCATCAAAACACATAACTATATTCAATAGGAAAACAGTAAAAGTTTACTAGTCCTGAGAAACAGTACATATAAAACGTCGTTCCTCACACTGCTCCGCTGACTCACACTGCCGAGCTGGATTTTAGTTCTGTATAGTTCCTTGATGTGTCTCAAACAGGAAAGCCCAGTTAAATCTGTCAGTCTTGGAGAGCATAAGCCACTCAGATTTTTTTTTTAACCAGAAGTAGAAACACCTTTTAATATTTATTCTTAATGTTTACAAAAACCTGGACAAGATTACAGCCATTTGTCTTTTTTTTTTTTTTTTTTTTTGAGAAGAAAAGAGAAACTGTTTATAAAAACTGACTGATAAAAAGTGAAGGTAAACTCGGGGTACACTGGGTGTCCCAGCACTTGGGCTGATGCCAGCTTGAACAACATGACAAGACTGTACCTCCTCCAAGAAGCAAAAAAGCGAAGATGCTGCTTCGAACATGTGTGAAAGGCATCTTCTTGGCCATAGCGCTAAGCACGTGAGGCCTCAGGACACCCGGGTTCTCTTGCGTAGCGTGAGCACTCTCGGTATGGTGTCGTTCAGCCTTGGCTTTTTAGTTCCTTGCTGGGATTTTCCTGCATCCCTTTGACTTGTCCTCTTTTGTCCTTTGGGTCTGAGGTCACACTGAGCCCCCTGGTTCTCCGTAGAACCGAGAGTGGGCACATCTTGACCGGTGGATTCCTGGGCTGTGCCTTCCTCATCACCCACTCGGACTTTCCCCGGGCTGTAGGCCGCCAGCTGACAGAGAGCGACAGCCGCGGTTTGCTTTTGCTCATCGCAGCTGTCTACTGTGTGCGCATCTGGGGCCGTCCTGCCGTGGGCCTTGTCTTCCTGCGTCTCCACGGGGCTTATCCTATCCTCGGAACCTTTGGTCTCAGTCTTTAGAGCAGCAGCAGGTTCAGCACCTTGCGGTGGGCTGGGGAACACAGGCCTAGGAGCCCAGGCATTACAGGGATCCTTTACAGAGAGATTGAGTGGCAGGTCCTGCAGCCCCGAGAAGCCCAGGGCGTCTGCCTGAGCATTGTCTACGTACATGGGTCCATAAGTGGCTGCAGGGTTGGTCTCCAACTTCTTTGAGAGGTTGAGGGGGCTTATCCTGGAGTGGTCCTCTGGGCTAGAAGGTGGGGCCTCTGTGATGAGAGAGTTACTGGTCCCTGTCTGGGCTGGAGAGTCACCGTTCATGACCTGAAGGCTAGAAGAAATCAAGAGAAATTTTAGGAAGATCATCATGTAAAGCATTTTAGTCACGTGTGAACTTGGTGTTAAACAAAACTACATTGAAGCTTTTGAGAAAGAAATTTTCTTACCTTTTTGGAGACTCTGTTCTGTTTGCGGGAGGTTGAGACGGAGGACTTTCTGATCCCCTCTGGACAGGTTTGAAGGCAGTGGGGCTCTGTTCAGGCTGCTGGAGTCTCTCCGGGGTTCCCGAGGAGGCTGCTTTGTTTGAGAGGTCACACAGGCCTTCGAATGTTTGGCTTGTTTGGGTGAAATTGGTGGGGCTTGGCCTCCCTGGGGAGCCCGTGGCAGCGCTCCCTGCTCGGGGACTCATTTTTGCCTCTTCTGCATCCCTTTGCCCATCTTTAGAAGGATCTTTGGCCTCAGGGAGAGGGCTTTCCTTCTCAAACTCTGTGTGTTTTTTGTGGGAGTTTGAAAGATTTAACTCGGAGGGACTTGAGGCTGGATAAGCCAGGGCTGCTTCTTCAAGCAGTCGAGAGCTCTGATCTCGTGTGATGCCAGGGACAGGTGGGAGCCGGAGACCATAGGGGGGGAATGCCGACTCTGGTCTGTAAAATCCGTAAGGAATTGGCAGATTTGAGTGGTATTGCTGGAAAAATCTGTAGTGGTCGTATGTCGACGGAGTTGTGTTCAGATGCTTGGGGATCGGTCCAGGATGAGACAGGAAGTGTCTTTGGTCTTGGGACCCATAGACAGACAGCAGAGTGGCGTCACACTCAGGCGTGTTCCCAGTCAGGAGGTAGGGGGAGTAGATGGCAGCCAGCCCATGCTCCGTATAGAAGGGATGGGGGTACTCGGGGATTGCAGGGTGCATATAGGGGGAGATAGCACCAAACCCCTTTGTAGATGGGATTTTATGTGGAAAGTCAGGTGGCAGGAATGGGGAGCCAGCTTTCCAGGGGTAACCAGGAGTATGGAATGCAGACTTGGCATGGAAAGAGGTGGCTTTGGTGGTAGAGTTGGTTAATGCCAGCATTTCAGGAGCCTCTGTGTCTTCCGGCCCCCTGAGTCTGTGCTCCCCAACTGGAACAAATGCTGAAGACCTACCCCCACTGTCTAGCTGGGTGCTGAGGATGGCTTCTGGTGTCACTTCTTTCTGTAGGATTGGTTTCTGGGGACCCTTGTGGGTCCCCCGGGCCTGCATCTCTAGGTTCTCTTTGGCATCTTCCTTTGTAGAGCCCTGTTGAGACTTTGGATCGAAGCTGGAGAGTCCATTTGGGAGAGACTTGGAAGCAGCTGGCTTTGAGGTGGGTTCTGGCTGGTGGGTCTGCTTAGGGTCCAGCGAACTAGATTTGGGACACTTGGGGATGCGATCTTGCTCTGACACCAATGTGATAGAGTTTTTGCAGAGCCCGTACTTCATGTGATTGAAAAGATGCGACTTCTCATTGCACGTGAAAGGACACTGGAAGCATTTGTACTTGAAGGGCTTTCCCGGGGGCCGAGGAATATAGTGTGGTTTCTTTGGTTTCCGTTCCTTTAGGAGACTCATTGTCCTCTGTATCTGGACTCTCGTCTGTTCAGTCTGTGATCACTGCCGATGACTCTTTGACCAGGATACGATGGCTTTGAAGGAGGTAGTACTGGTCTGTGTTCTTGCTCTGAGCACTTTATCTGCGGTCAGCCCCATGTGCCGGGGGTCTAACAAGGGAAAGTCCTTCCATCAGGCACCTAGAACTGTGAAGGCAGACAGAGACGGGTGTCAGGCACAGTTAGCAGGTCATTGTCGGCACTGCCACACTTTAGACAGACGAGGAGCCTAGAGCTTTTGGAGAGTGGGTGACACCCTACCTACCTGCTCTGCGTTTTCTCAAGCTTGACCTGCAAGAGCTGCCTGGGGACTAAGGGAGCAGCGTGCTTAAGGTGATTCTTTGAGTTTTGGGGGCCTTTATTCTGCAATCTGGACCTTTCCTTGGTCAGTTTCTCTGGGGTTTCTGATAGGATTCTGTACCAGAGCCTCTTTTCCAAGTGCTGTGTGAGAGCAAACATCTAGGGGGATAAACTGCTGTGGCATTGTTCAGTTCAGTGCTACAAGGCAGCTTGGCCCTGTTTAGCTGTGTTACTGCTGTGCTTTGTATTATTACTAGTGAATATTTAAAAATGAAGACTATTTAAGAACATAGGACTTCGCCCTACTGCTTCTAAAATCACAGATGAAAAGCCCACTTTATTGGCAGGTAGTACTTGCTGATGTTGGGGTGGTGATTACCACCCAGCTTCATACTTGCTGGGTGATTGCTGTAGCACTGAGCTGCATCCTCAGCCCTAGTAAGCAGTAGCATTTATGTTGGCTCAAACAATGTGAACGCTTTATTTCAGTAAACTCGGTTTGCAGTGCCGCTGGCATGATTCGCAAGTCCCCGTGACTCTCTGCCCTGGCACTCACCAGCGTTTGGGAGTAAACTCATAGATTTGCCCCTCCTTTCCTTGGATATGCCGTCTCAAAAGACCGGGGCAGTGGTGTTCAGGCAGAGGGAGGAAACTATTTTGCCTCAGGTACATCCAGCTCCTAACCCAAAGCTGAGCACGTAGCGAAACTGCCTGCCTGGACATCTGGGTGACTCTAGATGGAGCTTGGGCATGAGATGAAGAATTCAGGTCAGGTACCTTGATCTGTGTATGTGAAAAGGGAAAGATCTCCTGCTAAGTATTTTAAATACTTAAAAGTAACACTCAGTAGAAATATTTAAGAAAAGTGTTCTCAGCTTTAAAACTAAGTTTGTGAGAAAAGTGCAAAGCTATGCCCTCTAGACCTAGCCAGAAACTTGTCTGCCAGCCAGACCCTTAGAAACAGAAGCAGCCACTAAAGTCTTACTCTCTCTTATCTGTCTCCCTTGTCCTCAGTGTGTGTGTGTATGGTGGGCAGTGGGGTGGAGTGGCCGGCCACAAGAGCAAGTTCCTTATGTCTACTTGTATACTTTATATTCTGAGGATGTATCTGGTTTTATTTATTTTTTTCTTCTAATTTATTTGTCTCTCTGTGTAAATATATACTCCATGTATAATATATAAAAATAAATTACACACGTATATATATCAAACACAAAGAACTATGCCCAGCATTGTGGTGCACACCCGCAATTCCATGTAGGAGACGCTAAGGCATAGGGTCTCAGGTTCAAGACCTGCCTGTACAGCTTAGCCAAAAAAAATTTTCCCTCAAAACAGCAGGAGCAAGCCCACCAAGAGCTAAAGTGCCCTTCACCAGCTACCCTAGTACCGTAGTTTAGGGCTGTTGTGTTAAGTGGTTGTTCTGGAGAATGGTGGCTCATCTGATACTGAAAGCAATCCACTGTGAGCGTCTGCGTATCCGGAGGGTGAAGCACAGATTTTAGATAAGAACGTCAAGGTGCCCATGGCTGGAAGGAAGCTAGGGTCCTAGGCTTCTGGGCATGGGAGAGACTCAGACTGTCAACGGGGGTGCCGCCTGGACCACACTTTTGCTGCAGAAGCTATGAGGCACACTGTCAGAGCTGAGCATGTTAACAGGAAAAGCCCTGTGACTTTCTCTTTTTCTCTCTTATTAAAAGGAAAATGGAAAGAAATTCTCTGTGGGCCCCGCGTGAACCTGGAGTACATTCTCCCTGCCTCCGTCAGGGAACCTGAGAAGCCTCGTCTGACTAGCTGATGAGGGCATCTCGATAAGTCAGTGAGGCCTGTGCTGGCATGTTCATTACACTCTTGATTCTGAAGGCGTGAGAACCTCTGCAAGGCAGGTTCCCATGGCTGTATAGGATATGTCATGGCACAGATCTGAGAGAGGTGATTTCATCACTGACTGAGAGCACCACCATCAAAATGATGACAGCTGCAAACATTTATCGAGGGTGAGCTTCTTCCCAGTGGCTGAGTATGGACACGGGGACGGCACTGTGTGTCCTGGATAAGCTAGAAAGGAAGTAATGATGGGCCTTCAGAAGCAACCGTAGGGAATGTCATTGGTGGTTTGGGGCAGAAGTAAGCGCACCACTGTGGCTAAATAAACACACTGTCCTTGTAAGGTTTTCCTATGTCTCTCAGGAGGCAAGTGTTTTACAAAGCGCCATATGTTGTCCTAAAGAGTAACTTAGGAAATAATTGCTATTATATATGTATAAAATTACATATGTAATATATTAAATTATTAAAGTATAACATAAAGTAAAATGCTATGTGAAGTTTTGGTTTGAGCCTTTTGCCTTTTTTACTTTTTAGCCTGTGAATCCTTGGGCTGGGTGGGATAAGCCCCAGCGGCTCTTGGGCAACTGTTCTTGGGTGAGACGATTTACTGAGGTTTATTAAAACTGGAAGGGAATGAGTATAAAGACGGAGTCTCAGCTGTAGTAGTTTCAGTAACTGTGGATAAACTGACCCCTCGGGATTTCACAATTGCTAATTAAGGCAGAAGCTCGCTGCTTGGAGGCAGGTGTAAGGCGGGTGTAACTCATCTATAAAACTCCCGTGTTAGAGAAGTAAGTGGGATAAAATTGATGCTTTTGTAAGCTTTCGGATGATGATGTCAGCCTGTGAGTTCTCTGTCCTACCCAAATGAGGTTTATGAGTATAAAGAAACTAACCCACAGCCATGACTGCAGCCAGGCACATATGTCTGTGGGCATGGAGGCTTATTCGAAGTCCTGTTTGGTCAGTTTATACCTGCCGGACTTTGTACTGTCTGGCAGCTTCTAGTGTTAAATATTCCCCAAAGTGCACATTGTTGCCAAAACAGTAAAGCCTAGACCTTTGGCTGTTTACAGTAAGTTTGGATTTGTATTCAGGGGAAAGCTCTTCCTAAAGGCAATAAGAAGGGTATGTGGCTGTCTCTTTTTCGGGGCGTGCCTGTTACTACTTTGGGAATACAGCTCTGGAAGGCTATATGTGGAGCTGTGACTGTCTGAGAACTGTAGTGTTAGCATGTTAGGTGCTGGCACAGCCTCAGAGGAGTTTTACCTGGCACCCAACCCTCCTCCCCTTCACTTCCTATACGATGGTCAGGGGGTTCTGAGGGTGTGTTCCCATAGACATCCAGCCTGGGTCAAGGGCTGTTGGTAGAGAGTTCCTAGGTATCCTCTGTCTTCTTGGGGAAGCCCTTTTCTCAAGCATGCCTCCCCAGACTACCTTGGCTCGAGACTTCCTTCTCTGAATCCTCTTGGGATGCAGTAGAGACTATACAACATGACAGTGACCTAAAATCATGGACAGTGTCCAGCTTGAGACCCGTAAGCTCTGTCCTAATTTTCTGCTGACATAAATCAGCCGTGTTTGTTGAGACTCGACCGGCTCTTATATTCAGTTGCTTGACTTGGCCTTGGAAAGGACCCTGGGCTGAGAACACCTTCCTTCTGCCCACACTGTGCCATCCGGGATACCTGCCCACACAGCAAGCACTGGGTGGTTTCGGTTGGCCACAGAGTTCTGTTTGTCTTTAAAGCACTCTAGCAGGTCCCTAAGTGTGTGGACCTGAAACATAGCTGCCAGCGTCAAGGCAGCAGTGAGCGGCTTGCAGGTTTTAAAAGTTTGTAAGGGGCTTGCACTTAGAAAACCGATGAGAGAAAGAGTAATTTAAAGGAACCCCGGTAGGACACAATGGAGGTAATTACAGCTCTGCTCTATAGGACAGCGATTGACAGGCTGGGCAGCTATGTTTGTCCTGTGACTTGACCTGCAAAGCAAGGCCGTGCTGTAATAGTCCGCCTGGTGGTGTCCAGCTGTCTGGCACAGAGCCCCGCAGGTGGAACGTCGTGAAGGGCATGCTATAATTACAGCACTGTGATGTGGCGTTGTTGCACCACTCAAGGGCACGCCACTGTCGTCTGCCCACTGGGGTGTCGCAAGAACGAGATCTGTGAGTTTTACTTCAGCTGAGTTTTTGCTGTGACTGGCCGCCACTCCCTCCCAAACTTTCTGTTCTTTAAGATGAAGGTGAACTTAGGACGGCCATATCCTTAGAGGAAAGCAGTTTTCTAGACTATGTGTGGAAGAAAAGATCCAGAAAACAGATGGGTTCTGTTGTGTTGGCACACAGTACACACACAGCTCCCAGGCCAGCACTGCACCAGTGGTCACCTTGCCTCTTGTTTCCTTAACACACATTCTGAAATACCAGAGAGCCTTTTCTAGTGCTCAGAAAGCACCGGGATGACAAATGTAGGTGGCTCTGCCTAAACGAAATCTGATTTGGTCGGAATTGGCCGATTATTTGATCAGTAATTATTTTCATACAGATTTATGGGAACTTTCGTATAGGAAAAATGCCCTCCCGCCCCGTATGTGTAACCTTAGCAACCAAACAAAAGCTTAAACTTTGTTGGCTTCTTGGTTTTGAAAGGTTTTGTCGAAGCAGCACTTATTTTAAACTTGAAGTCTTAAGTATTAAACTAGAAGTGAAACCCAGCAGTTGTACAGTTATTTTTCTATATGATATACGATTTTTGCTCCTTTTGTGTTGAAATTTATTGTAGTTTCTTTGAAAAGTAGGAAACAGTTAAGTGCTAGTATAAATACATGTTTTGGTTTATTTTTAAAATAAATTTTATAGCAGAAAGGAGGGCTTGATTTTTAAATAAGCTTGCTCGTATTTTTGGAATAAAGTATCAGCCCCATTAGGAGTTTTGTTATTGTGGTCTGCATCTCCAAGATGCACCTGCCAGGTTCTGAGTAATCCCTAAGGAACAGAGCAGGAAAGAACAGACAGCAGCAATCATTCTACCTAGACAGACACCCCAAGACACATTGTAGAGTAGTTTTGAAAGAAAACTTGAAGAAATTGTAAGCACTTACCGGAGGTGGGCAGTGCTGGGATGCGGAGCCCTTCTGTGCAAGGTGCTGAGGACTGAGGAGCAGGATCTGTTCTCACGCTGGCTCGCTGGCTCGGTGAAACTGGAGCCGGCTGTTCCAGTGGGAGGGATTTAAGTGTAGGAGTTGAGCCCTCAGGGCGTAGAGATGCACCTGATATTCCTCCGCCTGCAGCTACAGTTCATGTGTTTGCACCCACTGAGCCTCACCGAGCAGGGACCCAGAGAGTCCTGTGCCACTCCAGATGCCCCGTAGGACTCTAGGTTCACCGTGGGGGGTCCTGTCAGGGCTGCCCAGTTGCAGAGAAGTCAGGGTTCTAGGATGCAGAGCACGGTGCTGATGTTCTTCTCTTCTGAGTATTTGATGTACGTTAAAGATTCAGTGTAGGACTTCCCTTCAGTACTCCAGCATATGCACAGAGCCGCAGAGAGACGCACATTCATCCTGAAATACACATCGCCAAAGACAGCGCCAGTAGTGTTTCTGCTGTGGGGGCCAGAGAAGCCTCTGACCACCCTTGTGACTTTTCACCCTTCTCCCCGAGGATTTTTGCCGTGGTCACCCCGAGACCCAGGGTGGCAGAGAGGATGGTAGCCTTGCTGCCTTGTCACGGGAACCTGCCGGAACATGCCCCGGGCCAGCACTGGTGGTGGAGCTGACATGTGCTGCCTGTCGTTCGGGCGGCAGCAGCGAACACGCTCACACCCCCCTTCAAGCTTGATTTTGGAGCCATTCTATTCCCCCACTCCGTTTACTTACTTGCTCCGAGGCTTGTGTGGGCTGCAGTGAAGGCTAGAATGTGATGGCAGTTTGGGGCCAGGGAAAGGACAGTCTGGTGGTTTTCAGGCTCTTGGTCATACCTGAAGCTGCTGGCATGGGCCAGAGCACCAGAGCACAAAGGACAGGCTCCCTAGGCTGGAGTACTGGTACTCTACCCCCACCTGCTTGAGACTTAAGATTTTACTGACTTCACCTTTATGCTTAATTCTTTGTGTGTGTGTTGTTGTTGTTGTTGTTGTTTTCAGATTTATTTTATGCATATGAGTGTTTTGTCTGTGTGTGTATATATGTGTACCATATGCTTGCCCGGTGCCCACAGAGACCAAAAGAGGATATTAGAGCCCTCAGAACTGGAACTATAGGCAGTTGTGAGTCGCCATCTAGGTGCCAGGAATCGAGCCCAGGTCCTCTGGAGGGACAGCCAGTGTTCCCAATCACTGAGCCACCTTTCCAGCCCCCTATGTTTAATTCTTTAAAACTTTCTTCAGTTACTTTTGTCTCATTTATATGAGGAGTCAGAAACATGTGCAGTCTTGGTCTAAGAGCAGCAGCTCCCCAGGATCCCGCACACCTCTCGCTGGGTAGCAGACGACGTTATCTCTGGGTTAAGACTTTCACTAGATTGTTATACCCTTGGTCTTAATCAGTACGGGGCTCCTGTACTGATTTTGTACTGTATTGAGCAGTGGTTCTGCTCTTGGGTGTTTGCTGAGGTCCCCAGTATGGTGACGTTCCCAGCTGCTCTGCCCCTTTATCGGACCCCATGGAAGATGATGGCATTTGGATATCTCAGGACAAAGGCCAGGCTGAGAATTGTCCTGGTGCCATTTCTGATGCACTTTGTGGAGCAGCTGGGCTCAAGGGAAGGTTGATAGGACATTGCTGGGTGTTTTACCCCTGCCTCTTTGCTTTCACCTGGTATTTGAATTTACCCCTTGATTCTAATTTGTAGTCCCGATTTCAGATGTGTTTTAGTCTGTGCCACCTCCCACATCCTACTGGGGGCTCCACCTCCTTCCTGTGTGGGTTGTGCTCCTTTAATCCACGCCACCATCTCAGTTAGGTCCGTCCTGTCTCTGCTGCTGCACGGCTCCTACTTCCCTGCCCTCTTTTCTCTAACTACCCGTGCGTCTTATTTCCTGCATTTCGTAGTCAGTGTGGACAGTGCTACACTCAGCCCCTAAACACGTGAGCAGATGTACTGATTGAACGCCATCTTACAGTGCTTCCTTCGGGGAGAGTCCTCACGTACCAAGTGTGGCAGTTGGGGTAGGGACTGTTTTGAGGCCCAGCCTTGTCGCCATTTTCCTTCATGGCTCCGCAGCTGTGGATTGATGGCGTCCAGATGTTCTGGATTTTGATTAAGGGCAATCTCTGACTTTATGAGAGCATATGTAGCTGCCTCCTCTTTTTTTTTTAAATTGTTTTTTATTGAACTCCACGTCCGCTCCCTTCCTCCCCTCTCCACTCTTCCCCTCTCCTGTGACCCCATGCCCCCACTCAGATCTTGTCTTTTTCACCCTCCTGTGTAGACCCGTGTATGTCTCTCATAGGGTCTTCTTTGTTGTCTAGTTTCTCTTGGGTTGTGGCCTATAGGCTGGTTTTTATTTGCTTTTTGTCTAAAAGTCACTTATGAGTGAATATATAGTGGGTCTGGGTTACCTCACTCAATATGGTTTATTTTATAGATCCATCCATTTGCCTGCAAATTTTAAGATGTCATCATTTTTTTTAACCGCTGTGTAGTACTCCATTGTTTAAATGTACCACATTTTTTTATTCACTCTTTGGTTGAGGGGCATCTAGGTTGTTTCCAGGTTCTTGCTATTACAAATCATGCCACTGTTTTGGTAAGGGTAGTCTGGCCTTACGAGACCATGTGTAGCTGCCTCCTCTTTGTCCTTATATTCTGAGTTCTGACATGAAGCATCTTCCACAGTCGGTGTCTGTGGTTTCTGAGAGTTGTGAGTGACCTGGCTTTGATACCTTGTTTTAACTTCTCTGAATATTTCTGTGATAATCTCTGAGAGGATGGGAGGGCTCCAGGACTTTATGCAGGGATTCATCTCCTCTCCTGTTTGAAAGAAATCCCAGAGTTGTTGGTGGCCCCGACCTTGGGCCATTTATGGACTGTGGTGTGTAGGGCGTGGCTGGGCTTCCTCTTTGGTCCCTCATCAAATGTGCTCGTAGCCTCCTAATGCTCCTTCCTGTTACTGTGTTTCCTATCCTCTTTGACCTCATAGCTTACGCCTTAGAACGTGAAGGAGGGTCTGGAGAGATACTTAGCAGTGAAAAGCACTGGTTGCTCTGTCGGTGGCTCTAGCTTCTGTTCCCAGCACCTACACAGCGGCTCAGCCATCTATAGCTACAGTTCAGGGTATCTGATGCCCTCTCCTGGCCTCTGAGGGCACCAGACATACACGTGGTGCATAGTCATACATGCAGGCAGAACACTTATAAAAACACATAAAAAGAAGGAGGTCTTTTCTGTTGTCTTTAGTGGGGTTCAGATCCTTATGTTTTGTCCCAGTCTTTTCCACGACCTAGATGTCTTAATGAAGTTTCTGAGCAGTAAGTAAGGCCGCAGGGGAGAGAGATGGGAGCGGCAGCTGGTGTTACTTGGCATCTTCCATGTGGGTCCTTGGGCCGCATGGCACTTGCATCACTCCCTGTAGTCACAGGATCTGCCACGCACCTGCTTTACGAGAGTTAAATGAGCACAGAGGGGTTAAGTAACCTGACCCAGGAACCTAGTCCGGTAGGTGACAATTTCATCATGTGGATGGGAGGTAAGCCGGGGTACAGAGTGGGTGTCTGGGGCAGCCGCCACCTCTGGATAGCAGCATCCCTGCCGAATGTGGACGGGTGCTGCCGGGTCAGCTTTATCAGAGCTTACTTTCCCTGGTCTGTGCTGGAACCATCCGAGGGATGCTGTCCTGCACTGCAGGGTGTGGAAGGCAAGCAGTGTGGTCAGATGTAACGTAACATAGGCACTCCTCCACAGCACAGATTGGCTCTCCGTTTCCTTCCTGTCCTTAAACATCTGTTTTCCTGTGCTTGGGCTAAGCTGAGTCTCCTTGGATGCAGGGCAGGGCTGTGTGGTCTGTAAGAGGGTCAGCACAGACTTTGCCAAGTCTGGGGAGTCGCTTCACACAGCAGCTTCTCTCAGAAAACATCTGGGGAGAAGGAAGGGGAATCATTTATATTTCTGCCCTCCTTACAAGAAATCACAAGATGACTTTTCCTGTAATCTTTTTTTGCTCTTTTTGTGAGTAGCATCTGAAAAGTAAAAAGGATATGAAGATTGCTGTAGTGATTGTTACAAGTCTGGTTTCAGTTTCCTGGTATCCTGCAGTGCCCCAGGGGCAGTTCTAGGCAGCAGGCAGCTCGCTCTGGGGCTTGCTACGCAGGTCTCCCCTGAACTGGAGCTCTCTCTGGTGACGTGATTGGGATGGGAGGACAGGGTCCTTGAGTGGCAGGGGAAGGACAGCAGCAGCTCCATCCTGCCCGGTTCCAAACTCCTGGGAGTGTACAGGGTTCTGGGGTTTGCAGCAGTCCTTCGGCCTGTCCCAGGTCTTAGTAAGTCTGTCTTTGGCCTTGCCTCGATGGCTTCTTTCCTATTGAGGAGGGTGTCTCTTAGGGTTTCTTGGTTGAAATTCCTTTTCAGGTAGGATTGTAGTAGTGAGAGACTGTCCTCTTGAGAGTCCTGGCCATGAGCTAGTCCTGAGCTGATGGATGGCTCCTTCCCAGCATCCCTTCCTCTCCTTCTTATTCCATCTGTTAAGGTAAGTCCTGGCTGAACTGTGAAGAACTCTGCTCACAGTGGTCTGGACACTTTCCTAGACTTGGGTTTGGCCATCGGCACTGTTCTTGTTTTGCTCAAAGCCACCGGGCAGATCTGGAGCTGTAGCCAGGGGGCGAGTGCTGCTGCTCAGTAGACTGAAGTGTCCAGAGCTTCTGCAGGCTCAGCGGGCATCCGGCCAAGACGGGGTGTGTGTGTGTGTGTGTGTGTGCCCCACCTCCCTCCTTGCTCTGATTCCTAGAACTTCTCCAGGACGGTGGGCCAGATCTTGGCCAGTGGGGCCTGTGCCCCATTTCTCAGCCTTACGGGGCCTCATCTGCCACGAGGCGGGAGGTGGACGTATGAATGGAGCCCTCAGTGCTTCCTGGCAGGCTTTAGGACTCAGGTGTGCCCAAGCTTTTGACTCTGGAACATGACATTCTTCTTTATGGAGTTTCTGCTCAAGAACCAGCAATTGAATTAACAAAACAAAACAACAATAAAACCCCTCAGTGTTTTAAGTAGTTTTATACTTTTGTGTAGGCCTGAGGCTGCATTTACCACTCTCCCTGGCCATATGCGCCCCTTGGGCTGTGGGTTGAACTTGCCTGGTAGGTGGTATACTTGCTTTCTTATTTTAAACAAAACTAAGAATATCAGTGGATTGTATCCACCAATACAGAGTGAGCTGGGCAGCTTTAAAGAGATAGGGCCAAAGTGTGTTAGAAAGTTTCGTTGTTGGTGGTTGACTTTCCTGAGAGGGGAGACCTGAAGGCTCAGATGGTGATACCATCACGTAGGTTTTAGTTCTTTATTAAGGTGAAGCCACTCTGACATTCCATAAACTTGGAGACAATTTATTTTGGGGAATAAGGAGGACAAAAGGTACCTCTTACACCTTTCCCACCAGGTTGGTGAAGGTGAGTGGTGTCTCCCTGAGACGTGCCCTGTGGTGGGAGGCCTGACTGACTCCACCAGAATGTGGCCTGTGGGCAGCTTGTGTAGGGCACATGTTCTCCTGGCTTCTTTGCCTCTGAGCTGTGTGGAACCAGGTTCCTGTGGCTCCTCAAGAGCCTTCAGGGTGAGTGATTGAGGGTGAAAGGCTTTTTGTTTGTTTGTGTCAACAGTCCTTGGTTCTTCTTGTCCCTCCTGGTGTTGGTTGGCGCCGATGCTCTGTGTCTAAAGGGAAACCTGAAACTCCGAGCAGCGGCTTGCTTTGTCTTTGATTGGGAAACTCAGTTTGGGTTTGTGAACATGGGCCAAGTCTTGAGGATTCCCACAGTTTTCCTCACCTGCCTGCTCTCCCAGCCTGCCTGGCAGTGCAGCTCTGGGGCCTCGTTTTCTGGCCGTGCTCGAGGCTCGTTAGTCTTCCAGGTGCAGCTCAGGAACCTTTTCTGGACAGTTTTGCTGTGCTCACGGCCACAGAGAGAAGTCAGTTATACTGAACATGGACATATGAAATTTAAAAGTTGACGTTAAGATTTCTTTTTTTTTCTCCTCATGCTACACATTAAGAAGAGGGGGAAAAACCAGGGTCTTGCTGGCCTGAATCTCATCATCTTCCTGTCTTATCTTCCCAGTGCTAGAATCACAGATGTGTACTACTGTGCTTGGCTTGTCCCCTTTCCTTTTTTCCTGTCCTCTTTGGTTTGCTTTGTTTTGTTACTATTGCTCGTTTTTTTGTTTTTTTGAGACAGGGTTTCCTCTGTGTAGTCCTGACTGTCCTGGAACTCACTCTGTAGACCAGGCTGGCCTCAAACTCAGAGAAATGCCTGCCTCTGCCTCCCAAGTGCTGGGGTTAGAGGTGTGTGCTACCACCACCACCTGGCTTCAAATTTGTATGGTTTTGAAAGTAAGAATTAAGCGAGACTCACCCTTCATTGAACTTGTTAGGCATTGCTCTACTTGTTGAAGTTTTAAGTCCCATGGCTATCTTATAGAAGGGAGTAAACACTTTCATTCCCAAGTCTTCAGTATGGTCCATTCGTAGAAAATCACACATCGTAGGCTGGCGCCCAGAGTTTTTCTGTCCTGTTAACTATCCCAGGTCTTCCCTGGAGGTTCAGGAGACAGCTGTTCTCAAAGAGAGGAAAGCAGCAGTAGACTGAGTGCCTGTGAGGCAGGGTACTTCCTTCTTCTGCAGCGCCTCTGCCTCCTCTAGCTGGTCATGTGCGTATAGTTGCTCAAGCCTGGCCTTGCTAGCTCTGAGCTGTGCCTTGCATGTGTGTGGCACTGCTGGTGACCCCGATGTGTTACTATAGATGTCTAAGCTGATAGAAAGCAAAAGTCCATAGGGCCGCAGAGATAAGTCAGTAGCTACAGGTCCCTGGAAATTCTCTACATTATCGATAATAATAAAGCCAAGTAGGAAGCCGACTGGAAACAAGATACCAGACATACATGCTGCACAGTCTTACACTGTGGGTGAATGTAACATTTGAATAGTAGAAGCAACAGATTTGGGTTTATGGTAAAATATTAAAAAATAGTTGCTACATCATTAGCATAACATAATCCTTAAGAAGTATCAAGGAGTTCCAGCGGTGACCATATCCTCATTGTGAAGTGACAACATTCATGAGTAAGGCACAGATTTTTCCTTAGAAAATTATTGGTTTGGAAAGTTTGTATTGTTGCTTGTGTGACTAGGTAGTTCAGGCTGTTTGTTGATCCCATGCTTCTTTTTACTGAGTGTTTGACGTTATTTTTAGGCTCTCTTTAGTCTCTATGCATACAGAATTGGCCTCTGATAGCTTTGAATCTCAGAACTCTTCTTTAGGATAATTTTCCTTCCTTTGTCTTTTTGGAGTGTGTTAGTCATTGTCTGAATTTCCTGGGTGGCTGCTCTCCAGGGGCCTACTGGTTGTTTGTGTATGGTCAGGGTAGCTGTCCACATGATTGTACTCAGTATTGGCTACTTGTTTCTGAATTGCAGCATCACCCTAGATATGTGTAGGTATGGATTTCTTATGTCTTCTTTTATGTAGTTATGTTTTGCGTATCTGACTTAGGTTTTTCAATAGTTTGGAAAATTTTTTTCCTTAAGTCTTTGGAATTTTCTTATTTCTATTTTCTGTTTCTGGGACTCAACTGTATCCCTTTTTATCTTATTGTGTCTCCTAGGCCTTTTTCTTTCATATTGTCTATTTTCCTTTTACTCGGATTTTGTATAATTTTTTAGCTTTTATTATCATCATCGGGTTATCTTAATTGCTAGATTTTTTTCCCTTGCCAGACTTTGTGTTTTTAATTTAGATACTTGTATATTATGCATAATGAGCTTTAGATTTATATATGTATATTATGGATATTTAGGCATTTCAAATTGTCTGGTCATATTTAATCCTGTCTTATTTGTAGTTTGTTTTAAACTTCATCTTTTATTTAAACAGTTCATGTAATGTTCTGCAAAATTGGAATTGTGTATATATGTGTGTGAATACATATATGTGTGCATAAACATGTGTGGGCAGGCCAGAGGACAATCTTGGGTGTCATTTCTCTGGCACGTTCCACCTTTTTCTTAAAGATTTTATTTTTTAAGTTGTATATTTGTGTACAGGTGCCTGTGGAGGTCAGAAGAAGGTGTTGGATCCCCTGGAACTGGAGTTAGAGGCTGTTGTGAGCCACTCAATGTGGATGCTAGGACCTACACTTGAGTCTTGTTCCAGTCGTAGGTGCTCTAACCACCGAGCTCTTCAGCCTTCCACCTTGCTTCTGAGACCGGGTTTCCAACTGGTCTGCAGCTCCTCAGCAAGGAGGCTGGCTGCGAAGCAGTCCCCCAGGGATATGTCTGTCTTCATCTCCCCAGCACTGAGATTACAACACACATCACCATGCCTGGCCTTCTCCTCCGTCTTCTTTTTTCTATTTATTTATAAAACATGGGGTTCCGGGGATTGAACTAAGGTCCTCAATCTTGCAAGGCTTTACTTTACTGACTGGGGCATCTTCCAGATCCATCGACTGCTTTAAAGTGAGTAATTCAGTAACATTTGGGATATGTAGGGTTGCACAACCATTGCTTCTGTCTCCTTCCAGGACATTTCTATCACCACAGAAGACACCAGAACACAGTCACAGTCTCCCATAGTCTTCCCCAACGTTAACAGCTACCAGCTTGTCTTCTGTCTCTGTGAGCTAGTAAATCAGAACTTAGGCATCTCGTTTCTCTCACTGTTGTTTCCGAACTTCATTCCTTATAAAGATCGAATATAGTGATGTTTGGGTTGTTTCGTAGTACTGCTGTGGACATTTCTACAGCAGTACTGGTTCAGTTACAGTTTCTCTCTCTTCTGGGTGCACCCCAGATCTCATGACACTCCATCCTCTGTCCGCCAGGTTGTTTTCCATAGTGCAGTATTATCTTATATCTCTAGGGGTGGTGAAAAAAGAAACCAACCTCTATACCCAGTCTGGTGGGTAGGGAGAGTCTGTTGATGTGCTTTTGACTTGCGTTAGCCTTGGTGACGAGTGATCCTGAGCATCTTCTCATGTGTCGGCTGCTTGTCTATTTGGGCAAATGTCTCTTCAAGAGACATCTGTTTAAGGTAGTACATACGTATCATCTCAGCACTCACTCAGAGCAGATTCTTTTTCTTTTATTTGGCGATTATTTAATTGGAGTTGGTATTCCCTGTGAAATATGTATTGTTCAGTAAAGTGTCAACATGTCAAGGTGGGCTGTGGCTCAGTGTTTACCATTCATGTGTCTGTAGGAGCCAGGTACATTGTAAACCCTGTTTACTTGTGTTCCATAGTTGTCTTGTTTGTTTTTGAAAGTGGGAATCAGCTTAGGATCAGAGCTGAGCCGTGATGCTTGTGAGCGTGGGTGGTGCTGCTGCCCTCTTTGGCTCTGCAGTACACTCAAGGGGCCTTGCTACCCACGTCTTTCTGCTATTTTAGACACTTTGATGGTGTTTATGCCATTTGATGAAAAAAATTACATTCATTTTTCTTTTGTATTTCTCCCATGCATGTCATAGCACATATAGAGGTCAGGAGACAACTTTTGGGGTGTTTTCCTTTCTTCTATCATGCAGTCCCCTGGGATAGAACTCAGATAGTTAGGTTTGGGGGCAAAAACCTTTGCCTACTGAGCCGTCTTGCTGGCCCATTGATGAAAAATACTTCAGCGAGAAACTTTCACTTGCTGAGCTTGCTTCCACACTGTCCAGTCTTGTCTTCTGTGTTTTTCCGGCCAGCCTTTCCTGGTGGTGGTGCTCATGTGTGGCCAGTTGATTTTACTAGGGAGTTTACAGCTGATTTTGCTGGCTGAAGAACCCGGTTCTAGCACAGGTTAGCAGCATGTCAGACACTGAAACTGCTTCACACAGTTCCAGAGCAGAGAACAGCGGAGAATACCCTTCATGTGCCTTTATGGAAGTTCCGTGTGTTGGTCCTCTGTTCTCATCGTTGTCTTTGCTGATCCCTGTTGTGTGAAGGGCCTATTATGAGCAGATCACTGTAGCTCCTGAGACCCAATTGCTTGCTTTACCCAGACACACTGGGCTTATGGGGATGAGGGGAGGGACTTGAGGTATGTCTAGCTAGTAGATATGAGTGGAATTCTTAGCTTCTGCACGGGAGTCTGGGCTCTGTTCTTGATCCCGAGTCCGTGTTCAGTGCATCCAGTGTCTTCAAGGCTGTGTTTTCTGTGTCACTTAGCCTTTTGTTACTGTGACAAAGTTCCTGACTTAACAGGAAAGATTTATTGTGGCTCAAGTTCCAGAGTTCCCGTCCAAGGTTGGCTGGGCCTCTTTCTTTGGCTCAAGGCGAGGCCGAATATCATGGTGGTGCAAGTGTACGGAGGAGGAAGGATGGCTTGCCTCATGGTAGCAGAGAGGGAGAGAGGGAGGCATTTGACCTCCCAGTATATACCCCCTCACTGACCTATTTCTCCAAAGGATTCTACCTCCTAAACTGCCTCCTCCTCCTGATAATGTCATCACATTAAACATTCACCAGCGGATTTATCTATTAAATCAGCACTCTCACGATCTGGTCACCTCCCAGTCACTGGCTCCAACATCTGGTTGGAAACTTCCAAATTATAGTGGTTCCCCTACTGACTTGGTCTTTTGGAGAAAGTGAGTGCCGTGAAGAATGGATGATGTGCCTTGAGCTGTTCCAGCAGGTGATGAGTAACTGTAGTGAACACAGTGATGGGGGTTAGAGGTTTTAACTGCAGATATCAATTGAGCATCCTTTGGAATCCGTAGCCAAGGATTACTGGCAGGCAGTGTGGTGGTGGAAAGTCTGAGACCTACCCAGTGGAGCTATACCCACCAGGAACTGCATGTCCCCTGTCCGTGATCATTTGTACAGGAAATTTGTAGACATGTGGAGTGGTCACACCAGAACCTCTTCAGTCGGTTAAAGATGGGTGCTGGGCTTGCCCTTAACCACGACTGAGGACTCGCTACCAGGTTAGATGTGCTCTCTATGACCTTGGGCCAATTGCTTTTTATGGGGTCTTGTGTGTCTCTTGCAACATTGCCTTGGGGCTAGGGCACACCTCTGGCAGCACAGTCTCCTGGGATCCTGCCGCCTCTGAAAGAGCTGTCGTGTTCCTAGAGGCCAGAGCCAGGGTCATCGTCTTGGGTCATTGGTGGCCTGGGCCTTGGGGTTGGGGACCCTGGCTGTAAGTCAGGTAGAACTGGTCTGACTTCCTGGTTGAGCCTTTAATCCTCCTGGACGCTGTTTTTGCTTCTTTCAAGCTGTGGTCCTCGCCACTCTGTCATTAGCTGTGGGTGTTTTTGTGCCAGTCCCACAGCATCAGCAGGGAGCCACCTCCTGCCTCACGGTTCTGCCATGCCATGTCCTTCCTCTGTGGTGGCAGTGGGCAGGAGACTGCTGCCAGGGTGGTAGCTGGAGGAACCAATGGCACAGATACAGGGAACCACTGGGTGTTATTGAAGATGGTCAGGGACTCTGAGAGTGTTTAATTGGCAAAGAACCACTAGGAGCATTGAAAAGACTAATGTAGCACTGGATACAAACTCGGGAAGGCTTGGCCTGGCTGAAGTCAGCTCTTGAGTGCCTTTGAGAGCCAGCAGGTAGACTGGCTGACTGATAATGGAGAAGGTATCGAATCTTTTTTTGTCAGCCTGGTGATCTTTTTATGTGCCTTTACTGGGCACCACCAAACTCCTGTCAGGGGGTCCAGCTACACCCCAGTGACCTTGTTGTGGTGCCTGTGTGTTTGGGCAGTTGTGAGACTCACATCCCTGTGCCCTCTATTGAGGAGCCTGTGTTCTACTTCCCTGGAAGGCCTTGCTTGAGTACTCCAACCTGCTTTTGTTTGGACAATATATATAGGATGGGGTTCATGGGTTGTTGGTGAGTCTTTTGGGGTTCATGGGCTGTTGGTGAGTTCATGGAGAACACAGAGAAGGGAGGCACAGCTGTGGGAATGCCCGGCTATGGAGCCGTGGTACTATGTGCACACCCTATCATTGGCAGAAGTGGGGTCCATGGCACTGTGTGTACACCCATGGGTAGGTAGGATGGAATCGGTGGGGCTGTGTACACACCTTGTTTGTGGGGGCTGTCATGGGCAGGTGCAGGGAAGTGAAGTCTGTGGCATCGTATGCACGTCCTGTCCAGACAAGTACAGTAGCATCCAAGGGGAAGGGGTCTTGAAGACCTACCTATTTGCCCTCCATTTCAGTTCAGTACAGAAGAGAAACCTCTCATGAGCTGATTTGGGCAGAAGCCTTCATTCATTTTGTTTAGGCCCTAAGTTTAGGCCTCAGTTGGCCTATTCTGATGAAGTGGGGTTTGGTGGGAAGTGAATTGGGGGTGCCCATGGATGTCTGCCTTTTCCCTCTGCCAAGACCCTTGAATATGGAGCAGGATCTTGCATGTGGAGGTGACTCCTCACTCCGTGGAAAGGGCAGATAGCACAGACCTGTCGTGTTACCTTGGTAGTTGTTCCAGGCTGTGGAATATGCTTGGGAGGTGCCTGTAACCTTGGACTGAGAGAGAGAGGCATTGCTGCCTTTGGTTGGCTGGCGTGTAAGTAACACCTCTCCAGGTAGGGTGCTCCTTCTGGAGAGAAGCACACAGCCCCGGGGAAGTGCTGGTGTCCTCCAGTGGGACATAACATTTGACTTCCTTGTCATCTTGAAAACTTAGGTGCTCACTGTTGGTGCCTTCTGCCAGCCCTCTGGAATGCTTGGGGGGCACAAGGGGACTCTTGCTGCCTATCCTCTCTGTTACCCTAATCATGTGGGCTCTCACAGAAGCTCTTTTGTTTAGTTTTGCTTTCTATTTTTTAAGTCAGGGTTCATTCAGTAGCTTAGGCTGACCCAGAACTCGCGGAAATCCTTTTGTCTCAGCTTTCTGAGTGCTGGTTTTACAGGTGTGAGCTGTCAAGCCTGACTTCACGTGGAAGCTCTGCTGTGTGTACTGGGACAAAAGAAGTGTTGCTGTGTTCTCTCAGACATCTGTGAATGTAGCTTAGTGGAGGTTTGCTGGTGTCCTTATTCCTAACCATGACCTATGCCTTTGGCCTTTCCATCCGGACACACGCTAGACCTTTCCATTCGGACACCCGCTAGACCTTGCTCAGTCAGTATGACTTCTCAGAGTTTTGTGCTTTTCTTGATGTAGTGTTAGTTCTTTTGGGCTTGTGTTCCCTCAGTATTGTTCCTTTTTTTTTCTTTTTTCTTTTTTTTGGATTTTTCGAGACAGGGTTTCTCCGTAGCTTTTGGTTCCTGTCCTGGAACTAGCTCTTCTATAGACCAGGCTGGCCTTGAACTCACAGAGACACGCCTGCCTCTACCTCCCAAGTGCTGGGATTAAAGGCATGCGCCACCACCGCCCGGCTCCTCAGTATTGTTCCTTTGTCTCACCTCCTTCTCTACTCCCCGTCACATCCATCAAGAACGTGGTGTTTATGGGTGCCCCGTACTTCTTACTAGGTGTTCTGTGGATTTCATCTGACTATCCAGCTGGTGGGGATGGAAGAGAAGGCACACATCTCACCTGTGTGTTTCTTGTCATTGTTCCTGGAGAACCTGCAGCACCCAGAAGGCTGGTGTGGTGGGTCGGGCCTCCCCTAGTGAGACTTCACCTGAAGTTGGAAATATCTTCTGTAACTGAATTTCTTTGAGGGAAGCACCCATGGAATGAAGGGCACTGCCAAGCTGGTAACTGTGTGCCTGTCTGTCGGAGTTTCTCATGGGGACTTAGGGACACCTGCCTGGACTCTGTGACGGATGGGGCTTGGCTCTCCGCTGGACAGCTGGAGGGTTTCTTGTTGGTTGGAGGGTTTCTAGGACCCACATGAATGCAGAACCCTTTTCTGGATTAAGTGTGGACTTAATGTAGTATCTGCTGGATACTACACCTGAGTGCCCTTGGAGAGAGCAGAGCCAGGTGATTTCTGTCCTGCAGCACTGGGCACGGAAAAGTGCTCTCCCCAAGTGTGGGTGAGCTGCCCCTGGCTCTTCAAGGACAGGCCAGACCCACAAGTCTATGCCTCCCTTGCTGCACAGTTGAGGATCCCATAGCCATAGGCAAGATGCTGCTGCCGCAGGTTAGTGAGGGGCCTCTGGGGCCGTTCTGCCAGGGCCTGCAGGGAATTAGCCCACAGGTCTGTGCTCTGTGCACCATTCTTCCTGTCTCCAGCATATTCAAGGGGCATTTTTCCCTGAGCAAGTTGGACTACATTCTTAAAGACAGTACACTGGCTGTTGGCACAAGGGGCAGGTCCTGCAGCCACACCTGATCCTGGAAGCTCAGGTTCAGGGCATGGCTCTACTCATGGGATATTAGATAGGTCAGGGTATTGCATTGGGCACAGCTTGGGAGACACCGCTCTCTGTGATGTGTCTGTTCATGGCCAGCATTGCCTGATTTTAGCCTCCTGGGTTGCATTGGAAGACTTGATTTTTTTTTCATACCCTTCTCTTAGGACTGCTCAGACCATCGTGTATCTCTATCTCTGCACCTCCTCTTATCATCGAGTTTGAATTGGGAAGGTCGAGTAAAGCCTGGGGTTTGCACTAGACACACCTCAGGAACCTGCACAATCCATGATTGCCCAACGTGATAACTTGTTTTAAATTAGTGTGGCTGAGTGGCTGTCAGGCGATGTAACTGAGTGGTGACTTTTATGGGCTGGTTGCTTCTGCATCTGCAGAGGATGCCCGAGTCCTTGCGTTACTGGCTTATGGGCTCTACAGACCCCATAGGGAGGAATGTGGGGCTCTGGGGTTAAATCGCTTCTCTCACCTGGAGGCTGCTTCTTCCTTAGGCAGCCCGTGTTAAACAAACGACGTGCTGTCTAGAGAGAAGGGTGTTCAAATTACCTTGCTGGACTCCAAGTTGCCAAAAGGAAGCCCTCTGGGGGTATGATATATATTTGACATGCATTTGCAGTGTGTAATTGGAACCATGAGAAAGGTTTTTGTTCAAAGCTATTGAACAGTTTCCTTATTTTTTAAACCTGTTGAATCTGGAAAGTGCTGTTTCTGAATTTCTGTCTGATAATGACTATAAAGGTTAAGAGCAAAGAGTTTCCTCTTCCAAACCACCTCCTCCTTCCCCGAAGCCCAGCTTCGTGAGTGGTCATTGCCTTCCTTGCCCAGGAGGTCATCCACAGAGGTGCCCTTCTTAGGAGCAGCAGAAGCGGGCCCAGCCTGTCTTCTCATGCCAGGCCGCCGCTCTCACTGCCTTGGTATGAATCAGTGGCCTTAGCCTGGCTTCCCAATTTTTAGATACAGTATCTGCCGTTGCTGTCTTTCCTTTCTGGGCCAGCCTCCACTTAGCGGCCGGCCATTGGTGGCCATTGCCTCACACCACATGGTCTGTCGGCTCCCGGTGTTTGCTGTGCCTCTGTGGAGGATGCTTTTCATCTTTCTCAGCAGGAGAAAGGCCAGGATGCTGTCTCTGAAGACTGCTGACTGGGCTGCAGGCCAGAGGAGGGAGAGGCCAGTCAGGTCTTTGCTGGGCAGCATCGGCACTGTGGCTGGCTGTAGGGCCCGAAGCCCTAGTGAGCTTTGCTTTCTGCTTTTCTAACTTAGAATTGTAGAAGAACACACGCACGGGAGGCCCGGCATGTTGTGACATCTGAAGGTCCTCACCCTAGCTGGAGACAGGCAAGATATGAGTGTGTTCTCAGGGCCTACAGCTCCCGCAGCCTCTCAGGCAGTCTGGGTAGTTGGAGCCACCAGGTGTCCTCCGAACAGTAAGTAGGGTCACACCCTGACAAAGTCTGTCAGGGGGTCCTGTTGGTGGATATAGACCCATTCCTTGAGTTTCCTGTGACTGGCTATGTCAGTATTCTCTGAAAAGGACTAGTTTCCACAGTTATCTCACTTCAACGTGGGGACAGAAACCTGGGCTCTCTGGCCAGGTTGGGCACTGCGGTGTGTGTGGTACGTGTCTCTCCGGGGAGGCACCGCGTCTGTGTAGGAGAGAAGCGAGGTGGACATGCAGAGTCCTGACACAGCTGCTTACAGTCATCTGTCTGGAAATTGGTTTTGTCCTATGGATGATACTTTGACAGCACATTCCGATTTCCCTGCGGCCAGAGGCTGGCTGGCCGGCCTTGCCCAGAGCCCCAGGGACTCGAGCTGGCAGCAACACCACAGTATACGAGCACTGCCCCCCCACAGGTGCCACAGCCAATTTTCCTGACATGGTTTGCTCCCTAGTGGGCAGCCCTGTTAATTAACAGAGTGTGAATTTGAGCTGTATACTGGCAAACTGGGAGCAGTTCCAGGTCAGTCAGGCCTGTTTCAGTACAACAGCTGACGACTTTTTCAGCATTGCCCATTGGGTATAGGTGAGTCAAGATGATGGTAGTTATAATTCCTAGTCCACAGCAGCCATGGTGGTTTTCTTTTGCTGGGTTTATATTTAACCGTCAGCGCCATATTTGGGGAAACATCGGGTGTGTACAGGAGTAATAGTCTGTCAGATACTGGGTTCGCTTCTGGCTTGCTGCTTCCTGCTCCAGAGAGTCTGCCTGCTGATGTGCCTCTTCCCTGGGGTGCAGAGGAACCCTGTAGGGTACGGGAGTCTTTGGGACATACTTAGGAATGATCTAGCATGGGAAACAGGTTACCAAAAGCCAGCCCAGCGCCAGGGAGAGGTCCTGCCTTCACTGTTAGAAGCCTTACTAATGCCAGGCTTTTTGAAAGCCCGTGGGACGCCTGTCCCTTTCTGAATGGAGATGGAGGAGTTGATGAGGGGGATAGATGGGAAAAGGAGGAGAGGAGGGAGGGGAAACTGATTGGTATGTAAAATAAATGAAAAAAAGTTATTTAAATTAAAAAAAAAAAGCATGATCCCCACTGGAGCCAGCCTTTGTTTGTGACCACAGGGTGTTTCTGGTTAATGGGAGATGGGACTGGACTGAGTCCTTGGAATATAGGAGCTGCTTCTGTGGATAGGGCCAACTTGGAGATTGGCTGTGAAGAGACCTTGGGATGACCACTTACTGGGCCCACACTATCCCCAAGACTTCATTGTGGCCACTTACATGAAAAACTGTTGGGAAGATGGGCTCTGTGTTGGACATCTAGGGGGACATCTGTCCCAAGTCAGGGGATAGGCTTTATTTGGTGTTCTTAGCAGGACCACGCTGGGTAACCTAGCATCTGCATGAGGCTGCAATGTACACTGCGTTGCTTCCCTTAGGATGTGTGTCCAGGCCTCTTGCCCATCACTTGTCCTGTGCACACTTTACAGCTTCCCTGAAATACCACAGCTATATGAAACATATTCCATTGATTCATAACTACGTTTGATATTTATATAGAAAAACCCTTAGAATCAAAAAAAGTAGAGATTTGGTTTTATAACATTGATAGTTCTTCAGGAATTTTTTTTTTTTTTTTTGCCTATATTTACCTCAAGGTGATATTTTCTGGTTGACAATCGCACATGCAGGAGATGGGTACCTCCCCCAAAACACACCTTAGTGGTTCCATTCTTCACACTGTTGTGGACACAGGGTTGGCACTCACGTGTAGTCAGGATGTAGACTACACGGGTGGGTGTTCTGAGGGCGGCATGCATGCCATCCCTTTGGAGTCCCTGGGCACTGTCATGTTCTTTTTGTCTGCTGCTACTCTTTGACGAACTCCTTTGATTTGTCTGCCAGCTGTGAATCTTACCTTGATGGCCTTCAGTGTCTGTGGCCAGCTTCTGCAAGTAAGGGTGATCACTGAACCCCAGTTATTGAGCACATGGCCGTGGGCGCTGCTTCAGCTATGATACCAGCAGGATATTCCTCCGTCCCTCTCTAGGTATGGCACTGGGAATTGGCCCCAGGCCCTCACACATTCTAGGCCCCTCTGGCCTCTCCCACTGAGCCATATTACTAGTGTCCAGCCCTGTTTTAAACACATTGTTCAAGTACCAGCGAGAGCTGTCTAGCATTCCTTGCTGCAGAATGGCTATCTATCTGGGTGGGATCAAGAAACTGGGACTTTAGCATGCTCTTTTAGAAAAGTCCATTCACCTTTGCATTGTAAAAATCAAGTTTTTTCTTAAGTTTTTCTCTGTCGCATTTTCTATTACCACTTTTAAAAATTAACTCTCAGTCTTCTTATTAAATTAAATTCCGGACTGTTGGGGTGGCTTAGATAAAGGCATTTAAACCAGCCCTGACAACGTGAGTTTGCTCCGTGGATCTCACATGGTGGAAGGAGAGAACTTATTCTGAAGGTTGTCCTCTGACCTCCACACGTGCACAGCACACATGTACCCACCCACAACCCTCCTACACACAGTAAATAAATTTCTTACATGATTTAGTAAATATAATGTTTAACCTTTAAGAAGCGTTCAATCTTTAATAGGCAACTCTTCACAAATACATGAATACACAGAAGGATACAGTAACATTTGTTTTTATTATTTTTTGTGTGGTGTGTGTATGTATGTGTGCCTGTGCACACATTATGTGTGTTTGTGGAGGCCAGAGGTCAATTTTGGGTGTCTTCTCTATTTATTTTGTTTTTTGTTTGTTTGTTTTCCAAGACAGTTTCTCTATGTTGCCATGGCTGTCCTGGAACTTGCTCTGTAGACCAGACTGTTCTTGAACTCACAGAGATTCACTTGCTTCTGCCTTTTAGGTATTGGAATTAAGGGCGTGTACCACCACTGCCTGGCTCTACTTTATTTTTTAATTTAAGGTTCTTCACTCAGTCTGGAATCGCACCTATTTGATGAGATTAGCAGTCCAGCAAGTCCTCTTATCCCGGCCTCTCCAGTGCTAGGGTCACAAGTGTGAGACACTGCCTGGCTTTTTACGTGTGGACTGGGGATCTGAACTTAGGTCCTCAGTGCTGCATGGCAAACACTTTTCTGACTGAGCTGTTTCCTCAGTCCTTATTTAATTGATTATTTGTGGGCATATGACTGCTGTACACAATATAATTTTCCTTATCAATTCTTCCCTTGATGAATACCCAGGTTGGTTCTATAACTTAGCTATTTTGGACAGTGCTGCAAATAAACATTGATGAATGTGCTGGACATGGTGCCAGACACCTTTAATCCCAGGAGTTGTGAAACTGAGGCAGGCTAGCCTAACTTGATCTACATAGCAAGTTCCAGGCCAACTAGAGCTACACAGTGAGACCCTGTCTCGTATAAAACAAAACAAAAAAAAAGTTGAACAAGTATCTTTGTGATATGTTAACCTAGGTCCTTGAAGTAAATACCCAGGAATGCTATAAATTTAATGTTCAAGCATTCTTGAACATATCTTTAAATGCTCTCACCTCCTTGTATCAACTGCTCTGTGTGTGTGTGTGTGTGTGTGTGTGTGTGTGTGTGTGTGTGTGTCTGTCCGTCCGTATGTATGTATGTCTCTTACTCTGTGTCTGTGTGTGCATGTATATCAGTTACTTGGTTGAATATTTCCACCAGAACCAGAAGAAGAATTCATGTGTCTTTATCTCTTGGCTACTATAGACATTTCAGATGGTGAAACAAATAATCCTATGCACACAGGACCACTAGGACTGGCTTCTGTGTCTGGATCCTCAGCCCTGGGACTTCCAGGGCCCCTCTCTGGTCCAGGCTCCCTCTCTGGTCCAGGCTCTGTGGTGTCTCCACCCTTTTCTGAGGTTGTTGAAATCTTGTCCTGTGGCTTCACATCCTTCTGCCTCACTTGTGGGTGTCACCATCACTCTCCATAAATGCATGACCCTTTCTATCCTGGTGTGAGCTTCTGAGTTTTGCACGCTCTTGGTATGGCCACAAACTTGGGAGCCTGGTTGTGGTTATTGCTTTGAAGAACCATCATTTCTTTGTGTGATTCTTGGGAAACTCAAAAATACCTCTTTGCCTTTGAGCTGGTGGACTTCTTTCATTTCAGGGGTTTGTTCTGAGCAGATTTTGATTTTTTTTCTTTTTTCATTTTTTAAATTGATTTTATTGAGCCATACATTTTTCTCTGCTCCCCTCTCTTTCTCTCCTCTCCCCTTCCACCTTCTCCCATGGCCCCCATGCTCCCAATTTACTCAGGAGATCTTGTCTTTTTCTACTTCCCATGTACATTAGATCCACGTATGCCTCTCTTAAGGTCCTCTTTGTTGTCTAGGTTCTCTGGGATTGTGAATTGTAGACTGGTTTTCTTTGCTTTATGTCTAAAAACCACTTATTGTGAGTAGGTATGATATTTGTCTTTCTGGGTCTGGGTTACCTCACTCAATATGATGTTTTCTAGCTCCATTTATTTGTTTGCAAATTTCAAGATGTCATTTTTTTTCTGCTGTGTAGTGCTCCGTTGTGTAAATGTACCACATTTTCCTTATCCATTCTTTGGTCGAGGGGCATCTAGGTTGTTTCCAGGTTGCTGCTATGAACATAGATGAGCACATGTCCTTGTGGTGCCATTGACAGGTTTTGATTCTCGTAGGCCTGTGCATGGCCTGTCTCTGACCCTGCCTCATGATGTGCCACCAGTTGCTCTTTGCTTTTGTCTTCTACCAGTTGTCACAGTGATCCTGAAGGCACTGACCTACGATGAGAAGCGGGGCGCCTGCAGCGTGGGCGCCAACGTCAGGGATGCCGCCTGCTACGTGTGCTGGGCTTTCGCACGCGCCTATGAGCCTCAGGAGTTGACTCCTTTCGTGACTGCCATTTCCAGGTAAAGCCTGTTGGTTGTGCTGAGGGGTGATGATGCCATGAAGGAGATTTACCTCAGGCAAACGTCCCATCTGCCTCGAACTGCTCTCCTCAGATAACCCGTTCTCAACAACTACCTGCCAGTCCCAGCATTGCTGGAATCTTGTGGAATGGGACATGATGTGGGATTTCCCTCTGTGTGCTATGATTACCACTGATTAATAAAGAACTGCTTTGAGCCTATGGCAGGGCAGAACAGAACTAGGCAGGGAAAGCTAGGCTGAATGCTGGGAGAAAGAGGGCAGAGTCAGAGAGAAGCCATGTAGCCCCGCGGAGTCCGATGGAACATTGCTGGTAGGCCTTTGCTGATAGACCACGACCTCGTGGTGATGCACAGATTAATGGAGATGGGTTAAATTGAGATGTAAGAGTTAGCCAATAAGAAGCTAGAGCTAGTGGACCAAGCAGTGATTTAAATAATACAGTTTCTGTGTGATTATTTAGGGACTAAGCCGCTGGAAACCAACAAGCGGCCTCCTTACAACAGGGGCAGGATCTGCTGGTGGGGAGATAGGGTTCCAAGCACCACTGTCCAGGAAAACAAATGGGCTCTGGGTCCCACTTCAGGGAGATGCCATGGAACCGAGTAAAGCTCAGTCACTGGAATACCATGGAACCCCTTCTGCTAGTGACCCTGGAGCCTCCAGCAGCTGTCCCACAGTGTGCTGAGGACAGAGCAAGCCATAGGCCTTGTCCTAGTGAGCATGAATAGACTTCGACAGAGAGGACCCATTACGACGTTCACACCATGATAAATACGATGAGCTGCTTGGCACCCTCTCTTGACTTCTCAGAAAGAAACAGAATGAAGCTCAAACTCAAAGAAAGTTGGTTCCCCCTCCCACCCCAGTGTTATGTGCCAATTGCTGCTCAAAACTGAAGAGACACTTGTACTGAGGACCCATTTGTCCTGCACCTTTCAAAGGGATAGGAAATCAGGCAGAAAAGCCCTGGTACTATCCCAGAGGCGTGGAGCTCCAGAAGCCACTGAACTCATATTTAGAGCCTACAGACCCAAGCTACTACCCCTGCACGTGGGACTGCACTCTTCCATGGCCAGAGGTACTGGAGTCTGGTGACCCAGCACCCGTCACTCCACTTCTAAGGATGCTTCCGTGCCTCACAGAGGTCTCCAATACTGTTTATATCACAAGTTGCTGAATGAAGGTGAGGTGCAAGTCTACTGGTCACACAACTTGGGAAATCAGGACAGACAAAATCAGCCTCAGAAAAAAACCCAGATATTTCTATATTCCAGAACTCTGGAAGTGTGAGCTAGGACCCCAAGTATCATCCCCATGGTGCTACTCGCCCCTCACCTCATTCCAAGGCACACCTCCAGAATATTCCTCCTGGACTTCTCAGCTGGAACTCCCTGCTCTCAGAAAGGAGCATCTCAGGACCTGTATCATTTTATGGGGCATAAGCACATACTGACGGTGCACCACTCATAGGAACATGACATAAGCAGGATTACCAGGAAGCTTGCAGGAGCCCAGGTGCACTGCTCACGGGGAACATGACGTAAGCAGGATTGTCAGGAAGCTTGCAGGAGCCCAGCTGTCCGGGGCCTTCTGCTGAGCGTTGGGCCCTGTCCATGGTGGTGACCTCTCTGTTTCCTACTCCACTGCCACACAGATGTGTCCTCTCTTTGCTGTGTATGTGGCTTTGAAGGAGGTTCTTGGAACTGCTTTCTTGTCCTTATCTTCAAATTTCTGGCAGTATACAGTATAAGTAGAAAAAAGGTTTTCTCCTGTGCTCAAGTGTCCCAGAGCCGGGCAGCTTCTTCAGATTGATGGCCTCTTGTTTAGCTCCACAGGGCTCTGTCAGGTGGCTAGCTGCGGTCATTGCCCAGTTTTTTTTCCTGAGGATGAAAAGAGGATAGAGCCTTAAGCAGGAGATGGTGCGAGCCAGGTGTGACGCTGTCATGGCACTGATGAACGCCAGGAGATTGTGAAGGACTGGAAGGGACCTTGGCTCTGATGTGCAGGAGCCTCCTGCTTCGAAGTGAAAACAGTCCTTACAGATCCCACTTAGTTTAACAGTTTTGATCCGAAGGCAGCAGACTTACAGAATGCCATGCCATGCCCTTCCACCTCTCCTGATCCCTGAGGTAGGAAGGCAGGATGGCCTGATGGAGGAATCGGAGTGATGCCAACGGGTGCTGGCCTGCTGGCTTGGGAGCATGTGGCCATGTGGAGAGGCAGTGCATGGCTATCTTCCTGTTCTTTTCTGTTAAATGTGGGTACCCAAGGCCATGCTGCTGCCTTTTGAAGGTAAGAGGTACAAATGAGAGGTTCCTGTCAGCTTCCTCACGGTTGGGAGGCTTCATGGGGCACGTGGTCCGGAGTGAAAAGCCAGTTACCCAGTTCCCACCAGAACACCTGTCTTCACTTAGTGCTGTAGGACTTGTACCACATCCCCGATTGAGCTCCGGGTGGGCTTTGTAAGGGACACGAGCACTCTTTGGAAAACATGGCTGATAGCATGAGGCAGCCCTGAAGTCAGCTGCTGTGACCTGGTGTTGTGGCTGCAGGTGGAGCTTTGGGCTCTGTCCTGTCTTCTCTAATCACATAGAACAGTACGGTGAACAGCTTCCATAGCTGCTAAAGGAACTCGGGACCTTTTGTTTCGGGGTTGTCCTTTCCTGCTCAGGGAAGAAAAGGCAGCTGCACATCAGAGCCGAGGGTCCCTCCCATCCTTCAGTCTCCTGGCGGTTAACCAGTGCCCGGTCAGGGTCACACCTAGTGCTGCACCTGTCCCCTCCTCAACATTCCATCCCCTTTTCATTCTCAGGGAAAAAGCGCACACCAGATGCGCTCTCGAAGGTGGCCCAGATTGAGCTTGGCATGGTCTTTCCAGAGCTTGTGTGAACTGCGATTGCTGAGTGTGAGGTGTCCCGTGGGGAGATGTGAGGTCCTCTTCCTACTGGGTTGAGATTTTGGGTGTGGTGTGGAGAATGCTGCTTCTGTCAGGACTCTGGGTGAGCACAGAAGTGGCCTTGACTTTACCCACAGCTCAGTCTCTGGAATGACCTAACTTTCCTGGCCCGGGAGTAGTTGGTATGCAGCCCTGACTAGCTGTAGTCTTTAGAAACTCTTGTGTTTCTTGGGCCTAGGAGAGGTTGGACTTGCTGACATGTGGGAAAAGCCCGAGGGGTTGATGAGGAGCTCACGCCTGTGTGTTGCACATGGAAACTGCAGCTGTCTGGCCTCAGGTCTGCTGGCTGTCTCTCTCACAGCCTCCTGCTTCTCCTAAGCTGGCAGTCAGCTGCTCTGGAGTTTCTTGTGAGAAGGCCTCTCTGGCTCCTTTGCCCACACCTGCCTCTCATGGGCAACAGTGCCCTTTGGAGCTGAGCTGCTGCAGGTTTCTAGCCGGTCGGACAGGTTCTGAGGAACTTGTGCCTGGCCCTTTCTGGCCCATCTGACTCCAGGCATCAGTGGGGGAGGGCACCTGGTGAGTCAGGTGCGCCAGTGAGCTTGGGGCATGCACTACCTCCCGCCTGGAGCTCTGTGTCTGAGTATCGGTCGGGTGTGCCCTGCAGACTTGCTTGCAAGGTTTGTCATGGGTGACCATGCTCTTTAATTATCAGGTTTTAAGCCCATTAATTCCAGCACATGATAAAATCTTGGTATCTTTACTTTCACAAACCCCTCCGTGTATCCTGTAAAAGTGCAGTTGAGATCCAAATATAGTTCTCAGAATAAACAGAAACATCTGTCAGAAAGAACCAGGGAGGCCTTGGTGCCCGATGCAGAGATAGCCATCAACCCTTTCTAATCTTGGCCGAAGAAACTGGATCAGTTGTTCTTCCCCCTCCCAGTGCTGACTCTGCTTTGAAAATGTTAAGGGCAAATTTTTATTGTTTTGAAATAGTTTTGATCAACTCTGAAAACCATCTTTCCTTGGCTTTGAGCAAACACAGGTGGAGAAAGTCTGACTGTTCTGTGTCACACACCTGGCTTCCTGAAAACCCCAGTGCAGTGGCAGCAAGATGTGGAGCGAAAACACACTGGGATGGCTGTATATCACCTAGAGGAGTCTTTCTAACCAAAGTCAGGATCTGATCTGCAGGAAAGAAAAGAAAGCAAACCTGCTGCCGCTGCCAGGGTGCTCTGCCTGTCACCTTCTAGTGATTGCCTCACCTGAAACTCTTTTGTAAGCTGAGCTCCTGTTGACGTTCACTCCGCCCAGGCACAGGCCCGCCCATGCCAGGGGCAGCTCCTGACTCTCACCTCCACTGTGCAAACCGGCCGGGCAGCGTGGGCTGCCTGTGAACTGCCTGGGATTGGCTCTGTAGGATCTCTTCCTCCAGGGCAAGATTGTCCTGGAAAAAAAAAAAATCAGGAAATAGCAAGCGTTGCTCAAAGCTATGTCTTGGTCTCCTCGGCCTCTGAATGGCCCAGCTCTCTGAGAAGGGAAAGCTGCTGTTGCCAGGACGGGGCCAGCAATCAGGCTCTGACCCCAGAGTACATGAATCTTCTGCTTACGGCTTAGGGAAATTCAATAAAACACAGGGCTTATATTTTAATGCGATTTACAACTTAAAAAGCCATAGATGGACGATGAATTATTAGTCTTCTCTGCGTCAGTATGGAAGTGCTGCCATTTGCCAGGTAGCCGCAAGTAGGCTTGCTTTTGAGTGCTACATAGTATCATACAAATGAAAAAAAGATGAGTTTGGGGCACATGCTGAACTGAGGGATAAGACTGTGGGAAAGCAGAGAAGCAGGCTGAGGCATGCCACTTTCCCTTGGCCTGGAAAAGGATCCCTTCCCGGTGATTCCCGGTGAGCTGTTACGCAGCTTCCCCAGGGAAGTCAGGCAGGTGGGCATACCCACCAGCACCTCTCTCAGATGGGTGCCAGGTGTTGTAGTGACATTCACACAGGGTCACCCTGCCAAGGATGACTGGGGCCCAGGCGGAGGTTAGTACGTATGAGGACAGTGATGTAGGAAGGTGATTTCCTAACCCTTCGCTCTTGAAACATCTTCGTATTTTTAAATACTGCAGTCTTGTTCTGAAGTTAGGAAAACAGTTTTAAGGAAGCTAATCCGGAGCTGGAGAATGGCTCAGTGGACAAAAGTACTGGCTGCTCTTTTAGAGGACTTGAGTTAATTCCTGGCCTTCACGTGGTAGCTCACAACTGTGACTGTAGTCCCAGGGAATCTGAAGCCCTCTTCTGGCTTCTTCAGGCTCAGCACACAGGTGATACACAGACACAAGCAGACACACACACAAACACAAATGAATAAAAAGTTAAAAAAATATTTTAGCCAAGATTAAAGTGTTTAAACACCTTTACTCGTAAGTGCATGCAAATTTGTTTTAATTAATCAGAAGGTGTTACCTACAAAGCAGCATTTTCCAAGTATTGTTACATCTACTTCAGTATAATCTCTCAAGTTTTATGAAACATGTAAATTCTGATTTATGCCTATAATCATAGCACTTGAGAGGCTAAGGCAGGAGACTCACCATGAGTTCAAGGCTCACCTGGGCTACAGAAAGAAAGACTATCAATGAAGCAGTGACTTTTAAGGCATTTAATGCTTAAGGAAAAGCTAACTTGATGGTAGTATAGGAGGCTGTTGATGAGAGTCCTGTAATGGACTCCGACTCCATGTCCCAGTCCTTTTGATTTATGGCTCATTTTGCTTGCTCACACCTTGGAGAGGTCTGCATGGAACAGCCTTTGTATGTTCACTGTCAGAGACCAAGAGGATGGTCGCCAGCAAACTCGCTGCCTCGAGAAGAATAGTTGAAATATCCCTGTGCTCTGAGGAGCGTGATAACTGGGGCTTTTGTGAGCACACAGACCTGTCAAGGTGACTGTGGGAAGGATGGCCCCATAAGGAAAGTTGTTGGGCAGGTCTGCTGCTGCTCCTCCCACTGGATATGGTCCCCATGGGAGGAGCTGCCACTTGGGGC
The DNA here is from genome assembly GCF_014885135.2 of Alexandromys fortis. Classification (NCBI taxonomy): domain Eukaryota; kingdom Metazoa; phylum Chordata; class Mammalia; order Rodentia; family Cricetidae; genus Alexandromys; species Alexandromys fortis. The sequence continues at coordinate 349,818 of NW_026068216.1, forward strand.
TTCTTGTATTGGTGCTGAGCACAGGAGAGATGCCTTCATTTACGTGTGCAGTACTCCCTCGGCCTCCCACACACCTGAGAAGGACAAGTGGAGTTGGGAGAAGGCCCCAGTAGGGGGTTCCCCTAACTCTACCACCTTATCAGGGCTCATCTGCAGCCATAAAGTTACCTAGTAACCTGTGGAAAGTGTTTTAGGAAAAAGGTAAATTGGGCACAGCCTTGTCCCTAGGAGGAAGGAAGTAAAACATTGAAGCTAAAGCTCAGGTCAGCCTCGCTCACTGCATGCTCATTGCATGCCCACTGCATGCCCACTACATGCCCACTACATGCCCACTACATGTTCACTGCATGCTCACTACATGCTCACTACATGCTCACTACATGCTCACTGTATGCTCACTACATGGTTGGGAAAGTTGAGAATGAGATCGAGAAAGACATACTTGGCTGGTCCTTGATCCATAAATCTCACACCTTGCTGTTTCCTGAGAATATCCCTGGGGCTCCAAGGGATGTAGGGACCAAGGAGAGAAATCCTAGATGGGGAAATGCTTCCCTGAGAAGGGTTCCCCTTGAGGATGGGACCCATGGAAGTAACTGACGGCTGCAGGAGAGGTGAGAGACATGAGATGCGGAGGAACAAGGGCGCTCTAGATTCTGACAGTAATAAAGTTTGTTATATAAGAAAAAGACTTAGTTAAAAACCTGTTGGGTGTCACGAGAGCTGGGGAAAGTTGGTTTGGTGTGGTGGTATTGCTTCTGGCTCTAGAACAAGTTGAGACTTAACAGCTGCCTTCCATGTAGTGTTTCTGTGGTGACTGCTATAATCGGCTGGCTGCCTGTTGGCAGGTCACTCATTGCTATATCAAATACCTGAAGGACACTACCTTGTAGAGAAAAGGCTTATTTTGACTTGTGGCCTGGGTCTGAGGCCAGGAGGCTGTATGTAGTGGTGGCCTTCTTGCATGAGGATCCCCAGAGGTTCCAGTCTTGGTCTCCATCCTGTTGACTTCATCTAATGATACGGACAGTGCTCGCTCTATCGTGCCTCACACTGGGTTGAGGCCTGTGAGCACTGTGGAAGCCATAAGGTTGCGTGCTTCCCAGGGGCAGGCTGCCTGCCAGGCGCATGGAGCTCTGGCTTGCTGTTGGTGTTGTTTGGGAGGCATAGGCAGCAGTGTCTGGGAGTTAGTGTCAGCCACACACTTGTGACCGTTTGTCTGCTGTCAAGTCTCATCCTCTAGAACCTTTTGTCTTTGCATTTTGTCGAGCACATGTGATCCCAGGAGGGCAAAGACATTTTTCTCCAAGGCACTAGAAGCTCAGGACATTTGTTAGGGCTGGGGCTATAACTCTTGCTATCTTCGAGGTCACTGTAGGACCTTTGAGCTTCCCGCTGTCCAAGAGGCTCACTCACAGCAAGTGAACAGTGGGAGGATGTCACATGGCCTGTACCCCTTCCTATGCATGTGGAGGTCAGAAAACAAGCTTGGGTGTCATCAACAGGAGTTCTGTCCACTCCTTTAAGACAGGGTCTCCTGTGGGCCTGGTGTTCAGCCGTTAGGCTAGACTGGCTGGGGTTATTCGCCTGCACTGCCTCACCAACATTTTATGAGGGATCTCATGCAAGACAAGCAGTTTACTGACTGAGTTATTTTCCCAGCCCTTGCATATTTCATTTTAATTAACCATTTTCCTTGTTTTTACAGTGCGCTGGTCATTGCCGCCATCTTTGACCGAAACGTGAACTGCAGAAGAGCTGCCTCCGTAAGTTCCGTCGTCCCCGGAGCATTCCCTTCTTGGAGCTGGGGGTGTAACTGTGGCTAATGTCCTGCAGGTGGGCCTCTATCCCCCTGAAAAACCCATTCCCCACGGCAAAGGAGATCAGAGGACCCAGTAAAGCAGTCGCCATGGTAACATTTGTAGGGCTTTTACTGTGGAATTCATGGGGAAGTTAGGGCTCAAGGCCTCCCTCTAGTGCTGCCAGCTGTGGTGAAATGTCTTGAACAAGTACGGACGAACAGGTTTCTGTTCAGTACCCAGACCAAGTTCAGGGTCGCTCCGGCTCTGCAGGGGAGGAGAAATTTATCCTGTGACTCTACCCTAAATGGCCTGGCAGGACTGGTCCAGGAATGACAGAACAGGGCACTGCAGGTTTGTGCTTCAGGAAGAGCTGTTACTAAGCTGCATTTGGCTCTGCTTTCCTGGCCACATCGGAATGGATCTCCCTGGGTGGGCTTTGGCCTCATAGCTGACCGTGGGCCTTGTGTTTTGAGCTCAGTTACCCAGGTCCCCTGAGATCCAGCTTTTTGGGATTGGTTTGGGTAGACTGTGTGTCAATAGGGGTGTTGACTAGGGCCATTGATGAGACCAAAGTCTCATGAATTACAAGGGGAAGAGACTGAGATGCTGCCCGCGTGGAGATGTTGCAGTTATCTGACTCCACACATAGCTGGCTGCTGTGGTCAGTTACTGAGGCCAGGTCCGTGAGTGCTGTGGGAGGCCACAGCTGATTCAGGCTATGTCAGGAGCGCTGTGGTGTCTTAGCAGTCTGAACCCAAGCCTTCCTTTCATAGATGGGCCAGCAGTTGAACACATTTGGGGTGCTCAGAAACATAGGTGAAGCCTATGGGTGAAACTTGTTCATTGTGAGATGTGTGGATTTGGGAGTTCCCATGATTTGAGCTCTGAGGCCCTGCATTCTCATAGAGACAGACTGAGTAGCATTTGACTGCAGCTGCTCTGAGACTAGGGGAAAGGGAGGGTGCTGGTGCACAGGTCTCCAAACTGTGGGAGGCCTGTGATTGAGTAGGCAGTGTTGCAGGTGTGGGTGGGATTTGTTAGTACCAATGAGATCTCCATACCATGGGAGGCCTGTGATTGAGTAGGCAGTGTTGCAGATGTATCCTGTGGGATAGGAGCCGGGCCTTAGAGTAGGAAGGAGAGGAGACCCCCCTCAGTCATGGAACTGAGGAAAAGGGAGACTTACCCGGCTCTGCATGTCAGCAGGGGCTTCCTGTTTAGCAGGCTGAGAAGTTCTTTCCTGTAGCTTCTTTCATTTTATTCATATTTTAAAATCATGAATAGGTATTCGACTTTGATGTAATCAAGTGGTCTTTGGCCTGTGTCCTTTTATGTGGTGTACCGTGTGGTTCCTTTTCAGACTTTGAAATAACCCTTCCTTTCTAATGTAATTTCCACTCGCCTGTAGGCCCTTCTTTATGTTGGACTCAGTTTGTTAGTGTTCTCCGAAAAAGAACTTCTGAATCTGTTCATGGGGGCTATTAATCTTTTGTTCAGGTATTTTTGTCTGCAGTTTGAAGATGAACTAATACATTGAGGGTGCAGAAGTATTTCTCTTTTATTTTGTACCATAGTTTTTAAGAGATTGATGTTTTTCTACTTTAATTATTTGGTAGTATTTGAAGAACCTATCTAGGCATTTTTTTTTTTTTTTTGAAAAAGTTTCCACTGTTTGCTTTTGTTTGTACTGATTACAGAGTTGCCCACCTTCCTTGTTTCTCAGGTCAAGTCTTCTGTGTTGTTAAGTGTAAACGGAGACCGTTCTTTCATTCCCAGCCGCCCAGACCTGAATAATCACATAGAAACTATATTAATTACAACACTCTTTGGCCAACTCTAGCTTATTCCTAGCTCTTACATCTTAAATGAACCCATTTCTGTCAATCTGTGTATCGCCAAGAGGCTGTGGCCTACTGGTAAAGTTCCTAAGGTTCCAGCGTGTCCTTCTCCTTCGGCAGCTACATGGCGTCTCCTTGACTCTACCTACTCTCTCTATATATAGCTCTGTTTGGATTTCCCACCTGACTCTACTCTCTGCTAAGCCATTGGCCGAAACAGCTTTATTCATTATCCAATAAAAGCAACCCACATACAGAAAGGTATCCCACATCAGTTAAGTGAAGTAACTTGGTGTTATCAAAGGCTTCAACTGAATTCATATTCTCTGTCACAGTGGTCCCTGTCTTCAGTTGCCTGTCCCAAGTGATGGAGTTTCTGTCTGTTACCTGACCTCTGGCTGCACTGCAGTAGAAATGCATGCAGGCCCTGAACCTAGTTCTATATATCCATTGCTGCCTCAGCCATGTGTTTGGCATGGGATCCAGCATATTGGGTACGCATATGTGAAGACCTACTATGGAGGGCTTAGAAGGCCTTGCTGTTCAGTACTGGTCATGAGATCTCAGCCAATGGGTCATGCTTCTGGTGTTCTGGTCAGGTGATCTTTGAGGTCTTGCTGTCTCAGGATGCCTGACTGTGGTCTTTCATGACTGCTGTTGGCTCTCTGCCTACACCTGCACCTAGAAGCAACCAGAATGCAAGCAGCCTGCCCAGAGTCCTTTAAAACTATCATCAGCCCAGAGGGACTCCACTTTGTCTGCAGTTAGTAGGCCCAGTGCTTTCTTGGGAGGTCTTAGTGGTCTTGCTCTCATAGCTGATAGTCAGTAACTGAAAGTCTATATTAAATCTGAACTAATGTATTTTTGTGTTTTCTTTATTGTTTTCTGTAACCTAGGACATATTTATGAGAAACAGTAATAAAATCAAAGCCCTGTGACTTTATGTGACCTGGGATGAAGTGAAACCATCATCCATCATTATGTCCCGGCAATGCGTAAGCCTGCAGGGGCAGCCCGTTGATGGCGGCTCTCCAGTTGTTCCTATCCTGGGCGGTCCTCCATGTTTGTGTTATTGCGATACCCAAGGTTCCAGCATTCTTTGAGTCTTCTCTTGCCCTATCCTGTGCACTCCTCCAAGCAGTGCTGTCTTCAGGTATCTGCCGTCATTCATTCTCATAACACGGCCAAAGTATCTCAAGCGCCATTGCCATATCCTGTAGTTTACTTCCTTCTGCAGATGGAGATGTTTCTTAATGTCACCCACCATTACACAACCTGTCTCTTCATGTGACGTCTAGGATCCTCCTGAGACATGCCATCTCAAACACATGAAGCCGCTGTTCTGACGGGTGTTTCATTTTCTGGGTTTCAGAATTGTAAAGAAGGCAACTCAAGACAAGCATCTCATATACTTGTAATTTTGTTGTTATGTCTCCTGCTGACCAAACTTTTCCTAGTGCCTGCAATGCAGCCCTCGCTATCCCGATCCACCTCCGCCTCTTGATGTCTAAAATAGTTCCCTCCTTTGAACTGAGGTTTCCTCCCAGATAGACAAAGTTGACTGTTTGCTTGAGATTCTGATTCTTTTTTTTTTTTTTGGTTTTTCGAGACAGGGTTTCTCTGTCTTTGGAGCCTGTCCTGGAACTAGCTCTTGTAGACCAGGCTGGCCTCGAACTCACAGAGATCCACCTGCCTCTGCCTCCCAAGTGCTGGGATTAAAGGCGTGAGCCACCACTGCCCGGCCTGATTCTTTATTACAACATTAAAATCCTTGTGCACCCTTCCCAAGTGTTGTATATCAGTCTTCTTGATGTTTACTTTCATACAAGGCTTTCACTGACTTCCAGCACTCTATTTCCCATGGCCTGCAGCTGGTTTGGACTTTCAGCAAGTAGTGCTGTATCGTCAGTGAAACACAAGTTACTGATTCGCACACCGCCTATCTGCACACCTATCTCCTCATCCTCCAGGGCTCATGCTGTTATTAATCCCAGGAATATATTAAAGAGCGTTGGAATGGGACACATCCCTGCAACACTCCTATGATTGTCTTAAACTGACCACTTAGTTCTCCACAGACTTTGACTGATGCAAAGGTATCTTTATAGGCATTTTTTAGTATCCTTATGGTTTTCTCTGTGTACCTGTAGAACCTCATTGTTTTCCAAAGTCCTTTCTTCCAAATGCTATCAAATGTCTTCCTGAAGTCGATATAACAGACGTGACTTTTCCAAATTCTTCGTATTTTTCTGCCAGTTGCCTCAAAGTGAAGATCTGATCAATTGTGCTCCTGTTAGCTCTGAATGCTCACTAGGCCTCTGCTAGGATTTCCTCTGTTCTGCCCTTGATCCTTTGCAGGATAATGGGGAAGGTCTTGCTGCTATGGCACAACAAACTAATACCCCTGTAATTTGAGCAGTCCAGCTTGTCCTTCTTGTGTATGGGAATTATGGCTGAGTGCTTCCATTCCGTGGGAAACACTTCGTGTTCCCATGTCTCTCTGAAGAGTCTGAGAAGTGCCTTGGCCCCTGAGCCTACTGTAGCCGCCTCCAGCTCCTCCACTGTGATGTCATCCATTCCCGGACCTGTGTTTCGCTGTCTTGATAACTTCCTCTGTCTTTCTCCTGTCTATATTTAATGTTTTCTCATCGTCTCTGATGTTTGAGTGTCTGCTGAAGTGTTTCTCGTTGTAGTCTGCGTTGACAGCATTAGGGTCATGGTCCAGGGTGTCACAGTACTGTCTCCATCTTGGCTTTACTTCCCCTGGTTCTATTAATAAATGACCTTGCCCATCTTTAATCACCCAAACTGAGGAGCATATCTGGCAGTTATCAGTCTGATAGCTTCACAGACAAGATGTGTTATTGTGGAGTCTCGCCTCTTTGACCTCCCGCAGGGGTAGTTGTGTTTGCTGCCTGCGGGGTTTCTCTTTAGTTTCCTTCTCCCGCCAGGTTGACCAACTCTGTAGTGAGCCATTCCACTGGTGTTGCCCTTTTTGCATAACCAAGCATCTCCTGTAGAGCTCTTTTGATTTTCTTCCATTCACTTTCTATGTTTGTAAACAGTTGTTTAATGATTTCCCTCATCTTGTTTTCAGCGATTCTCTCTCCACACAGCTGGGTCCATTGTTTATGTTCCATCGTCCAGGTCGTCTTGCCTGGCATGCCTCTCCTAGGTTTCAGTTGAATGTTGGCCATAGAAGTTGGTGATCTGACCCCAAGTCAGCTAGGAAATGATTGCCTGTTTTAGAGGCCAGATAAGAGTTTCCTGCTGACCAGATTGTGGTCAGCTTGGCTGTGTGTGCGTTTGTCAGGGGATTCCTACGTCCTGCATCTTGATGGTTTGGCCTGCTTGAATTTTGGGTTGGATGTGTACAAATCAGTTACATAGCAGAGGTCAGGCAGTCATTCCCCGCTGGTTCCTTTGTCTGAATCCATATGTTCCCACAACACTATAGTCCGTTCTTTCTCCGGATCCCACTCTTGCACCGAAGTCACCCATAATCATTAGTGTCGTTCTTACGCACCCTGCTGACCTTGTTCTGTAGATCTGTGTAGAAACTGTTGCTGACATCATCTGCTTCTGCTCTTGGCGCGTATGCCTGTATGATAGTTACTGGTTGTGTCATTGTCTGAAATCTGGCTGATACCATTCGGTCACTTACAGGTCTGTACCCGAGCAAGCATTTTTGGGCCAAACTGGATAGCACTAAAGCTACTCCTGCTGCGTGTTTTCCCCTCCACCTGAGTTGATAATCTTGTATCAGTTTACTACAAGTTCTTGTGTCCCTGTCCAATGCATTTTTGTCACTCCAGTGACGTCCCACCTGAACTGACTGAGCTCATGCATGAACAAGCCGGCTCCCCCGACTGTGTTTAGTGTTCTCATGCTACAGGGCCCTGTTGTATGACAGGACTCTTTCTGGCGTGAGAAAGTGTCTTTCCTGTCCATTTCTGTTAGCTCCCTTCCCTGCTTTTGGCTTTAAGAAAGACGCGAAGCATTTGTCCTGCGCTTAGGACATGGAGGTCCTGGGCCCTGGTCAGGTCCTGGGACTTTCACCCAGGTGTTTCTGTTGAACTTGTCCATGTTGGGTTTCGTGATCTGAGTTGATGAGGGTGATTGACAAGGTGAAATAAAACTCTGTAAATCTGTTTTTTTCTTGAAGCTAGAACCCTATTGAACTAACAAGAAGTTCCTTGTGTTCCTTTTGAATCCAACACTGTTTATATAGTGATGTGGGATTTAAACACAGGAAAACGAGGGATGCCTTTACTTGAGGCCCATTTGAAAACATAAAGGTTCTGAGTACACCAAGAACTTCTTTCCAGGAAGCTGCTTCTTCAGGCAGCTGCTGCTCTGGGTGCTGTTTCAGCCTCTTGGCCGACGCCTTTCCAGGGTTTCTCTTTCTGGGTATGTGAGATGTCTGTTTACCTGGCCAGGATCCAGGAGGTGTTAGAAGCGAAGTGGACAGACGTTGCCAGTTCCCTGGCCTTACCTTGCTGTTGTTGGTGACCCCTCTCCTCTTCCTGGGTCCCTTGTCTGGTGGCCACAGTCCTTCTAAGGCAACAGGGCCTTTGGTTTGGATCCTCATGAGAGCTTCCTGTTGCTGGCTCTCTCTGGTGGTCAGCATGCAGGGGCTAGACAGTAGAGTCCTGGCATTGCTTGGTGGAAAGGATCAGTTACACACTGCTAACTACTCTAGGTTTTGCATGCTAGATAGTGTCCAGCAGGCTAGATGTGCTGCTGACTTGCGAAGAGGCCTTTTCCTCTCCTGAGGACAGGCAGTGGGCGTGGCCCTCATGGGAAATTTGGGATGAGGAGTGGAGAGGAAATGGGGGGGGGGCGAGGAAAGGGGAGAGGGAGAGAGGGAGGGGGGATGGAAGGGGGAAGGCAAGAGGAGAGACTGAAACCCAGTATTTTATTTAATGTTTCATTCCAATTGTTTCTTGTATTATTTTTTGCCTTTTATTTTGATATTCTTGATGTTCACATAGAGTTATGAGAATACAGTAAAATCTGCTTACCCCTTTCCCCGGGTCTCTACTGGGTAACATCATAGGTTATGTCCACCAACTCAGTAGTCTCAGTCAGAACTCTTGGTGTTCTGTGTCCTGTGTGTGTGGTTAGCTCCGTATGTCTGCATCTCATACATATGTGAACCCCCTACAGTTAAGGCACACGGTAGTCATCACCACAGAGGTCCCTGCGTGACCCTTTTAAACATGGCTGCTTCTCTTCTTCACTCTAGCAATCTTCAGTCTACCTTTCCAGCTTTGTGGTGCTGTTCCATTGCTGAAGCGGCAGCCTTTGGGTCTGGTCTCACTGAGTGTGTTCAGTACATTGGGAAATTCCCGGTCTTCACCTTCTCCTGTGAGTGGGTTTGTTCTCTAACGGAGTCTTGGCTTTACCTGTAAACGGGCTTCTGGGTTGCTGCTGACCCGGGATTATTATGAGCACTTTCCTACAGATTGTGTATGCCTAGAGTTCAGTTTCTGGGTCCCACCTTCCAGTATGCTGCTAACTGTTCCCCAGGGCGACTGTACTATAATGTGTTCTCCTCATCTTTGCCGAGATGTGGCGGGGTCGCCTGGTTTCTTCCTGCTCTTACTTTTTGCTGATATGTGTGTGGTTTTAGTTTCCTTTTCTCTGATGATACTGAGTCTGTTTGGGGTGCTCATTTGCTTTCTGTGTCCTCCTGAGTAAGATGTATTCTCAAGTCTCAGTCATTGTCTGATTGCATTGTTAGTCCTCACTGTTGAGTTTTGAGAGTTCTTTATGCTCTCTAGATATTTGGCCTTTATATTGGAGATGTGTGTGGCAGATCCCTAGTCTGTGGTTGTTTTCATCCTTCTCTTAGCGTCTCCATGGACAGGAGTTTGCTATTGGAGTGAGGTTTTTGTCTTATTTATCTCTCTTTGGTGTGTGCTCTCAGTATCAAGGCTGCTAGCCACTTGACCCTGTTCCCCGCATTCTTCTGTTTTCTGTCTGAGCTGAGCGTATATTCTGAAGTGATATCCACGTGGTCTGTCTTCATATTGTGTTGGGTGATCCCCTAATCTTTTATTTTCAAGATTGTTTCCACATAAATCTTGAATTAGTTCTTACCTTGTGTGGAGATGTCCCTGCTTATAATTAAGGTGACATTGCATCTCTTTACATTACCCTTTTCCTGTGTTTCTTTCTTTCTTTAAGAATTGACAGCTGGGTAGTGGTGGTGCACGCCTTTAATCCCAGCTTTCAGGAGGCAGAAGCAGGTAGACTTTTTGAGTTCAAGGCCAGCCTGGTCTACCAAGCAAGTTCCAGGACAGGCAGGGCTACACAGAGAAACCCTGTCTCAAGAAAACAAAAACAAAAAGAAAAAGCAACAATCCCCCCCCCCTCCCCAATAAAGGAAAAAGAATTGACTGTAAGGAGCTGGAGCAGTAGCTGCTCTGCCAGAGAACCCCGCTTTGATTCTCAGCACCCACACAGTAGCTCACAATTGCCCCTAACAACGTTCTGAGGGGTCCAACTTCTGACCTCTCTGGGCACTCGGCATGTGTGTGATGCACATACACACAGGCAGATGAAACACTCATATATATATATATAGTAACTCTTCAAGGGGGGCAGTTTGCAAAAATTACAGAAAGGCCAGCAGCAAAAAGCAGCTCCTTTCCCATTTTAGAAGCGTGTAGGAGCCACCTGAGGGCCAGTCACCGAGTGTCTCCACCCTGCCATGAGGCTCTGTCCTGGAGTTGTTTCACATTTCTGTCCTGGTGCTTTACCAGTCCAGTGGGGTTGATGCATAGATTCTGGGGTCCCATGACTCAGTTCTCTTTCTGTATATCTCTGCTTGCTCTCAACCCCCTACCCCATGCTGCAGTGTCTCCTTAGGTAAGGGGTGTTTCTTCTGCCACCACTGCCCTCCCCTTGTATCTGTTCTCACCTCTGCTTGCCAGGATGGTGCATGCCGCATGGTTGTGTGCAGCTTTGCTCCAGCTCCCTAGGGTCTCTAATCCTGGTTGGAACTCAGCTGTGGATGCTTCGGGGAAGTCGCATGAGGTTTCCTTGTCACTTTGTTCAGACAGTCCTAGGTAGGGCAGTGTGCGAGACAGGAAAAGTTGTCTCCACAGAAAGAGGAGTCACCTGAAGAAGGTTTACCTAGAGGTTCTAATCTTGTTCAAGTTCACACGGAGCATTTTCAGCCCCGATTCTGTGCCTGGCATGTAGGGCTCCGGGAGTTCAGAGCTGGCTGGAGTCAGGCCTGTGCCCTCTAGGAGGCAGCCCTGAGGTGTTGGGGGTGGTGGGGGAGTGGTGATCTTGGAGTTTGTTCTCAGGGTTGTGTTCTGGGACCTTCGTTGGGGTGTTAGTGTGAAAGTGTATTTCCAGGGAAAGGCCAATCTCTTATTATATTTGATTTTGTAAATGGAATTCTTCAACTGTGGTTTTAAAGAGGACCAGGACATAAAAACAGTGACAAACCACCCTCAGGGCTTTGGTCCGCTAACAAAGAGGACTTTTATTTAAAAAGTAAAGCCATGGGTCATTTACACTGAGCTGTGTTTGTTTTGAATTTATCTTCTGATGTTGAGCAGAAGCAAACCTCACTCACCTGCTCTGTTTGTTCTTTTTGCTCCTTAGGCTGCCTTCCAGGAGAACGTGGGGAGACAGGTATGGCCACTTTATAAATCTTTATTTCTGAAACTTCCTGTAGGCTTAGAGGTGGGAATTTTGACAACTTTGGTTTCATATCTTCTTATACTATTGGGTGTGGGTAATGAATGTGCCTCACCTCAGAGCAAGCTAATAAACATGGTAGTTCTGATCCCAGGCCCACCGTCATGTGACCAGGAAGCTCTGGGAGGCTCTGTATGAGTGTTTTATGCAGGTTAGGATCTTGCTTCACATGTTGCTGTGGGCTGTACCTGTGCCAGGCACCAAGCATCTTATCCTGGTGAATGAGTCCTTGGATCCTGTAGGCCTTGTCCCGTCCCTAGTGTTTTGCTTGGAGGCCTCACCTCCCAAAAGCCTTGACCCTACAACTGCCCTCGATACTCACGAGTATTGTAGCTGTGCTTGGGGCCACCTAAGCTGTGCCCGTGACTCTTGACACCCATCACAGGCCTTGAAAGTAGGATTTAGATTCATTCATGAGTAAGATTCTGGCACACTGAAGTGTGTGGTCAGTCTCGCAGGAGGCTGGAGAGGGGCTAGTGCAATGCTTTTCAACCTATGGGTCGTGACCCCTTGGGAGCTGTGGAATAACCCTTTCACAGGGCTTACCTAAGACCATTCGAAAACACGCTATTTACATTGTGATTCATTACAATAGCATACATGAAGTAGCAACAAAAATAATTTTATGGTTGGGGGTCACCACAGCATGTATGAAAGGGTTATAGTGTTAAGAAGGTTGAGATCCTACTGGGTTAGGGGCTGGGGAAAGTGGCAGCTACCAAGATGAGTCTGAGCAGGGAGGAGAGTCCCTGAGGAAACCGCTAAGAATGATTGCTCTAGGGTTTCATGACAGAAGTGGCTGGGGTGCTTCTTAATGTTACAAGGGAGGAAGCTCGAAGGATGGCCAAGCCCTGCCGTGGTGTGCAGAGTAAGCTGTGTGTGATTGATGATAGGGTTAAAGGCGTGTAGACCAGGATGGATGTGCTCTGGGTCAGAGAACCTATACGTGGCTTGGGGCGTGAGGTAAGAATATTGTAGTAGAGGATGCTGGGAGTAATTCAAGAAGTAACAGGACTGCCCAGTGACCTGGGTGGGGGTGTGTGTGACTCTTCCTCTTGGGCTGGATTGCTGGAGATGTAGGTCTTGACATCAGAGTTGATTAGATCTTGCCTGCCTCCATCCTGGCCAAGACCCCCAAGTGGCTAGCTGAGTGGGCTCTCCAATAAGTAGGGGTGTGTGTGTGTTGTGTGTATGTATGCTCCGTTCCCTTGCTGTATCCTGGGGGGATCTTGGCATGTTAGGGTTATCCCTTGGGCAGCTGCTGTGTCTAGCTGAGTAGCTGTGGGACTGCTTGGAGTGTTCCTGAGTCACAACTCTGAGCAGGTGGTTTTCCCAGATGCCACACTTATGTGTGTTCAAGCAAGACATCTGGGGTGCAGGGTGCTGAGGCCCCTTTCTGGAGAGGAGAGGACAGCCACATGATTGGCAAGCCTTAGCCTATTGCTTATTCTGTTTTTGGGTGATATAGGTACTGCTGCCTCTCCTTCATCTTGGTCACAGTCAAACCTGGGCTCCGCTTGCCTGCTCAGTCATGAGCTGTTGTCCTTTTGTGAATCATTCTGCAGTGGTACCTTTGCCTGGGCTGTGGGCTTCTCTCTCGTTGTTATGTATGACGCTGGGGGCTCTGATAAATAATTACCTAATCCAAAGCATTCTGTTAAAGCAGAAAGTTTTACTTCTGTAGAAAGGTGCAAAAGCCACCTTTATCTTTCTGGGGTTTTTTGTTTTTGTTTTTGTTTTTTTGAGACAGGGTTTCTCTGTGTAGCTCTGACTGTCCTGGAACTCGCTCTGTATAGACCAGGCTCCAGGCTGGCTTCAAGCTCACAGAGATCCACCTGTCTCAGCCTCCGGAGTGCTGGGGTTAAAGGCACACACCACCACCACCTACTGCAAAGCCACTCACAATCCAGCAAGCACGCACACCCAGTGGGGGTCCTGCTCTGATTTTTAACCCCAAGACAAGGGGCTCTGTGCCTCACAGACTGAGGGGTTAGAGCTTGGCCTCATATTCCTTGATTGGTTGGCTCATTCAAATTGGACTAGCATTTTGCTAGGGAGAATGAAATCTTGACTTCAAGAATATGCTAATCTCGAGAAATTCTAGCCAGATGATGTCTTTACCACTTTTTTTAAACATGGAATTTCCTCTGTCTTCTTTTACCTCTGATAAAAAGACATTTACATCTCTCTATCATCAAGCAATATAAGAGCACACAGAGTGTGCACCGTGCAGAGCCAGGACACCTCAGTTCATCACTCTCCTCATGGGCAGAGGCTGGGACAGCCTTTCTAGTTCTCAGGGGGGCTGTTTGCTGGGTAGTGCTTGTGAAGTTGTGAGGTGTTAGTGATCCGGCTCCAGGATTAGCTTACGGAAAGGGTGAAGGCATTGAGGCTGAACCTGAAGGTGGGCTACATGGAGGAAGGAGTTGCTTCCTCTGCTGGCTGTGTTTTCCAGCCCTCTCAAGTCTGTGCTTGGGGTAGCCCTAAGGACAGAGGCCAGGGAGCAGGAGGCTGACAGACTTCAGATGTTTTACTTAGGCCTGGGTTTTCAGCTCTTCTGGATTCCAGATGGACTGTGCATCCTACCATGTCCTCAGAATAACTGGCATTTATATGTAGCTCAAGGACTAAACTTTTGTTTCTGATACTGTCTCCGTGGTAATAAATAGCCTGAATTCCATGTAGAAATTCAGACTCAGATTGTCAATGTCTTTATTTTGTATCAGTTTCTTTGGATCTGGTCACACACACACATATGCTGGTAGATGCTCTTCTGAGACTGTTGTGAGCTGGCTGTGCAGAGGGCTGACACCTTTCCCTGTGTGAGATGCAGGGATGCGGCAGGCAGGTGCTGGTGGTGGGTACCTGCCGCTTTTCTTGGCTTTTACTTAGGCCAGCTTTGTGCATAGATTGGGAACCTCATCTGCTTTTGGCTACAACTTTCTATATTTACATTTTTAAATAAAGTTTTTTTTATTTAGTTTCTAGATTCTTTTAACCACAAGGGATAATATTAAGGGAGTACCAATAATGTGATGGTTTTTGGGCTGGAGTTCCACTAGGCGTATTCTTGGTAGGTGAGAATGGAGGGGCCTGCCTCTTGTTTTGGAGTTTGGGGGACTGATGGCTGCTTTCCTTGAATCTCTTATAGGTTGGCCATTAGCCCTGAAAGTGGCTGTTTCTATCAGCCTCATCCGTCCTTATGGCAACTAGTAAGTTGTGGGCCCATGTCCACGTTTCAGAGCCAGGCAGGGGCTTGCCTGTCTTTCATTGGCCTTTCTGCTCCAACAGCTGTGGAATTGAGGGCTATGTTGTCGTCTTTGTGACCAGAAAGGGGGACCAAGCTCCAAGAGTTGGGACCCGGTACTTGTTTGTTTATTTGTCTGTTTATTTATTTATTGATTGGTTTTTTGAGGCAGGGTTTCTGAGCCTGTCCTGGAACTAGCTCTGTAGACCAGGCCGGCCTCGAACTCACAGAGATCCGCCTGCCTCTGCCTCCCGAGTGCTGGGATTAAAGGCGTGCGCCACCACCGCCCGGCCCCCACGGTCTTTTTAAAGGAAGGACTTTTATAGCACTTGAAGTTGAAACAGTTTGAAGAACGGCCAGGCAGGCAGGATGAACACAGACAACGAGCTGGGCACCCATGAGCCGTGTGGCTCAGCTTGAGCCGCTCTGTTGTGTGCGTGCGTGTGTGCGTGCGTGTGACCGGTGATTTCAGGTCCCATTTCTCACCTTCCCTATTTTCTTCACTGTTACTTTTTCAGGGTACTTTCCCTCATGGAATTGATATTTTGACGACAGCAGACTATTTTGCAGTTGGAAACATATCTAACTGTTTCCTTGTGATAAGGTAAGTTTTAACGTGTGTAACAAGGCTTGGGTGTCAAACATCAGCTTCTGCTGTTCCCTGGCTCATTATACTGTGGTCTCCTTGGTGTGACTGTAGCTTATGTTGTAGGAAGGACAAATTGAAGCGTTCTCGGACCAGTTTTATACTCCGTGGTACACACATGTGTGCTCACACGTCACTGTCCGGGGTTGGTACCGTATGGGGAATAGCCACAAGCACAGTTACACGTGTCCTTCCCACCAGGTGTCACAAATGTATTGGTCTCTCAAAATGACATTTAGGATTTGAAATGACTGTGCATTTTTTTCTCTCTCAATAAAAAAGTGTGTCCAAGTTGAAATTATCTGATTATCAGATCAGTAAGATAGATTAAGAAATCAGGTCAAGGAATAAATGTTTAACACCCTTACCTGCTGTTTTCAGAAATCACATCAAATTATTTTTACTTGCATAACTTAAGTACTAGGGACTAGTTTTGCACTGTAATGCTAACGTGGAAAGGGGGTGCTTTATGAAGTAGTTTAGTTGATGTGAGTTAGGAGAAACATGCCAAGTACATTTTTTGAAAGTTCCTGATTATTTTATGCCCTGGGGGTAGATTTCCTAACAGCCCTGCTGTGCAGACCGTGCAGAATTTACAGTCTCCATAACCAGCCTTGTCAGACTTTAAACAAACAAACAAACAACTAAATAACTAAAATCAAAACCACGCGTGCCCACAGCAGCTGCATGCCATTGCCCCTCGGCCCAGCGCTTCATGTCTCGTGTCCATGTGTTCTTTGTTTGCTGAGTATTAGCGCTTCGATTTTGTATGTGAAGTCCTGTGACCCCTTTTCTGGAGTTTCCTAGGTAAAATAGATGGTTGTTAAGTTGGACTTGTTGCTAAGGTTTCTTTCCACATCAGTTTAAAACTTAACCATATTATTACTCTGTTCTGTAAAAATACAAAGAGCGTGACCTAGCCCCAGCATGCTTCTTCTCCAGCACCTTGGGCCCGTGTGCTGCTCTGGTCTGAGCAGTGGACCAGCTGCTGTCTTCTGAGGACCGCCCAATAGCAGGCTTCACTGCCTCCTCGCACAGGGCCTCCGACCAGGGTCTCATCTCCCTGACTACATCCTGGAGGGTAGGATTTACAGGGATAATAGCAGGGGCTAGGCTTGTAGAAGGCCATGACTGAGAGCCAGGTGTGGGGTCAAGCAAGGACGTAGCTTGGTCTGAGGTCCCTGTGCTGGATAATTTTATTGTTAGTTAAAAGCTAAGGTCATCCAAGAGGAGGGAACCACAATTAATGTCTCCATACAGATCCGGCTGCAGGCAATCCTGTAGAGCATTTTCTTAATTAGTGATTGATTGGAGAGGGCTCAAACCAATTATAGGTACTGACATGCCTGGGCTGGTGGTCCTGGGTTCTGTGAGAAAGCAGTCTGAACAAGCCATGAGGGGCAAACGAGTAAGCGGGACTCCTCCATGGCCTCTGCATTAGCGCCTGCCTCCGGATTCCTGCTCTGTTTGGGATCCTGTCCTGACTCCTTGGACGATGAGCAGTGCTGTGGCAGTGTAAGCCGAGTAAACCCTTTCCTCCCCACGTTGGTTTGGGCCTGGTGTTTTTCACTGTAGTAGAAATCCAAACTAAGACAACCCCTAAATGCAATATGCTTGTTCAGCACTGTGCGGTGATGGAAAGTCATCTGGATTGGTCCACGAGACGATGAGGGTGCTTGATGGGTACTCTGCTCTGTCTGTGTTGAATTTGGGGGCCCGGGACAGTCCTCAATTGGGACAGAATCCAGGCTGTTATAGAGGAGCTTCCTCTGAGCTAGCTGTTCTGCTCTGTGGACCGGAATCAAAAGTGGAGGAAGGTCCCTTGGGAAGATACTAGGTGAGACCCAGAGCTGGTGCTCATCTCTGCGTGTTGAAGACGCGTGGTAGACTGTGCGTGTTCAGCACATGTCTTGATGTATCGTGGTGTGAGCAAATCTGTAGCGTTCACATGGTGAAGGGCATAGTGAGGCCTGTGGCCCTCAGCTCTGTGCCTGGTGGGAATTTGAGGATTCTTCTGTAGCACGATTAGTAAAAACCCAGAGACAGATATCAGGGTTCAGCCTGAAGGTCAGAAAAGCAAAACAGCCAGCCACTGGCTGTTACCTCTACTTAAGTCCGAAATGGTGGTCCTGCCTCTAGGAATCCTTAGAATGAGACTGAGAGTCTCTCTTCCCATATTATATTCCTCTGTAGTGCTGGGATTAAAGGCGTGCACCACTACTGCCCAGTTTCCGTGGCAAATTAGTGTGGCTGCTGGGATTAAAGGTGTGTGTCACCACTGCCTGGTCTGTTGGGCTGGTCAGTGTGGCAGTTTTACTCTCTGATCTTTAGGCAAGTTTTATTTGTTAAAATACAAATGAAATATCACTAGAATGTTTGGAGGTATCGTTTGTTGTTGGGGAATATTATTTTCAGGTGTGTGACTTCTGTTTACGCTGCATTTGTTTAACTCCGTACTGGCCTGTCTAAAACACCTGATGGTCCTAATAAAGAGATGAATGGCCAATAGCGAAGCAGGAGCAAGGATAGGTGGGGCTGACAGGCAGAGAGGATAAATAGAAGGCGAACCAAGGACAAAGAGGAGGAGGAGCCAGACAACAAGGAGAGAGGAGAGGAGGACGTCAGAGGCCAGCCACCAGCTACACAGCAAGTCTTGAGTAACAAGGAGAGAAAGGTATAGAAATAGAGAAAGATAAAAGCTCAGAGGCCAAAGGTAGTCCAGATAATTTTTAAAAAAACTGACAAGTAACAAGCCATGCTAAGGCTGTGCTTTCATATAACTAAGTGTAAGCCTCCGTGTGTGTGATTTATTTGGGAGCTGGGTGGCGGACCCCTCAAAAAACCAAAAGAAGACGACGTCATACAACAGTTTATATTATTTTTTAACTGGACTGATATATTCTTTCAGTGTCCTATAGGCTTTTGTGTCAGAACCTTTTAAAAAAGTATATGTTTCATAACATACAGTTGTAATGTAGTTTTAAATATGCATTTGTGTAACACGTGGGTCATGGGCAAGTGGGGAGTTGGAAAGCAGAATCTTTTCATGGTCCTCAGGGAGGATGTGTCTACCTCTAGGAAGTGGCCAGAAGTCCCCCAGGGTTTGCCTTGTCTGCTCTGTCCTCAGCTTTCTCCCCCTGTACTTCATGGGAATGGAACACAAAGCCTCATAGGAATGTGGCTGGGCTGTCACTGTCCCTGTGGACATACCAATGTCTGTTAACTGGATGAAGAACTTTGGTCTATGTGATTTAACCCCGTGGCCGCTGGACGCGGTGTTTTTCTGCCAGGCCATTTTCTCTATCCATTTGTCAGTTTCTCAACATCTCCAGCCTTGAGCACCGTTTGAAAAATTGCCACCTTTTTTATTATCCAGTAGTTTGTTTTCCAGGAATCTCATATACTGTGTTCTCTAAGTCACTCAAAGCAAGGCGACCTCAAGATAGTGCCTCCACCTGCCTAAACCTCATCTCTGTTCCGTTTCTTGTCCTCATAGTGATGGGTGGCTTAATTCTGCCATTTACACATCCCTCATCAGCTTCAAACATGTGTCCCCTTCTGGTCCTCCTCCTTTCCCTGGCTACCTGACCCCCATTTAATGCTTTGTCCCGCCACCCTGGCATCTGACATCTTTCTTAGCTTATGCTAGCTCGCTCCTTTCCCTTCCTGTACCTTTGTGTCTGTCTCCCCCCCTCCCAGTACCCTGCATGCTACCTATGGCTTCATTGCTGCCTTGGGCCAAAGTTCAGGCTTGTCTTCCACAAGGTCACAGCTAGTTGGTGGCAGAGATAGGAGTGGCCTCTGGTGGTCTGGTCTCCTCTTTCTGCTCCCTTCTTCTGTGAGGCACAAATTATTTGTCCGCTTTTCTGGAATCCTGCCCTTCCTTGACCCTGCTGCAGGCTTTAGCGTTGCTGACTGGGTGTGAACCTGGCTTCTGTGCGTGCAAGGGACAAACCATGGAACCTTGCAGCCAAGGTCCTTGATGATGTGGCCCCATTCCTGTCTCCTGGGGAAAGCCACTTATTTCTTCTTTCCATCTCCTGGTCCCGTGCAGGAGTTCCTGTTAACAGTTTACTGAGAGTCTGCTTACGTTGCATATGGGCAGGTTGGCTGGCTAGGTGAGGGGCATCTTTGGTCCACTGGTTAGCTAGTATATGTTTCCTGAGTCTGTGCTGGACCCTGTGATCTCAGCAGATCCCTGGGGCCGTCAGTCTTCATAAATGCTGCGTGGTTGATAACAACCTTTTACTTGTGCGTTATACATGAAGATATCAAAAGTGAAGTTGTGGTCCCGGGCACGCTCTCACCAGAGTGCTTGTTTAATACCGTGTGCAAGCCCTGGGTTCCATCCCAGCACTGTAGACAAAAAAAAGTAGATTTGTGGGCCTGAAGGATTTTATGTTTTAAATTTCCTAGGTCATGTGACCATTGTCTTCAGGGCTGTCCTGCCCACAGTGGGTCCTTCAGCTCCTGACCGTGGTAAGCCCTTGGTAGTCGTTTGGCAGATGCATTAAATTCTCTTTTTCATTTCCTGGGTTGAACTTAGCTTCTGGAGGTTGAGTACGCACTGCCCTTGATGCTCCTGATGATTTTTCTTATGGATGGATGTCCTTATTGAGTGGAAGAATTTGATTATTTCAAGAAAGTCTGCTGTGATACCAGCAGAAGATACTTTTGTGTGTGTGTTTTCTTTGTTTGTTTGCTTTGACTTTTTTTTTTCCTGAAAGATATTTTTCTTAGAGCTTTAAGTTTTTTGTTTTAATACGTTAACTTCTTACATGGTTCTAGTTTTTTTTTCCTAAATTAGAAAGATCCATCCCACCTGTGGATTGTTTTTAAGCCCTGCCTTGTTGTTTCTAAGAGTTGTTTTCCAGTGGTTCTGGGAGGAAACCTGTACCCTCAAGCTTGTGAGGGGAGCTCTCACACCTTGAGCTGTACCCTCAGCCTTGTAACTTTTTTCCGTTTCCCTTGCGCCCCACAGTGTGTCTCTCATTATTGTACAGTTTAGCAGGTGCTGACAGTGTACCCTCCCAGGGAACTGTACTTTCACCGTTGTGCAGAGGCTTCCCACTGTCTCTGTGATCTGTTCTGCCTTGCTCTGAGTGCAGGTGCTTTGTGTTCTCTCGTATTGCTTGAAGAGTGAGCTTTCCCTGGTCTGAGTTCTTCCACTAAACACCGCGATTCCTCTGTATTGTGTGTTGTGGTATGGTGTCCATGCTGCTGTGGTGCATGTAGCCTGCCTTCCGGGTGCCTGCCTGCCGGGTGCCTGCTGGTCAGTGGTTAGCATCTTTCACTTTGTTATTCTGATGAATAAGGCTTTGTAAACACTTAGAAATCTTTATGTGGATTTGTATTTAATTCTGGTACACAAGGTCATGAGAATTTGTGGCGATTTTACTCAGTACAGGACTGTGAATGTGTGGTTTGGGCTTCTCCATACCTTCCTGAGATCGGTAGCAGCCCGTCTTTGAACATCTTACCGTTCAGAGCATTTCGTCTTTGCTTATGACCTGTGTTGGACATATTTCCATGTGCTTACTGGATTTTTATTTCTCTTTTTTAGTGATGTTCCTAGGCAAATGTAGGGCTGTTTTGTTGTTTTTAAATTCGGGTTTTGTTTCCTTTATATTTTTTAGTGTAAACTGACAACTGTGCCTTTTCTTCTGTACACCACTTTTCATAGCCTTACTGATGTGTAGTTAACGCATGTTACAGGCATACAGAGTATAAAGCTTACTGTTGCTGACAGAGGAGGATAAACTGTCAGATGGGTAATGGTTGTGCGCACCATCACCAAGTTATTTTTCTGTTATAGATTATTTTTCACCTTTGTTTAATTTCTTTCCCTTAGGATGATTGTTTTGCAGTTTGTTCATTTTATGTGTTGTGTCAAGAAATTCGAGAGAGAGAACTCTGGTTAAGAATGTTGCTATTCTTGCAGAGGATCTGAGTTTAGTTCCCAATACTTAAGTCAGAAGGCTCACAGCTGCCTGTAACTCAAACTACAGGAGATCCAGCACACTTCTCTGGCCTTCAGGGACCCACACACGTGTAGTTTATACAAACACAGATTGTAACACATTAAATGACTAAAAATAATAAAAACAGATCCTATGCACCAGGATCTGTTGGGTCTGTCTGACCCTTAGCCTACCCAAACTATACCTACCCTCAAGGCCTAGCCTGGGTCAGACACCCTGTGCTCTGATCCAGTCTGGTGAGTTCCTTGGACCCCGGCCCACCTACACCTTCCCCACCCACAGACCTAGTCTGGGTTGCATATCCTGTGTGCTGGCTTAGTCTGGAGAGTTCCTGAAACTCTGCTGGCCTGTGCTATCCCCACCCCAAGGCTTAGACTTAATGGTACAGCCTGTATGCTGGCCTGCCTTGGTGACTGCTTAGGACTCTGGGCCATCCACGGCACCCTCACATTCCCTGGGCATAGACGGGTAAATCAGCTTGCACACTACCCCAAGCAGATCCAGTATGCTCCATTTGTTTATTTGTGAATTAAAGTCACCTCTGTTGCTCCAGTTCACCCATCATCCACCACGATCCACCAGTTCTATAGAAGTGAGAATTACCAAAATGAAACCAAGAATACAGAATTTAAAAGAACAGTCATGAACATCATCAAAGAATCCAAGGACTTTAAAGGCAACATGAGCAAACAATGACACTAAGGATGATGGGGAAATCCACAGGGAAACATTTTATGTTTACTTAAAAACTTATGAACAATAGAGAAGTGTGTTGCGTACATACATGTATGCAATAATGACGTGATAACACTTGATGGTACTGCTTCCCCCAAGAGCCCGAGGACCAGAGCATCTTCTTTGATCATATCTTCTGTATATGACAGGGCACTGTACCCAGGAAACAATAAACAAGACCTGCACTATGAACCCCAGATCATAGTCCAGTGTAGATGGGGAAACTCACAAGGCTGCATCTCTAGATGAGGAGCTGTAGGCAATTACTGACTACTGACAGAGGAAGAATCACTCTCTTCCAGAGACAAGCCCCCTGGTAGGTTATCGAGCCCCAAGTGGTCAGCCTTAAGTATATTAAAGGAGCACACACTAAATGAGGCCAGCAGTGCTTTGAAGGTTGTGTTTATTCATACACACTCACTAATAGTTGAAGAGGTCATGAAAGTGTAAAGGAGTCAGAGGGTGGACAGAAGGCGTTGCGGGGAGAGGGTGGAATGAAAATGATGTAAATACAGCACTTGTGTGTAACTCTGAAAAGTTCAAAAAGCCAAATCAAATGGAAAAAAATTCTTTAAAACAACAACAAAAAAACCAGGTTTGATGATGCATGCCTTCAATTCCAGTGTTTAGGAAGCAGGCTGGTCTTTGTGATTTTGAGACTAGCTTAGGCTGCATAGCAAGTTCCATGTCAGCCAAGGGGAACGTAGTAAGATCCAGGCTTCAAACAAAAAACCCATTCCTGTGGCACGGATGAATAAGCAGTCTGCCTCTCCATCAGCTGCATGAGCACAGAGTGCTGCTCCCAGACACAGCCCTGGATATGCTGCTGAGCGGTGGGCATGGTTTCTGGATGGATGCTCTGCTACCTTGAGTAACACAGGGTCATCTGGTAGGTACGTTTTACTTTTGAAGAAATGGCCAAACTATTTTTGAGTGTAATTGTTTTAGTTTGCATTCTCAAGAGTAGTACATGAAGGTTCTTGTAGTGATATTTTGTTTGTGATCTAGCAAATAAAGCTTGCCTGAAGATCAGAGTGCAGAGTTAAGCCACTAGTTAGCTATAGAGGCCAGGCGGTGGTGCCACACACCTTTAATCCCAGCACTCAAGAGACAGAGGCAGATAGATCTCTTGAGTTCAGAGCCACCCTGGGCTACACGAGATTGAATCTGTCTAAAAGAGAAACAGAGCTCACACAAAGGTGATCCCAGAACTTGGGATTACGTACATTTAATTCCAGCACTGGGGAGGTGGAGACAGGAGTAATATGGCTGTGTGGGGAGAGGAATAGAAGGCAGGAGGAGACGGGAGCTCGGGGCATTCAGCCTGAGCATTCAATCTGAAATGCTGTTTTCGAAGAGACGGCATTCAGTCTGTGGATTCATAGGGACAAGGTTGCCCCTTGGTCTGAGGATTCCATAGAGGTAAGAACTAATGGCTGGCTGTTCTGCTTCTCTGATCTTTCAGCTTTCACCCCGATAGCTGACTCCAGGTTTTTATTAAGACCAATTAGAATTTATGCTACGGGTTCTGGCTTCAATACATAGAATAATGGCTTAAGAGAGTTTTATACATGTGTCATTGTACCTGCTCATATGTGCCCCTTTCTCGAGCTCTTAATATTATGTCTTTCAGTGTGTTTATCGCTGGCTTCCAAGAATACACCAAGCCGATGATTGACCACTTGGTTTCCATGAAAATCAACCATTGGGATGGGTAGGTTTTGTATTCTCTGAAAATTCCCCTTTTTCCTCCCAACAGGAGAAGCTTAATTGAACTTATAAGTCACGAGTGTATTTTCTCATTGTAGACAAACTATTTTAAGATAATTATTTCTGATAAGTAATGAAAATCCCAGTCCCTGTGTGTGGCATGCTTGTTAATGGTCTGTCTAGTTTTACTTCTGGAGCTGTTGGTCAGGGAATCCTGAGACGTAAGTAATTACTGCTGAATACCCTTGTCATATGTAACAGGGAAGCTATCGCCTGAGGACAAGGCAGTCCAGGCAGCTGGCATAGCCTGGTCTTCCTGGTCATTTGACTGGCTTCCATACTGATTCCGCTCTGCTTGGCCTCCCTAGCTATCTTATATATTGTCACTTAAGAGCTGAGCAGACTTTAGTGGTAGTTTTCATAATGACAGTGGCAGCTTTGGGGCCATCGTGGTATTTCATAGGTAGATAAATGTGTCTTCAAAGAAGAAAGGCAACTGTGACTTAGATGTAAGCCCTGTCAGTGTTTTGATACCATTTCTAGGTAGGCCTGGTCAGCCAACACAGGGCAAATGCTGGGGGAATTAGTGGTACAATCATGGTGCCCCTTCCAAAGCCCAGTGTCAGAGCGGGTCTTCGTGGTTGAAAGACTCTGATACTGGGGTTTCAGCTTCCCAAGGACCAAAGCCTTGCAAATGTTCGTTGGCTGCGGCTATGCTTGTATAGCTGTGTGCAGTCTGCTTTGGACTCTCCGGAGCGAGGAACCTCTCTCCCAAGCCTCTGTGTTGTTCACTTGGGCCAGCTGTGACCACTTGCCAGGAAACCTTCCCTTCCTTCAGGACCTTATGTGCCAGGTATACAGGAAGATGGGATGTTAGCTTTCTTATGGGGAGAAGAGCACCTAGGCTTGCCCAGCCAGAGGTTAAAATTAAATTGCCTTTTATATTAGTTTACGAGCCAACAAGACATTTAAAACCACATTGTAAATATGCAATCCATGAGTTAGCTTAAGTTTTTGAACTTTTGAAATCTGATTGATTTTCTAATTCTGTCAGTTCTTTCCTGTGTTTCGATTTGGATTTCTTTTTAGATACATGTATACCTCTAATTTTGAATCTTCCTGATGTGTTTATCATTATGAAGTGTTTCATAAATGTCTTAAAATGTAACATGATATTGAATCTGCTGTGTATGGGCTATCAGCTTTTTCTTTAAAGGGACAGATAGTTAATGCTTTGGGTCTCTGACTCATATATATGACCCTTAAAAATTAAAACAGTCCTTAACTTAGAGCCTTACAAAGGAAGCCTTCTACAAAAGTTAGTAGAAGAACCTACTAGCTACAAACAGTCATTTTTGTCATAGCAAGTGCCACAATTTTATCCCTTTTTAGTTGAGTAATATTCCATTGTCTGTATCTACCATATTTTGCTTATATGTCATTTGTTGATAGATCCTTGGCTGCTTCCATCTCAGGTCTGCTGAATAAAGCTGATAGGAGAGAGTGTGCAAACCCCTCTACTAACAGCTACTGTTACTTCTCAGGGCCATCCGAGAACTGTCTGCAAAAGCGCTGCACAACCTGACCCCACAAGTACCCGAGTACATGGCCTCTCATGGTAGGTGTGCGTTCCACTTCCTACGGCCGTCATACAAGTGCACTGTGTGCATATGTGTGCACATACACCGCAGAAAGATGAAGATGACGTCCTATGTCTGTTGCTGAAGAGTAGGCTGTAGGCTAAACCAGGATAGAGTACCAAGACAAACACAATGTGTTTGTACAGAGGCAGCTTTGGGTGGTGTTCAGCACAGGTGATATCCACAAAACAAGGAGTCTGTTCGTTGCATTGTGTAGGTTAAAATGATGGGGGATTCAGCGGTTGTCAGTGCCTCTAGATTGGTGTGACTTAGAATTTGGAGCTGTTCTGCCTTCTCCTCCCTAAACACCAGAGGCTGAGGTTTTATCTCACTGGGAAGGATGGAAGTGCCTGTCACCTTTTATGGTTGTGTGGCCTTTGATCTGCCTGCTGTCCTCAGGCAGAGTGCTACCACCATCTGTGGGGCAGAGGTGCAGATGGGAGAATCTGCAGATGTGACCGCACTGGGCATCCGGGGGCCTGTGTGCATGTACTGATTTATATGCCGTGTCCTAGCACGTTGCCCTGGTTGCCCAGGAGAGAGCTCTGCCCACCAGAAACAGGGGTGCTGACCCTGACCAACCCCAGAGGAAATGCTTCTGAGTAATGAGTTGTCCCGTGTGTGTTCTCCAACTTGACCACTGCAGTCTTCCCGGCACTGTTGTTGATGACACTGAACTCAGATCTACACACCAGACATGGTGCCATCCTCTCCTGCGCAGAGATCACCTATGCCCTGTACAAGCTGGCTTCACAGAGCAACAGGTAGGAGATGTCACCTGGGAAACCAGGTAACAGTAGTGGTTTGGGGCTGGAGAGTAGCGCGTCTGCTCTGATGGTTGATTATTTGTGTGTTGAGGCAGTCGGTGGTTAGGACTACACTCTCTTTTCAGGGAAGGGCTGCTGGTTGGCATTTGTCAGGGGCCTCTGCTGCCTCTGCTGCTTCGTGTCCCCTCTTCATCCCAAGGACTCAGACAGCAAGAGCAGTGGCCACCTGTTCAGGGGTGGCACTGAGCAATTCAGTTACCATTCCGTGTATGATTGTGTATCGGTGCACACATGTGTGCCACAGAACACATGTGTAGGTCAGAGGAAACCTTGAACGTCTTCTTCATGCCCCCCCTCCCTTGTTTAAGACAGTATCAGCCTTGCAGCTCACCAAGCTGCTTGTGAGTTCAGATGATGCTCTGGTCTGTCTCCCATCTTCCTGGGGGTACGTACAGATGCACCCCTGTGTCTGGCTTTTACCTGGGTTCTGAGGATCTGAACTCAGGTTGTTTGACTTGTGTGGCAAGGCGTTTTCTTAATGAGTCATCTCAGTCCCCATTTGTCACTTGAGTAATTTAAACTACTTTGGACTGTGCAGTGGTGACACACACCTTTAATCCCAGCACTTGGGAGGCAGAGGTAAGCGAATCTCAGAGTTCGAGGCCAGCTTGGTCTGCAGAGTGAGTTCCAGGATAGCCATAGATTCATATAGGAACCTTGTCTGGAGAAAAACCCAGAAAGAAAAAAAAGGCAAATTTGGAAGTTTCCCTTGGCTTTATTTATAATATAACTACAAAGCAAGAACTCAGGACCATGCACCGTGGTGCATTCCAAGAGCTGTGTAATTTCCTTATGTCACTATGCAGCTGATTCCTCAAAAATAAGATCTTCTAGACACAGTGCATCTATGACCTGCCCTTAAGTTCAAGCTTGAATCTGTACTTAAGTCATTTCCTGTGTGTGGTAGCTCCCTGGGTCAGGGTGACAGCATGGACCCAAGGAGGCCTCAGAACACAGCTCACAATCTGTGTGGGTGGAATGGTCACCTAATGTTGAAGACCTTGCTGTCCCTGGTGAAGGGCACATGAGCCATGACATGTCTCAGCAGTGCATTGTGATGACATGGTACCTTTGAGACGCATTCCCAAGATGTTGGGTTTATACAAGGCCTCAAGGTGTTGGACTTTCGACTTCAGACCTCCAGGACATCGGGGCTCTGTGTGGCTCTGCCTAGCACCTAGCAGACTAGATCTCCAGGGAGCTGGAGTTACCACAAAGCTCAGCCTAGCAAGTAATAGATATCAGATCCTCAGGGTGTTTGTGGCTGTGCGTAGTCAGGCCTGAAGCACAGCGGCACCATAGGCAGTTGACACTGCTTGGCTCTGCCTGGCACACGCCATAGCTCAGTCTACAGCAGTAATTTAGAGCATGTCCCTGTAGAGGACTTCCACGGTGTCAGCAGGGGCCCAGTGTTCAGTAAGACTACTTCTGTCCTGATCATAAGGTTGTGTCTTCAGCAAGCTGGCTATAGGTCAGAGCATAAAGATAGCACCCAGCTGCCCAGCTGCTGAAACCAGCATTGTGTGCATTTGCGTGTGCGTGTGTGCGCGTGCACGTGCGTGTGTGTGTGTGTACAGATGTACTTGTCCATGTGTGTACGTGTACATGTGGAGGCTAGAGATTGACAGTGGGTAGCTTACCTTCTCTGCTTACATTCTTATTATTTGTTTTTTTTTTTTCTATTTTAAATTAAATTTAGTACCTGGAGACAATGGCTTAGTAGTAAAGAACATTTGCAGAAGACCTGGGTTCAGTTCCCAGCCCCTGAGTGATGGCTCACAGACCTTTGTGACTCTATTTCTAGGGATTCCCAGTACATTCTCTGGACTCCATGGGCCTCAGTCATGCTTATGGTATATGTACAACTGATGACAAAGATACACATACATATAAAAATATTGAACTTACATTTATTTATTTGAGAGAGAGAAGCACACACGTGTGGGCATGAGTTTGCCGTGATGCAGATGTAGAAGATAGAGCACGACTTGAAGGGGACTCAGTCCTTCCTTCTACCTCGTGGGTCCCAGGCTTAGCAGTGCCGTTGAGCCATCTCTCCAGCCCCCAGAACAGCTTTCATGAAGGCAGGAGTAGGAGATCTCCCGGGATTGTGGGAGCATGGACAAGGCTGATCTTTCTGAGTCTGTGTGGTCTTCACTGTGAACCTGAACTCTGGCTTCATCCTTGTTGAACTCAGTACTGTGCTTCTCTTTCTGCAGGCCCGTCACAGACTATCTGGATGAGAAGGCAGTGCAGAGCCTGAAGCAGATCCACCAGCAGGTTTGTGTGGTCTGTCTGAACCTCTTCCACCTGGACAGGGTCTGCTTACCTTGTTGACCAGGACATGATGGGTTCTCTCCACCAACATTACATTGTGGGAGTTTATCTGGAATTGGTAGTTGGACTAGACTTGTTCTCTGGGGCCAGAAGCCATCTTGTTGGATGGGTATCACAATCAGGGTCTCAGGGCAATATTGGTGTCTCATTGGTCCTTAACAGGAGTTCCCAGCTGAGGGGTCAGAGGGATCTTCTGGAGAGTTGGGTACCCGTAAAACAAAGGCCTTTCATTTCTACCTTTGACCCTGAGGTCCTAATCTCCACTCTCCTGAAATTGAATCCCGAATGTTGTACATTTTAGGGAATGGGAAGAAAACATGAGATTCTCAAAACCTTCTGTGACATAAAAGAAAAAAAGTATTGTTTTGAGGCCACTTGTTTGTTTCCTGGCCGCCCAGACTCCCGAAATAACCACACAGAAACCATATTAATTAAATCACTGCTTGGCCCATTAGCTCTAGATTCTTATTGGCTAACTTTTACATCTCAATTTAACCTATTTCTATTAATCTGTGTATTGCCACATGGCTGTGGCTTATGGGTAAAGTTTCGTCTGGCTCCAGCCCTGCTCTGCCATAGGCTCAAAGCTGTTGACCAATAAAAGCAACAACACACAGACAGAAGGACCTCCCACACCAAAGTATGAATCCAGGGTATTTTCCAGGAATTAAGATTCCTCCACATTCCTGAATACCCTTTCTTGTTGCAAATATTTTTCTATTCCTCTTTTTATAATAACGGTTTGTCTTAGATCATAATGACCATGATGAGGCCATCTGGTTAGTTTTAACATTTTTTTGCTTTGAAGCGGAGCCTGGCATCTTTGCTCAGTATTGGAAGTGAGGTGTGGAGGGGAGAGTGGCATCCCCATGCAGAGGCTGAGGGAATGGAGCCCCTGTGTCCTCTGAACCAGGACTTCCTGTTTCTGAGGAATGTGGATAGTAACGGATGCTGCTTTTGGTGTTTGTGGGAATTTCTGGTATGTCTGGAACTGACAGTTGTGTTGACTACCCAGCAAGTGTTAGATGTACTCCCAACAATGAACTCAATTACTTTTGAGTTTTTCTGGAGACAGAAAACACCAGAGCCATTTGGCATGATGAGTTTTCTGCCTGAGTGGTGATCAGTGGGCCAGGATGAAAGGGGCCACCCTCTTTCTTCATGTCTGTGTGCCTCAGTTTCCCTTTAGAGATAATGAACCTGAAAAACGTAACCGAGGCCAAGCACAATGAGGTGGGCCTTTGTTTTCTGACCTTCCTGACTGGCTCCCTGGCAACTAAGAGCTCAACTTCGTCACCCTGCCGTCATTCTTACGTTGCTCATAGCCACCGTTTAATGGATGACAAATTAACCTAAATAACTTAAATAACTGACCTTTCGTTCTTTAATTTTAGCTTTATGATCAGCATCTCTATAGGTAAGCCTACCGAGTAAGACATCTTATGTGTGTAATAGAAATGTGTGTTGTCTGTAACAACTGGTTTACTGAAGCACTTACGTTATATTTGTGTGTGCGTATGTGCATGCATGTGTGTGGTGTGTATGTGCGTGTGTATAAAACACGTCCTATGTGCAATGGTGGAGGTCAGAGGACAACTTGAAGGAGTTCATTCTTTCCTTCTGTCTTGTGGGTTCCCAGGGATCAAACTCAGGTTGTCAGCCTTGGTAGAAGGCACCTTCAGCTACAGAGCTATTTTGCTACCCCTTGTTTTACTTTTAAGCTAATAACTCACCTTCATCTGTCCTGTTACATGTTTACTTTGTAGCATTGTAACTTTGTGAACTGTTACACATTCACTTTGAAGACATGCAGCTGCCACTCAGCCCAGGATTCAAGGACCTGAAGGCTGCAACTCTTTGGTGTCTTTGGCTTTTTGGAAGCTGAAGTCACAAGTCTTGGTACCCCACGGTTCAGTGTACCCTTGGCAGTTCTGTGACTGAAGACACTTGTGTCCTGCCCATTTGGGTTGCCTCTCTGCTTTTGGTGACTGTTGACTCTTGGGTCTACCACCTCGAGTGCTCTGTCTCTGCAGTCTGTGCAAATGGGATAGTATGTAAAGCCTTTAGGTCTGGTTTTCTCCAGTGTGTTTTTGGGATTCATTCCTGTTAGTGTGTATGCTGTTTTTCTGTTTTGTTTTATTTTAGGTAGGTTCTTACTTTGCCCCACTGTGGTCTTTTCAAAAAAATTATTTTATGCTTATCGATGCTCTGCCTGCCTGTGTGTCTGTAGACAACGTGCATGCAGGGCCCAAGGAGGCTGAAAGGTGTCTGGTTTCTTTGAGATGGTTGCTGCTGCATTGCATGGGCACTGGGAATTGAACCTGGATTTTTTGGAAAAGCAGCTGAACCATTTCACCAGTCCAGGGATTTCCCTTTCTTTTTGAAGACCAGGAGGACCTCACTGTGTTGCCCCGGCAGGTCTAGAATTTACTGTGTAGACCAGTTGGGCTTGCATTTTCAGAGCTCCCTCTGCTTCCTGAGTGCTGGAAGAATGTACCACCACACTTGGCCCTTTTCTACTGGCAGCTCACCTGCCTCAGTTTCCCTGTGCTGTGGTTCCATCATACCTGTGTTTTCTGTCCACGTTTACTCCTAAGAAGGGTGTCCTCTCAGCTCAGGGTGCAGTGTGGAATGAAGCTGCTGTGTGTACATGTGTGTCCCTTTCCTTGGGTATATGAGGAATGGTTTTCCTGGGTCATTCGGCAGGTGTGTATCTTTTTAAGAAACTAGAAGGTTTCTTTGCAGATCACCCAGCCCTTTGCCTATGTCCCAACCAACTCCACACCTGAGTGTTTGTGGTCTGCAGCGGCATACTGTAGTCACGATCATTGTTCCTGTCTTGTTTGAGAATGTGGTTTATGTTTCCCCAGTAACTACATGGTGCTGACATCCTGTGGTCTCCTGCGGAGTGACCATTCATTCCATCCCTCTTCCCCTTTGAGAGGCAGTCTCTCTGCACAGTCCTGGCCACCCTGGAACTCCCTATGTAGATCAGGCTGGCCTCAAACCCAGAGTTTCAGCCTGCCTTCCGAGGGCTGGATTAAGGGTGTGTGCCACCACACCCAGCCCTCATTCACTTTCTTAAATACTCACCTCTTCCTTTCCTTGTTGAGCAGTCAGAGCTCTGTATGTTCTGGGTCTGAGTTCTGTTAGACACAGGAGTTCCCCGTTTTCCTCCTACTCTGTTTCGTTTCTTGCTGCGTTATTTCCTTTTGTGGCGTGGGGCTGAGCACTTACTGTTCTGTACTTTCTAAGTGGGAAGCCTCACTTCCTGTGTGTCTTATTGACTGCTTTCCAAACCTTTAAGAGTAGGTAGTGATGGTAGGTGCACACAGTGAGCTATGCAATGCCCGAGAGCTTCTGTGGAGGTGAGAGTATCCTGTCAGAACTGTCCGGCACACAAGTCTCACCATATTAACCACTTCTTTCAGTGAGGACCTGTTCTAAACCTTGTCCAGGTCTGAATAAAAATGCCTTGAATTTTTTATGCTTTTTATTTTTTACAGCAGTAGGATAAAATGACTCCCAGAAAAGATACTAAAACAATTTGATTTGGAAGACTGGAGAGATGACAGTTAAGAGCACTGGCTTCTTTTCCAGAGGACCAAGGTCCGATTCCTAGCACCCACGTGGCAGCTCACAACCATCTGTAACTCCAGTTCTGGGGATTTAATGCTTCTTCTGAACTCCACAGGCATCAGACATGCAGATGGTGCACAGACACACATGCAGGCAGAACATCCATACACATAAATTATTTTTAATGTATTTAATTTTTGCAGTGTTTGCCTAAAGCTCCATTTAAAATAGTAAAGAGATTTGGAAGAACAATGTGATTTTATTTGGAGAGCTTGTGGAAAGCCACAAGGTGTCAAAGAAGTGCCATCCCAGTCCCCAGATAGGCTCCTAGGCCCCTGTGTGGATGCTGATGACTGGGGTTGCTGCTGGCAGGCACAGTGTATTTCTGAGTGATATGGGGGTCAGACTGATTTTCCAGCAGGGTCGCCGGCAATGAGAGGCTCAGGGAGGCCCTAGCCTAGTGTCTAGATCTTCAGATGTGTATTCATCATTATTCTCATCTGCGTGTTGGAAGGCAGATATAGGGGTTTCCTATCCTGTTTATCCTGATTAATTAAACTTTATGATAAAGCTCATCATTTTTAATTTTGTAAGGTTTGGGGTGCTTTTACAGAGTCACAGCCTGTAACTACCACCCTGAGGTAGATACCTCCCCGAACTCCTGGTACCACAGACTTGCTTCCTGTTGTTTTAGGTTAAATTTTTTCTTCTGCTCTTTTTTAATCTTTTGTTAACTACATTTGGCACAGTTTTTCTTTTGCATATCCAAATTCTTAAAGTGTTCAGTATGTTATGTTCTCTGTTGTTGGAGGAGGCTGCTTGTTTTGTTCCTGGCTGCTCAGCCCCAAAATAATCACACAGAAACTATATTATTTAAATCACTGCTTGGCCTATTAACTCCTTATCAGCTAAATCTTACATCCTAATTTAACCCATTTCTATTAATCTGTGTATGGCCATGTAGCAGTGGCTTACCACTGTCTCCCGTGAGGCTACATGGCTTCTGACTCTGCCCTTCTTTCTCCCAGCATTCAGTTTAGTTTTCCCACCTAGCTCTGTTCTCCCCTATCAGGCCAAGCCAGTTTCTTTATTAACCAATGGTATCACAGCATACAGAGGGGAATCCCACATCACTCTTTGTCTTCTCCCCCAGGGTCCATCCTCTTTCCGCTTACATTTCCTTCCATCCTTTTAGACAACATGAGGGGTATGATAGCTGCATTAGTGACCTCGTGTGAACTTTATCAGCTTGAACATTTCTGGGTTGTTGATTTCTTTAGTTGTGGTCCTGTTTTCCTGGTAGTTTTTCATTAAATTCCCATCTTTCCAAAATTTACATTTCTGGATTTGGAATACATGCACGTGTGCCTGCACCCGCGCTTGCGCGCGCACACACACACACACACTTTCTGGTTTCGTTTGGACACTTTTAAGACTGCATCATAGCTTGGGTTGTTTAGAGCAGTGCTAACCTACTGCTGATTTACAGCCGCTATGAGGACCCTGCTATGGCCTTTCCTTCCCAGCTGATGAAGATTGTTCTCAGCCTGAGTCGATCTGAGAAGCATCCTGCCCTCTTCTTCTATGTGTTTTCTTTCTTCCAGGCACATACAGCTCCGTGTCGGCTCTAGGATCTCTCCTGCTGTCTGTGTCTGTGCTGCAGGCTCTGGCCTTCATGGCCTCACCTGCTAAGCATCTCTGTCTCTTTTGAGCCTGTCATCACAGAACATCCAGGGGTTCCATTAGGGCTTCACCCACAGCTGCCCATGTGACTTACCTGGTGGTGCCTGAGAGATTAGAAGTTTCTATGCTGCATTGGCTTCCAGAGTCTGCTGTGTAGCACACATATTCTCTGGCTTCCTAATTGTTTTGTTTTTGGTTTTTCTCAAGACAGGGTTTTCTGTGTAACACCACCAGCTGTCTTGGAACTCGCTCTTGGTAGATCAGGCTGGCCTCAAAGTTGCAGCAATCCACCTGTCTTTGCCTCCCAAGTGCTGGTATTAAAGGCAGGCACTATCATCGCCCAGCTGGCTTCCTAAGTTTAAGGCAGATCTTGTTACTGTTGGGGCCAGAAGCTGGAGCCTCCAAAGCCAGTGCTGTTTTCCCAGCTCCTGCTTGCTAGCATTTCAGGTTGGGTGGCTTCTGGCCGGCAGGCTGGGTGATGATGAATATTAGTGTCCCACTGCTTTGGACCGCACAGTGGTCACCCTGGCATTGTTGTGAAGTGTGGTTAAGCAGCGTTTGAGATTGGTTCTGTGTGATTTATCAGTGATGCCCAAGATTCCTGTGACAGCCCAAAGGACAAGAGTCTGCCAGAGGATGATTGTGCCACAGATTTTTGTTTATTGCCAGAAATGTAGCCCACACTCTGGGCAGACTATGTCCCTAACTGAAACTGTTAGTTTTTGGTACCTGAAGTTTCCGTTGCTTGGAGGGGTGTTTCATGTTTCATGTATAAAAGATTTTAACTCTGTTCCTTTTTGTTTTTTAGGGGTCTAGGAGGAGAGCTTATGAGAC
This sequence comes from Alexandromys fortis, assembly GCF_014885135.2. Taxonomy (NCBI): domain Eukaryota; kingdom Metazoa; phylum Chordata; class Mammalia; order Rodentia; family Cricetidae; genus Alexandromys; species Alexandromys fortis. The sequence continues at coordinate 384,396 of NW_026068216.1, forward strand.
AAGCAGGTATGTCTGGGGCCAGAAGCTGCTGTCTTTCTTTCCAGTATGGGGGAAGAGTATTCTGAGGTCAGGCCAGGCCCCCCAGTACCAACTGGTAGCAGTTCTTTTCTGTTGGAGATCCTGCTAGGGGCTGGCTTGCTGTTGTCCCTGAAGGATGTGATTGTGCTCTCTGCACATGCTCTGGTGTGTCCAGTTACTCCAATTCCCAGCTCTGGGGCTCTGATTTGTTTTGCATGCCACAGGACTGGTAGCTGTGGTGGATCTGGGGGTATGTCAGCTGCAGATTTCCTCTTTATACTAAGTTCTGCAGAGTAAGAGATGGTGTAAGCAGAAGTTTCTGTCCCCGGATCTTGCAGTTGTTCAGTCCCAAAGAAACACACAGAGACTTATATTAATATATAAACTGTTTGACCTATTAGTTCAGGCTTATTATTAACTTAAATTAGCTCATAATTCTTATCTAAGTTTAGCCCTGTGGCTTGGTACCTTTTATCAGTAAGTCCTTCTCATCTTGCTTCCTCTGCATCTGAGTGTCAGCTGCAGACTGAGCCTCTCCTCTCCCAGAATTCTCCTAGTCTGATTGCCCCGCCCATAGTTCCTGCCTGACTACTGGCCAATCAGTGTTTTATTAAACCAATACAAGTGACAGATCTTTACAGTGTACAAAAGCATTATACCATCACAGAATGGTTAATCAGATCCTGTGTTAAGTGTCCACAGGGATCTCACAACATAATCAGGTGAATATTCCCAGTTAGTTGAATGTAATAGAAAACCCAGGTTCTTCCTGGCTTGTCTAGGGGGTATCTCCAGATATCCTGGCCAGAACTGGCCACATTGGCAGCTGATATCCTAGTCTGGTGTGTGTGTAGGCAGGGCGGGAGAAGCAGGTTTTGGTGTGCTGGTGTGGCCCTAGTTGAGACCGGTTAGAATTGTCTGTTTCACCCTTGAACTGTTCTGCAAGTCTGGGCAGCAGTCCCAAGTGGACTCTGACTATATTCGGGGAGATAGATGTCTTCTGGACTGTCCCTCACAGCCTGCGCGCTCGCTCTCGCTCTCTCTCTCTCTCTCTCTCTCTCTCTCTCTCTCTCTCTTTTCTTTCTTCCTCTTCCTCCTTCCTTCTTCCTCCTCCTCTTCCTTCTTCCTCTTTCTTCTTCTTCTTCCTTCTTCCTCCTCTTTCCTCCTCCTTCCTTCTTCTTCCTCCTCTCCTTCTTCCTTCTTTTCCTTCTTTTTCTTCCTCCTTTTTGGTTTTTTAAGACAGGGTTTCTCTGTGTAATAGCTCTGGCTCTCCTCAAACTAACTTTGTAGACCAGATTGGCCTCGAACTCACAGAGACCCACTTGCTTCTCTCTCCCTGAATGCTAGAATTAAATGCACCATGCTGGCTCCCACAGGTCTTTTTAAGAGGGGTCCTCAAGCTAGGTCTGGAGTATCTTCTTCCTGATGTCCATCTGGGGAGATAGCCTGGATTTGCTCATGGCCTGGCCAGCATGAAGGTGGGTGGAAGAGTTAGGTGTTGGTTATACACTTTTGGAAAATAATGTTTTTTTTTCTTTTTCCATAGTGTGCATTTTAATAAAGAACTTGTCACTTTCTAGAATGCCCTTTAAAGGCGACACCGTTATCGGTAGGTGCTTTCCTCAATGACACAGATAACATTTTCTTAATACTGTTATTCAGGTTACAGAATAAGAGATGAGCTCGTTGGGGTGGGTGAGGTGAAGTTGAAAGGGCTGCAGTATTGGTACATCTTGTCTTGGAATTGCTGCCACCTCCTGCCACCCTCTTCTAGAAAGGACAGGCAAGTGGGAAGTTCTTCTGGAATCCTTTACTGGTGCTCTTAGCTGTGGCTCTGCCTGCCACCATGGTATCCAGTCCTGGAAATTTGTGGTCATTCCTTGCCTGGTACTTATTTATTGCCCAGACGGTTCTCACTGCTGAAACAGAGGGCAGTCTCCCTCAAGTCTGCTCTAGCCTCGCCTACAGTTACTAATTTTATTTAGCTGAACAGAGAGTAAGCATATCTCCAGTCCATTTATTAGGTATAGTTGAGTTGAAGTTAGGTTTAAGTTGTACAGGACCAGGAAAGATTGTCCAAGGGAGAAAGATAAGATCACTTGGGCTGGAGAGACGGCTCAGTGGTTCAGAGCACTGACTGTTCTTCCAGAGGTCCTGAGTTCAATCCCAGCAACCACATGGTGGCTCACAGCCATCTGTAATGAGATCTGGTGCCCTCTAGTGCTGGCCTGCAGGCATACATGCAGACAGAACACAGTATTCATAATAAATAAATGAATAAATAAATAAATCTTAAAAAATGTCTTAAAGCTTGCAGCTGTTACAAAAGAGGAGTTCTCTATCGTGATGTGCAGGTCTTTGGTTTACAGGGCATGGCATTTTCTACACAGTGGTGGCAGCAGCAGGGTGTGGAGGAGCTAACTTTTAGCAGCCTGAGGCGGGCTTCCTCCTGGAACTGGCGCCCTTGGACTTTTATGCGGTCTGGGAATGTTCACTTTGGAGTTTCTCCAGGATGCATGTCTGTTGTTGTGAATGTCGGCTGAGTACTCTGAGGCAGGTTAGTCATTGTCTTTGCTTTTTCGGCAGATGGTTGGCAGTGGCTGATAGATGACACTCTTAGAAGTCTTCACCTTGTTTCCAGCCATTCGCGACAGCAGATCAAGGTATGCCACGCGGGATTTCTCTCCCCTGTTGTCCATAGCACGTCTCGGTGGTCCTTTCATGCACTAACCTCACAGTCTGCAACACCATCATGGAGTCTGCGTGGTTCACACGGGTAGCCTAGAGTGACCATGGTAACCAGGAATTTTACCCTTCCTCACTATACTTTTTATTTCTACCAGTCTTCTTCTCTATTTTGATAGTGATAGCGTGCCCAGTCACACCTGAGTTCTGGTAGCCATAGGTCAGGTTGGGAAGGTATTCACATGAAGACGAGATTGAGCAACCAGATGGCTCGCTTATGTTCATCTTTCGGGATCGGAGCTGTGACATACAGCCATTTCTTAGGCCGTGAGCTGTAATGGTTGATGTTTTGGAAAGGCTCTGACGTGCCAGACAAGGTGTGGGAGCATGAGCCCCTGCCCGTCCTGCACTTCCTTCTGTTTTGTTTCTGTGGAATTCTTCCTGGTTAAATGCAGTCTGCCTGGTTAAATTTGGAGGCCTCATGGTTGGTATCTCAGAATTTTCTTTGAAAACTGCCCATAATCGAGTCCCACTGACCATGATCGTATTTTTTGTTGCTTCATTTTGGTGTGTGTCGCATCTCTGTGCTGTTCTGAGGGACTCCATGCTGATCTTCTCCCTGCCCCTCCTCAGTTGGGGAGGGGTGGAATGGAAGGTTTGATTTGAGGTGGAGTCATCTATTGCAGAGGGGAGGTGGGAAGCCAGGGAGATGCCACATCGCCACCTTCTGATTCGTGTGACCCTGCATCATCCCGCCTCCATCAGGGTTGCTGGGGCTAAGATTGGTTCCTCACCCTGTCTGTTCTGCATACACTTCTATGCGGGATGCCAGTTGGACCCTCCTGTTCCCTAAACCAGGTTCTACCAGTGCTGCCTGGAGCCCTTGTCCTCATAAACAGACACGCAATCCCCACATTGCTGCTGCTGGGAAGAGAAGCATGTTTTGTCTTATATCAACTGTACCATATAGGAACACATAAGAATTGTACTGTTTGGGAGAAATAGAGTTCTCACGTTAGGCTTACTAGTGCGTAGAATTTAAGGTGATTGATACATCTGACAGGTTTGGTAGACACACTGGAAAGTCAGAAGATTTATTAGAGAAACAGTGTGGCAACGATGTACTAATTTGTTTTTAAACATAATCACTGTCAGATGGCAGTGGCCCGCACATCTGTGGCTGAGGACTTCTTAGACCCTTTTATCACTCATGTCTTCTGTTTTAGGAGGCAGCTGTCTCGGCCCTGGCCGCCCTCTGCAATGAATACTACATGAAGGAGGCTGGGGAGGCAGATGTTACCATTGAGAGTAAGTGCGCTGTATGCTGGGCCTACAGCAGGGATCACAGTGTAGACAGGTAGTTAAAATTCCTTATGAAAGCCAGGTTTAGTAGTAGAACATTTCCCTAATGCCAGATGAGCTATCATAGCTCTTAATCCATGGGGAGGAGAGCACTGTGAGTTCAAGACCAGCCTGGTTTAAATAGAGAGACTTTGTCCCAAACAAAAACAAAACACAGACATAAAGGAAAAATATCTTAGGAACCGAGTGGTAGTGGTGCGTCGTACCTTTAATCCCAGCACTCGGGAAGCAGAGGCAGGCAGATTTCTGTGCGTTCTAGGCCAGCCATCCTACAGAGTGTGTTCCAGGATAGCCAGGACTATTTCACAGAGAAACCCTGTCTTAAAAAACAACACCAACAACAACAGAAATCTTAAGGAAACCTTAAAACCACCTTATACAAATTTTCTTGTAGCTTATCTGTCACTTTGAAGGTGTGTCTGCATCAGAGCATTGTCCTGGTTCACCTTACACATCTCACTTGTATTTCTGAGGGGCACCACTAGACACAGGCCACTTCTAAATATTTCTTTCTTTTTAGGGGAACTGATTCCACAGTACCTTGCTGAGCTCCAGAGCCCAGAGGAGATGACCCGCTGTGGCTTCTCCTCAGCCTTGGGTGCCCTCCCAGGGTTCCTTCTCAGGGGCCATCTGCAGCAGGTGAGGGTCCCAACAGCACCGAGGGGGCACAGGTGGGAAGGGCTGGCCAGTAATCTGCACACCTCTGCTTGGGAATTTGATGCTGGAATTCTCAGTAGTAGCACACGTGGCCATGAAAGTGATGGCTGCTGGGCCTACACCTCAGTATGTGGGCTGACTGCTCCTGCAAGGCATACTTAGAGAGCTGTGCTCAGGTTTGTAGGGTAGGAGGCTCTGTCTGAAGAAACTGGCTTCTTGATGAGAAAATGGTAGCCTCTGTGCAGAAGCTGGTGCTGGCATGTGCCTTCTATTCTTGTAACCATCTCAATTTATTTCCCTAATAATAAAGCCATGTAGTTAAAATTTCTTATGAAATTTTATGTTCCTTATGTGCCTTGTGTCCCACCTTGTTGGTAGTCATGGTGGGAGGTAGGCTGGGTATGGTTGGAGGCTGCCAGCCCCGTGTCTCAGCCTGGTGCCCATGGGCTTCTTTTCTGCCTGTGCCATAGAAGAATATATCATGTACTATTATTTTCTCACACTGTTTCCTCTGCTTTGGTGTGGCCTGCTCTCTCCCCATTGTCTTTCCTTCTCAGACCTGGGCGTGCCTCCAGCCTGACTCTGGAGACCATGCACTTTTCCCCTCTGAGTTGAAACACTAGGCTTGGTCCTACCAACCCCTCCTCCCCCAGGTGCTCTTGCTCTGTCTGCCCCTGCTGCCTGTCACACAAGCTGGGATGCAGTAAGACACACACTCCACGTTTGCTTCTATGTATACTGGTTCTCTTTCCTCCTGTGGGATCAGGCAGTTCTGACGGTGTGACGAGTAGGCCTTTTACCCTGTACAAAGCCGAGTGTAGCTGTTGTAATAACTGAACTCACCCTGGGGTTTATCCACTTGAAATGTGGATAAACAATGAAAGATTTTAGAACTGAACTATCAGTTCACGAAGTAATAGCCCTGGGCCTACACGGTGGCTCAGTGAATAAAATCACTTTCCGGCAAGCCTGGTGACCCAAGTTTGATCCCTGGGACCTGCATAAGATAGAGAGAACCAGCTCCACCAAATTGCCCTCTAACTTCCACATACAGGCCGTAGCATGTATGATTGTGTACACACATGTGCGCGTGTTCGCTGGTCCGGGGCAGTGGGTAGGAGAAAATATAAAACTATAATTGCTCATTTGTTGTTGAGATCTAGAATGTCAGGTATCCCCTGTCCAAGATGGGAACAATAGAGAGGAATCTCCTGTAGGGATGAGGCAGATTCATAGCAGTTGCTGGAGTTCGGGTGCAGCAGATGGGAGGCTGTGGGATGATCCCTTTTCAAACGTTCTTCCAGAAACTGAATTGGCCTGTTGTCTTGTGTGGGAGGTGGCTCCTGTGAACTTCCTGGCAAGCCCCACCCATGGCTGCTGTGTCCGTGGCTCCAGAGCCACGTCTCTGTCTGAAACAGAAGTGTGCTGACAGCCACGTCTGGTGGTACACACAGCACTTAGGATAGTGGGACAGGAGGGTTTGCAAGCTTATGGAGACTGTGACTGTCTAAAAAACATGTTTACTTTGTAGCTGATACTTATTTACTGATTTGGGGGACTTTTTGCCCTCAGGTTCTCACAGGTCTAAGAACAGTCACCCGTACTTCTCCCAAGGATGTGAGCTTTGCTGAGGCCAGGAGAGACGGTTTGAAGGCAATCTCAAGGTGAGCCCTGGCCTGGCAGGTGGACACCAACAGGCACCACAAGGATTACCTGCCATGCTAGCTAGCAGAGAGCAGAAATGTATAGAGCTGCTTTCTAATTCTCCCCCTCTGGAGCATTGTCAGGGAACATTTGTATCTTCATTTGAAAACCACCTCAGAAGCCGAGGAACAGCCGTTTGAGGCCAGCCATGGCAACATTGAAGCCTTAAACCAACCACACACAAACCAAAGCATCGTTCTGGCTTTGGGAATAGCCAGGGGTTAGAGTGCTTGTTTAGCATGTACAAGGCCATGGGTTCTATGCCCAATACTGCTAAATAAACTAACAAAATGGATGAAGAGTTGGGGATCGTGCCTCAGCTTGAGGCTGGCAAAGGGAGCAATGCCTGAACCCTGTGTCTTAGTGGCTTCTGTCTGTAGATGCAGTGTGAGGGCCTTGTCTGCCTTCTCTGGCTCCCTGTGGTTCTGCAAGCCCATTCAGTCCTGACTTCTCAAAAAGCAGCATTATCCTTTTTATTGGGGTGGAAGAGAGAAAGAGCCAGCTACCTTGTAGCTTGTGGGGCAGTGAAGGTGACTTCACAGCGAGCACCATTCCGCATCTGCAATGGGAAGGGTGCCCTGGGTCCTGAAGCCTGCCTGGGGCTCCTGCGCCATGCCAGGTGTTCCCTGCAGCAAGACACCCCAGGCCATCGTAATGTGAAGGATGAGCTCACAGACATGCATATCTTAATTTCAGAGTTTGCCAGACGGTTGGCGTGAAAGCAGAGGGCCCTCCAGATGAAGTCATGTGCAGAGAGAACATTTCCGAGGTTTACACCGCGATGCTGGACTGCATGAACGATTATACCACAGACAGCAGAGGGGATGTGGGAGCCTGGTAAGGACAGTGTTTGTACTGTGACTTCTCTGCTATTTCTGAGATAGGGGAGGGCACGACATCCTGAGGTACCCAGGATTGAAACAACAGGCATTAAGTCATGCTAGAAACGCTCATAGCAACGATCTGCACTGACGTCTCAGGCGAGCCCTCTTCTGCTGCTCAGGCATCCCTAGTCCTTTAGTCTGCACGACTCTTCCCTCTCTCCTCCTGTAGGGCAAGTTTCCTGCCCAGGTTGCAGCACCTTGTGAGGGAGAGAACAAGGCTGCTGCTGTCTGAGTCAGCAGCTCTACCGGGTGCCTCACACCCCCTCAATACCCCCTTGTAACCCCTCGTACCCCCTCACACCCCCTCACACCCCCTGCTGGCCTTAGGCATTGATGGTAAAGAGTTCCGAAGGAGCTCGTAAAAGACGCTGTCTTGATTGGGATCAGAACATGGAGAGAACATGTTATCCCTTACATAGGATGTTTCAGACATTACTTTCTAACTTGTTCTTCTTGCCTCTTCATTTTGGGTGCCCAGCTAGTTGTTTCTTCTTACATCCTATTGCCTAGCTGGTTACCCCACTTTACAGATCATTTTGGAGATCCGCCATGTCCTCGTATTCCAGAAACTCGAGCACCCATCACATACCAAACAGATCCTGAAGGTTTCTTCGTTCTGTACAACTTTCTGTTGTTGCTGCTCTTCTTTGGCTATCCAGTCTGCTTTGCTAGTGATTCTCCCTTTATTTCTCTACTATTAAGCTCATTCTATATTTTTAATTTCATGTTACATTGATCATTAATTTGTGTTTGCACTGGGTCTTTGCTGGCATTTCCTATATGCTCCTTCATTGCAAGCACATCTTCCTCTTCCCTAGGACAGCTCCCTTCAGGTCTGTCAGCTGTCATGGACTGAGCTGTCTGAACGTATCCCTGTAGACATAGATGTCTGCATAGACAAGTTTTCCTGTTTTGTTGTCCAGACCCTTCCAGAATGTACTGCAGGCTAGGTAGCAGACAGGGCCTAAGGTGGCATTGTGAACCTAGCCCACATGGAGCTGGTGACTTGGTTCTACGATAAATATTGTCAGGTCCTAGGCTTCTTCTCTGAGGCCCCTAGACTCCCAAAAGACCTAGTTCACCTGGATTCCTTCTTGAAGTTCAAGACAGAAAAATGGTGAGCACTGTGTGTCTTTTCCATGGAAGATGTGAACAGCCATCTATTTTCCCAGTGTAAGGCACTGAAGGCAGACCAAAGAACAGTTCCACCCAAGTCTAGCGTAGTGAGCCAGTCGGTCTCCTGAAGTAGGAGTTACTTACACACGGGTGACTCAAAGGCACTCCCTAGCAAGGGTGACAGCTCACAGAAGTCTCTGGAGACGTTTGCTCTACTTGTATGCATCTCCCCAGCAGTTACTACTGCTTTTATAACTGACTCTATCTAGGCTGAGCAGGGTATACATCCAAAGAGAATAGTACATGCAGTAGGGATAAATCCTGGTGCTACTGCCAGTGGCCTCTCAGTCTGCTCAAGCCATGCAACTGTCAACCACAATCAGAGGGACTAGTTTGGTCCTATGCTTGTTCCTTCCCAGTCCGGCTGGAGTTGGTGAGCTCCCATTAGCTCAGGTAAACTGTTTCAGTGGGTGTCCCCATCATGGTCTTGATGTCTTTGCTCATGTTCTCACTCCTCCCACTCTTCAACTGGACTTTGGTTGCTCAATCCAGTGCTCCAATGTGGGTCTCTGCCTCTGTTCCCATCAGACAAGACTGCCTGACAAAATTGGGAGCATGGGGATGGGGGGAGAAGGGAGGGTAGAAGAGAATTATAAGGGGAGAAGGGGAGGGGTGAGGAGAACTTAAGGAATGAGATAGTCGAGAAGGAGGAAGGACAGAGATGAGTAAGGAAAGAGATATCTTGATTGAGGGAGCCTTTATACAGTTAGTAAGAAACCTGGCTCTAGAGAAATTCCCAGGAATCCACAAAGATGACTCCAGCTAAGACCCTAAGCAGTAGAGAAGAAGGGGCCTGATCTTGACTTGCCCTGTAGTCAGACTGATGACTATCTTAAATATCACCATAGAACCTTCATCCAGCAACTGATGGAACCAGACATTCTTTTTAAATTTTTTTCTTTTATTACATCATTTCTCCCCTTTTCTTCCGCTCTTTGCTCTTTCAAATTCATGGCTTCCTTTTTTCATTGGTTGTTGTTACGCACTGTGTGTGTGTGTGTGTGCGCGTGCTTGTGCTTGCATGTGTGTGTGTGTGTTTTTTCCACTCTCCAAATTCCTTAGTAGTTCATGTGGAGTTGAGGCTTTGCCCACCTCAATCCGTGTTTGTTGTTAGAGATGGCTCATTTGTTCCCGGCTGCTTAGACCCAAAATAATCACTCAGAAACTATAATATTTGCAATACTGTTTGGCCAACAGTTTAAGCGTATTGCTAGCTAGCTCATATATCCTCAACTAACCCATCTCCATTAATCTGCATCACCATGAGGTTGTGACCTACCAGCAAAGTTTTGGCGGGCTCCAGCTGAGGCATCTGTCTCCTGTGGTGGCTACATGGCTTCTCCCCGACTCTGCCTACTCTCTATATATATCTCTTCCAGCCTGGCTATATTCTGTTAAGCCATTGGCCAAAAGAAGCTTCTTTATTAACCAATAAAAGCAACACCTATACAGAAGGACTTCCCACACCACGTTACCATGCCTGTTGTCTTTGTTCAGCTTGGCTTTAGGCAGTAATATTGGTGACACTTTACTGGTTTGTTTTCCCCTGGTTCTCAGTCTTTCTGCCTCCTCTTCCACAGTGATCTCTGTGGCTTAGCTGCTTATATTGTGGATGTGTGAGTTGGGGCTGGGGCTCCACAGCTCTGCCTTTTGATTGGTTGTGGCTTTCTCTGAAGGTCTCTGACCATTGCAAAGAGAAGTTTCCCTGATGAAGGTGGGGACTACACTTTTCTGTGGGTACAGGGACAAATGCTTAGACTGCAGTTAGGGATTATGCTGGGTTAGTATCGTGGTGACGGTTGTGGGTTCTCCTCCAAGAGCCATGACTTCACAAGTCCTAGAGGGTTGGCTGGGTTTCTAGTATAAGGTGTGATTTCCTTCTTACTGAACAGGTCTTAGGTCAACTTAGAGAACAGTTAGTTTCCCACACAGAAGGAGGAGGGTAAAATAACAATAAGGACTCTGAAGAAGTCATATGGAATTATACAAAAACACTTATAGTGCATGTAAGCTGGTGTATAAACACATATGTGTATTTTCAATAAAGTTTTCCTATCCGGGCTGACAGTGCTTCCTCTAAGGGAGCCAAAGACCATCTAATAAAAACCCTAACAACTCATGAGAAGCCCTCTTTTGGGTTGGTCAGGATTGTCCAAGGGAGTCCTAAAACACTGCAGGCTGTTACTAGTACCCTTGGTTGTCTCCCAGAGGTAGAAGATAAGTCCCTATTGCTAAAGACATCATGCGTTTCAGACACGGGGCTCAGAGGCCTCCTCCCTGAGGACCAGCTTTCGTGGTCCTGGGAGGCTCGACTCAAACTTCCGTAGGAGGGAACCCTACGGGCACACAGTGACTACACCTTGACACGCTGTTTTTTCCTTTCTAATTGGTCAGTGTTGAGAACTTTCTCAGAGATTCTAATTGTTTTTGAAATTCTGTCTTTTTCATTTACTTCTATTTTCTTCGTATTTTTCAGATACAGTTTATTGTAAAGACTACACTTGGTCAGTCTCTGTTGCTCCTGTTATTTTGGCATTTGTTAGGTTTTATTCACTTGAAATTCTTAACTGGATTTTCTATGTTGTGGTTAAATTGCAAGGCTATATAGTTTTCTTTTAGCAGGTAGTGATAATGGCCAGCCAAATACACTGACGTCCACTGTGTTTTCAGGTCACAGAGTGGAAGGAAGGGCTTCACAGAGAGGTGGCCAAGTCTGGACAGACCTGGCGGTATGGACTGGGCTCCGTGACAATGGCTTCATGCAGTTGCCCTTGCTCCCAGGAGCTTATCTGGGATGTGATTTTTTTTTTTCCTTGCCCTGGGGCTCTGCCAATGGTCCTCTGAGGCTCAGGACTCAGTTCTTTCTCCTGTTCATGTGCTTGGCAAGCACAGCTTGTCCTTTTGCTGGTTTCTGCTGGATTGTTTGGAGTCTCGCCCTGTGCTTCACAGCTTCAGAGATGGCAGGCACCATGAAAGAAATGTACAGATTACCCCACCATATGTCTGTGCTTTCTAACGGTGTGCCTAGACCTGGGCACTTTCCAGACTTCCCTGTGTCCCCCGTATACTATACAGACATGCCCCTGTGTCCCATGGTACTTTCTGCAGGCCTCCCACATCCCTGGCACTCTTTGCTCATGTACCCCATTTCATCCCAGCATGCCCTGCAGATCTCCTTCCCTACGTCCCGTGGCATCCACTGTCCATGTGCACCCGTGTCCATGTAGCTCACTGCATCCCCAGGCTAACTTTGTGTCCAATGACCCTCACCTGACTTTGAGGAGTCCCCTGGAACCCTGGCCTGCACTGCGTCTGCGAGCTCCCCTCAGAAGGGCCCGTGGGCCTCAGAGGGAACCTGGTACAAGCCCCAGGGAGAGTTTGATTGAGGCAGAGATGACCCTAAGCCTTAGGGTTTATTTCTTCCTTTCCTGACTCACTGAATGCACCTGTATCCCAGTTTAAATGACTACTTTTGCTCTGAAATTAGATCTTTTTTTTTCTTCGATATGAATTAATGACAGACAGCTCTGTTTAGCAAGAAAGAAAGTCTAGAATGGATATGAATGTTGATTGCTCTCTGATGAGAACAAGAAGCGCCAGCCTTGTGCAAAGAGACTACAGCGGCCAGCTTCACAGGAGAGGAGTCTGTGGGAAGTAGCTGCTTCGATGGTGTGTGCACATGTCTTAGGCCCTGCTGAGACTTGTCCAGTCTGTCTTCAGATGCTAAGAATGGGCCCTCTTGCTTGACAGTATGAGAGAGAGCACGTCCCTCGTTCTCCAGTCAAGGGATTTAAGTAAAGACTGCCAGCTGCCGGCATTGGGTTTCTCTGATGGTTTACAATGAAGTGGGATTTCTGTAATCTCTGAAACTTTCCCTGTGTTAGGGCCTTCTGGAACCAAGCTTGTGTGTGGTCACTGGGTGTCTCAAGACTTTTTCCCCCTCATGGGCTCCTTGTAGACTCTGTTCTCACAGGACCCGATGGATGTGTTTGATGGGACCAGGGCTTGAATCCCTGTCCTGGATTAACCTTCCTATATCTCCTTATTCACAGGGTCCGGGAAGCTGCCATGACGAGCCTCATGGACTTGATGGTTCTGCTGGCACGGACAGAGCCGCAGCTGATTGAGGCCCATGTGTGAGTATCTGAGGACAGCAGGGGCGGCCCTGTGTCTCCATCCCTTCTCAGAGTAGCTTCTCTGACCTCTGTCTGACCCTCCACAGTTTGTGGGCCATGGCCAGGGACCTCCTCCTGTTCCATGTCCCCAGAACAGGATACCTACCCTCCCACCCCTGTACCAGGACCTCCTTTGATCTGGCCTGTTTGGCAGCCAGCTTCAGAGAGTGAGACCGTGGTGGTCTCTGAACTCAGGTTCTGTAGCCGAGATTCCTGCCGGAAGGGACCACCATCATTTGATCCAGCCCCGGTGATTCTCAACCTCTTCTGCCATACTGCTGAGGCCCGGGGTTCTACTGTTCGTTTCCAGCCTGGCTTCTCACCTTTCTTCTGTCACTGACCTGCAGTACTGTTGGTTTTCCCACCTCCATCCCAAGAGTTCATCAGCATCCACATGTGCCTGTTCTGTGGCTCCTGAGATGTTGGGGTGCAGGGTATAGTCGTAGCATCCTGTGTTGGTTAGGTTTTTTGTTTGTTGTTGTTGACTTGGCACAAGCTAGAATTATTTAGAAAGGGACTCAATTGAGAAAATATATCCGTAAGGTTGGCCTATAGGCATTTTCTTTATTAATGATTTGTATGGTAAATCCCAGGCCAGTGTAGGCTGTACCACTCCTAGGACAGTAGACCTGAGTTGTTTGTTTGTGTTTTTGTTTGTCGAGACATGGTTTCTCTATAGCTTTGTAACCTGTTCTGGAACTAGCTCTTGTAGACCAGGATGGCCTCGAACTCACAGAGATCCTCCTGCCTCTGCCTCCCAAGTGCTGGGATTAAAGGTGTGCGCCACCACCTTCTGGCTTTTTGTTGTTGTTGTTGTTTTCTGTTTTGTTGTTGTTGTTGACCTGAGTTGTATAAGAAAGGCTGAGCAAGGCATGCAAGCCAGTAAGCAGCGTTCCTCCATGACTTCTGCCTTTGTTCTGCCTCCAGCCTTGAGTTCTTGTCCTGACTTCCTGTAGTGATGGAGTATAACCTGAGAATCACAGTGGAAATGAACCCTTTTCTACCCAAATTGCTTTTGGTCATGGTGTTTTATCACAGCAATAAAAACCCTAACTAAGACACGTGTCCTGTTTGCAGCTGTGAGCGCGTCATGTGTTGCGTTGCCCAGCAGGCAAGCGAGAAGATTGATCGGTTCCGTGCCCATGCCGCCCAGGTGTTCCTGACTCTATTGCACTTCGACAGCCCCCCCATTCCCCATGTTCCCCACCGCAGAGAACTGGAAAGCCTGTTCCCCAGGTACTGTCAGGTACGGATCCCCTTTGCAGCCCAGCCCCTCCAAGCGTGGCCTTGAGGAAATCACTTTCTTTCAGGTCTGACGTGGCCTCTGTGAACTGGAATGCACCTTCCCAGGCCTTCCCTCTTATCACCCAGCTCTTGGACCTGCCCGCCTACAGATACCATGTCCTGCTGGGGCTGGCCGTGTCTGTTGGTGGTTTGACGGCGTCTACGGTAAGGAGGCACCTGGCTGTGCAGGACAAGGGGATCCAGGGGACTCCTTCCAGAGGGTTCTGTCCTTAGATGTGTGCACTGCACACGCTCAGTCATAACAGCCCAGCACCTGGAAGGCCCTCATGTCTTTGTAGTTTGCAGTTGTTTCTGTTCAGTCCTAGGCATTTACTGTCATTGACGTAGCCTTGGGGAACCGAGGGAAAAGCTAGCCACGCTGTGCCTCAGTACTACGTTTTGGGTTTTAGGTCAGGTATTCTACACAGAGCCTCTTTGAGTACATGAAGAGGATTCAGAAGGATGCTCAACTCCTGGAGAGCTTCAGTGGGACTCTCCTGAAGGTCTTTGAGGACAACCTCCTGAATGACAGGTAAGGGGTATCTTGAGGCTGGGAGGTCATGGTGCTTGTGCCCTGATCCTATTTCCACAGAGCCCAGGTTTCCCTGGGACCCATGGTCACAGTTAGTAGGTGAGGAGCAGGGCCCAGCACACTGTCAGGCCCTGCTGGCTCCCTTCAGTAACTTCAGTGAACCCCAGCATTCATCTCTGGGCCTCACGGGTTCTTGGCACGCACCTCCTGCAATCCCTCTCCCTCAAGGCACTCTGGGCAGGAAAGTGAGCTTTTCTGTGTGCGTGTGCAGATACCAGATCGCATGTGAAGTGGGATGAGGTTCTAGTCTGTAGGAATATTCCCTGACTTTTCTCGTCTGTAATAACCTCATCGAGAATATAAGAAACCGGAAAGGCAACCCATGAAGTATGTGGGGTGGTTCCTGTGGGTGTGCGAAACCTTTCTTGTTCCGCCTGCCCCAGAGCTCTCCCAGCCGTCCACTCTGGCAGCCACTGATCTATCACCAAAGTCGAGGTGGCCTATTGTGGCATTCCATTTAAATAGGCAGTGTCATCACCCTGTCTGTCTGTCCGTCTGTCCGTCCGTCCGTCCTCTTGTTGAGCTGACTCACTCGTTTGGGCATTTCATGTTCCAGGCCTTGCAGACAGCTGCAGTGCACATGCAGGAATGGATCTCTGTGGATGCACACCCCCTTTTCTTGGGTACACACTGTATGATGGACTGCGGGGCCATGTTGATTGTTAACTTCTCTGAAGCTGCTGGTCCCCTCTGTTCCATGTCTCAGCAGCATTAGTGTGGTCAGCCTCTCGGGTGGCTGTTCTGTTAGACACTCAGTCGCCCTCCTAGAGTCTGAGGTGTGCGTTCCCTGACACCACAGCTGTTTAGTTGGGTTTTCCTCCTCCCTGGTTTTGATGCCTTCCCTGGACCAGGCAAGTCCTTGTTAGGTCTGTGGTTTGAAGGAGCCCCCTCTCACCTGCCTTGTGCTTCAATGAGCTTTGTGTTGTTGCTGAGAAATCTTTGCCTAATCTGGAGGTCCTAGAGAGCTCCTCTCTTCCAGAAGCTTCAGCTTTACGTTCTATCTTTAGCCCTATGGTTTGAGATAGTTTTGTGAGTGCTCTGTTTAATTTTGCAAATGACTGTCCAGTTGTCTAGCTGTCCAGCACAGCCTGCTGGACTGCTCACTGTTCTGGCTTTGCGCCTTGTCAAAACCATCAAGTGTACAGGTGATGCTGGACTTTACCTGGATGTCTATACATCTTTACGTCAGGAACTCTGTTCTTACCTTTGCTTTAGGTAATCCTGAAAGGAGCCATGTTGGCTCCTGCTTTATTCTTACTTCCCATAGTCACTCTGGCTTTCTGTAAGAATTATAATTCTGGTGTCTGTCCTTAAGAATTTGGCAAGGCTGTCTTGGACTCTAGACTCATCTAGGAAGAGCCATCATGGTGTTAAGGGTTTGTGTTTTTGTTTTGTTGTTGTTTTTTTAACTTGTCAGTGGCATTTATTTGTCTGTCCCTCATGTGGGTGGCTCCATAGTTCTTGGGTGCTTGTGTGGGTCTCATGTTTGCTTATCCTATCCTCTCAGGGTATCTGTATCACTGCTGAAAATGCTGGACCAGCTGCTGTCCAATGGGTGCTTCGACATCTTTACTGCGGAGGAGAAGTAAGTATCTGTTTGCTTAGTGTTCCCTCTCTGTTAAACCTAATTGCCCAAATTTTAAAAAAAAAAATGTATTTATTGTTTTGGTACCTTGCTGTGTTGCTCAGGCTAGCTTCACTGTTACCCAGGTAGGATGGTAGACTTGGACAAGTGAAGTAGTCCACTTACTAGGGCAGGCAGGCAGAGAGGTCTGGAAGCTGATGGAACCTGAGGTGTGATAAGGACTAGATGGAAATAGAGCAGTATGTGGGCTGTGTTTTGGGGCCCAGGAGTGTGCCTGTGCCCATCATAGCGGGACAGAGGCTATGGGACACAGGGCACGAATGCTGCTTCCTGCTGTCTGTGGTTCCTCAGCCTCTTGTCCAGAGGAGCAGACAGTCCAGCTTCATGATGTCTCTAAGCCCTGGAACCACGTAGGTGCCAGGCTGCCTTCCTGAGTGGATGATACTTTTGTGCTTCACCGAATGAAAGCTAAGTTCCTTAGAAACTGCCTGGAGCTTTGGATTTTCCTTTTAAGCTAACTGGTGGTGGATTCAAATCCACTGGGTCTAGACGGGTCTCCTTTGCTCACTACTATTTGCTGCCCCCCTGAGCAGATCTGTGCTGTAGGGCATCAGGCTGGTGTCATGTTGAGAATATGTGTTCAGGTGCGAGTAGTAACTGGCTATTGATCAGTCAGGCCTGAGAGGGTGCCGGACTGTGGCTGATCCAGGGGCGTGATGCCAAGAGATGTGAGCATGTGGGAGCCATAGCAGCTGGAAAATGTTATGGCCGGCGTGTCTCTTTCCACAACAGAAATCTTTCAGAATACCAGGTGTGGCCAGGAAGCCATGTCACCCCACTCAGACAGGCAGAGCCGAGACGTTCATTAGACACCAACCACAGGAAGCTCATGCCTGGTGGATTAGCTGAGGAGTCTTTCAGGAATGCTGGAGATGACCAAGTTCAGTGTAGACCTGAATGGGACCATTGGGACCACAGAGTGTCTGTGGTGTGTGGGAACTTTAAGTCTAGAAGAACAAAAGAACTGTGCATGAGTCCTACAGGAAGACCAACTGAGGCTGTATTTTAGAGAGCTAGTCAGGGAAGGACTGAGATCTGGATCAAAGTCCCAGGGTACAGCAGCCTTCTCTTCATACCAGGGTTGACCTGGGAATTAACTGTCATGGACTAGCCTGGTGTGTAGTGGCCCAATATCAAGGTCATTGGGGATGACTAGGACCCCTCATATGGCTTCTTTCCATGAATAGTACCTGCTGGTAGGGTCTTCTCTGTTGGGTGGATAACTTGGATATGGTCATACCATAGCTGTGTTGGGCCTGCCCGCCCATGGGTGAGGTGGGTGATGGCATATCTTACCGGTAAGGAGATAGGATAGCTGTTCTCTGCTGTGTGTGTTGGGAATGAAAGAAAGTGGTTGATGCCACATAGCACAGCATCTGTTGAGCAAGCCGACCTTCAGGTTACTTGGTACCAACAGCACACTGGATGCCAGTACAGCATGAACCATACTGCTCTGTATTCCCGTGAAAGACCTACTTACAATACTGTTTTCCCCTTCAAGCCACCCCTTCTGTGTGAAGTTGCTCACACTTTGTAAGGAAGAAATCAGGAAGTCAAAAGACGTCCAGAAGCTTCGGGCGAGCATTGCAGTGTGAGTTTTAAGTGCTCCTGGGTGGAGACGGAGGGACTTGGTGGGAAATACAATTTTGATCACAAAGCTGTTTAAAATATGGACTGTTGGAGTGTTTATTGAGGAAGGGAAAGGCCAGACGACTGCTGTCAGTCTGGAGGGTCAACCTGACAGGAAAGCTCCATCTCTCACCTTACTGTATAAGCCCAAGGAATGTGAATACAACTATGCCAGTTCAGGCATCTGGGCACAGAACACTGGTCATGTGTAGGCAATGTGATAGATACACACAGGCACATGCTAACACAGAGATCTCATTATGTATAGGCAAGTACATGGGAACACATTAGTGTACAGTGCACACTTGGATACATGACCGTATACCATATGGGAGCGCACTAGCACATAACACACAGGTGTGTGTATAGGTGCACACACATTAGCACATGGCCCAAGGTTTATGCTGTGTACTTGTCGGATCTCAGATGTGTCTTGGGTAACATGAGTATGGCACGGCTCCATGTCCCCTGTGGGCTCTCTGCAGGCTCTGTGGGATGGTGCAGTTCAGTGGTGATGTACGACAGAAGGTCCTTCTGCAGCTGTTCATCCTCCTTGGCCACCCTTTCCCTGTGGTGAGTGTGTCCGCCCCATCTCAAGGCCAGCTAAAGGTCTGTGCTCATGTACGGCCTTTGGTTTAGAAGTAAACACAGGGGTGAGATGGTTTCCAGGCGTGGGCAGCCCTGGGTCATGGTAGTCAAGTGGCTGGCGTTCGTATGAAAGGAACGTGGGTGCTGGTACCAGGCAGGATGAGCATAAGGAAGCATTGCCGAGGGTGGGGTGCCAACAGCCCAGGGTTAGGGTTCCCCTCCTACCCAAGAACTCTCTAAGTATCCCAAAAGGAAATTCTGCAAAGGACAGTAGTTTCTTTGAGGTAGAGTGGGATGGCCCACTGCTCAGCCTCTTTGTCAGAAAGGCACATTACGGGGTCACAGGACACTAGCAAGAGGGACGGACTCCCAGGCAGGAGTCCCTTCTGACAGAGGCTGCTGATCTTCCTTCTGCTGCATGTCTGAGATGGCGGAAGTGTCTGGGCTGTGGCCAGATTCATCTCCCGGGGGTGATGGGTTTTCCTCTTGTTGACCTGCTGTTCTTGTCCCAGATCCGGAAGGCCACAGCAAGCCAGCTGTACGAGATGGTGCTCACCTATAGCGACTTGGTGGATGCAGGTGTGCTTGATGAGGTCATGTCTGTGCTCAGTGACACAGCCTGGTAAGTCGGGCCTGCCTGAGCGGCTGCCACTTTTCTCCTGTTCCCCTTGCTTCTGATGGAAAGAGGGGAGACATTTCTAACCCTCAACAGCTTCACATAGGGCTGAGGACAGACACATCCTGGGAGCTTCAGGAAAATGTTTAATGTGTGACTGCTTTTCTCTTGTAAGCAAGGTGGGCAGAGTGGCTCAGAAGCTGGTGTATTCAGTAACTTGAATACAGGGCCATCAGGATGCCACCAAGTGGGTGTCCGTTAGCAACTTTTATTTTCCTGCTGCTAGGGCCATGTGATCTTTCCTGTTTTAATGGCCTTAGAGACTTGTCTTCAAAGTCAAGAAGTAGAGAGGAGATGGTGGTGGTGGGGTGTACAGCCTGTGGGTGTGATTCTCAGACACTCCAGCCTGAGCCTGGAAGCAGTTACCTTATATGACCTGTGATCCAGGCACTGTACACATTCATATACATGTTTGCATACATGATCACATACATACAGCTGCTCATAGTCACATATGTATGCACTACCAAGCTGACTTGTCCCCTGTAGCAGATATACTATTTGGGAGGCACAGCCAGGTAGCCCAAGTTACTGCTACTGCAGACACTGTCCACTCAGACTGATGGAGAGGGGTATTGCTGACCTCAAATGCTGGCAGGTCTGTGGGGTGGTAGCAAGTGAGGGTTTGTGATGTATTCATGCATGCTCCCCAGAACAGCGATCTCCATAGGAGCTCACGTTAGGATGTGGCCTTCCTGCCTAGGTGAAAGCTGTGGGGGCCTGGAAGGCCAGAATGCATTTCAAGGTCTTTGCTGTCAGTAGAAACTTAACACAGTGCCTTCTGAGGAGACACTGGACATTGCTTCCAACTTTCTAAAACACTCATCTTGAGAAAGGATAGCAGGGAGGGAGGAGGAACTTATATGTGTATGCATGTGTCAGGGCTTGCATATGTGAGTGCAGTTGCCTGCCGAGGCCAAAAAAAGATGTCCAAATCCCCCCAGAGCCAGGGTTACAGGTGGTTGTGAGTTGCCCTACATGGGTGTTAGGAACTCTGAAGAATATGACACCTGGTTTACAGAGGACTATTTTTTACTAACCCTTACAAAACATGCTTTGTACCTTTCTATTCAATGAAATCAAAGGCAGCTGAGTTCTAATGAAGATGCAGAAGCCTCTTAGCCTGAGGTCGCGTCTCTTCTCTATGTTCCTAGAACAGGGGCCTGGTATTTACTCTGGGGGAAGAAACTGAACCATGTTGGCTTCGGGGACTCAAATGCTTTACTCCCCAGGGACGCAGAGCTTCCAGTTGTAAGAGGGCAGCGGAATCACCTCTGTGACCTCCTTGGCGTGCCCAGACCCCAGCTGGCTACAAAGGTAACCAGTGTTCTGAGGATACATGGGGCCTGTGCTGTCTGCTGTTCTGAGCTCCTGTCTAAAGTAAACCGGGTCCCACAGTCGGTTCTCTCATCACTCCCTGCCTGGATGTACCTCCTATTGGGGGGCTCTGTTTCTCTGAGGACACCTGTCTCCCTGGGGCCTCAGTCCTCTTGACTGCCTGTGCTTGGCCGTGGAAGCTGCTGTCGGATGTTAGCTGTGGCGTAGGCCGTGGGCTCCCTGCCCTTATAGAACCCAAGCCTCATGCTGGAGTCCTAGGCGAGTCAGGGACAGAGGAACATTCCAGTCAGCCAGTCCATCTCCACCCTTGGGCTTTTCCTGGCCTGTGGGATACATCCCTCCCTAGAAGACAGTTCAGGTGTGCCTGACAGAGATGACTTTCCTACCTTGCTGCAGGCCCCCATGGTGGGGATTCTGTCTTACTCCAATCAGTACTGACGAAGCAGTGTTTGCGTTTGTCTCGGTTGTCCTTTAATTATGTCTGAATTTTGGGGGATGCACTCTGGAGCTGTTATTAACTAGGTGTTCCTACACTTGACATCCCCTCTGCCTCTGTTAGTGGTGACATCTGGTTAGCTTGTCTCCTGTACAGTCAATTATGCCTTTCCGTCATTTACAGATCTGTATTAATTAGTCTTTCATGTTTACTCTAATTACTGACAAGTTTATGTTCATAGTCTCTGTTTCCTATTTGACCTTCCTGTTTACGGTTTCTTTTTCCTTTATCTGGATTTTAGTTCCCATCCTGTTCACTGTTCTGTTCTTCTGTCCCTGATTACCCTGGGGCCAGCGCTCTTTCCCTGCCTACTGCCTCATCCCTGGCCTTGACCTCTGAGCTGGGCTTGCCCTAACCCTGAGGCCTTGGTATTTAGCTGACACAGTCTTGATGGTCAGCTACTGTTTTTCCTGTTTGCTTTGATGATCTGGCTTTAAACCCTGAGCTCCTGTTACCTCGCATGCTGGAAAGGATTTTGTTCTTTCCCTCTTGTGTGTGCTATGCTGGGTTTGTGTGCCTGAGTCCTCCCAGGGCCTCCCCCTTGAGGAGCCAGGGTGTAGTCTCAGTCTCCTATGTGGAGAGCGAACTTGAGTTTTCAACTCTGTTCATTCACATACTTCAAAGTTCCCTATCAATGGAAAGAACAATTTAGCAACCTACTCTGTCCACCAACCTGCTAGGATCCTGGGACGTGGCAGCCTTTAGCCATACATCAGAGAGGGTGGGGACTAGCCTGACGTTGCTGTGTATCTTTACAGCCTGCTCCCGGAAGCTGAACTGTTGCCTGCCTAGCTGGGATGCCCTGCCCCGAGGCGCTACAACAAGCTTTACCATCATGGAAACCTGGTGCCACACACCGGAGAAAGGTGGCACATGCTGCTAGCTGGACTGGGAGGCCATCCACAGAGAGCAGTAACTTCATGCATGCTGTCTTCTGGTGGCCTGTTCTGCCCACTTCTGCTGTCCTAACACCATGTGCTTCCCATTAAATCATGTTCATACAGCCCGGCCTCCATCTCTGGGTGAAGATCCACCGTGGGTTCCACTCCTGGTGTTTTGCTGGGTGTTAAGCACTGAGTGATTTCTGTAGCATGGCAGATGCTCACTCCCTGGTGGAAGTGTGAAATGCTGGGCACCTGCAGTGGCGGGAGCTTTCTCCTCCCTCATGCTGAGCCAGCCACGTCCCCAGCAGTCCTATCATGGTCTGAGCAAGAGATCCTCAGAATCCAGTGTCCCTGTGGGACTACTGGACAGCTCTGGTCCTTGGTCCTGGATCCTTTGCATCTCCTGTCCCAGGACGTACATTACCTGTCCTGCTGTGGTAGCTCCATGCCTGTCTCTTTGATCTGTCTATATCCGAGGCCTGGGAGCCTGCTGAATGTTGCTCATTGAGCTTTAACCTCAGAGAGAGCGAGAACATGAGTAGTCTATGAGCTGAAGAGCAGAAAGAGCAGCTAGAGGCTCTGTGTGCCCAAGGCCATGTCCCCGCTTCTAGTAAATGAAATTTTGGTGGTAGCAGAGCAGAGTAGATAAAAGGCCACAAGAAACCTAATAAAGCTGGAACTCTACCAAGCTGTGTTCTCAACACTGGTAGACGGAAATCTGTCCTCATGGAAGGAACTCTGGCTCTTGCTGGGTCTTCACTGCGTTGGGTGAAGAAGAAACATCCAGGAATGGTGTGCACACCTTTCATCCCAGCAGAGGCAGGCGGGTCTCTGAGTTTGACGCTAGTCTGGTCTGCATAGTGAGTTCCAGGATGACATAGAGAAACCTGTCCCAACAAAAACAGAAGAAACCCTGGATTGATGATCCGTCACCATATAAACTGGGTGTGGTGGTAGGTGCCTAGGATCCCAGCACTTGGAAGGATCATCTCTGAGGAGGCATACGGAGCATTTTAAGCTGGGCTGGGATATAGGAAACCCTATCCCTTCCCATAAATAATAACAATTCTCCCTGCAAAAATGTTAAGAGGTAGAAATGTTCAGAGATTAGGATAAGAGCTGGAGAGATTTGCTCAGTGGTTAAGAAAGCAGAGTAATCTTGCAAACAACTTGAGTTCATCCCTAGCATCCATAAAACCACCTGTAACTCCATTTTCGGGGGAGTTCAGTATCTTTGGCCTCAGCAGAAACTACACTCACATGCAATATTTATACTAAAAAAAAAAAAAAAAATTAAAAGACAGATTAGGAAACAAACCAGAAGAGCTTCTGAGAAAATAGCAAAAGCAAAGGTCCTATATGGATGAGGCCCCAGCTCAAGACAGAATTCTGCAAGGTCAGAAGCTACTCAGGAGGACAGCTGGTAAGTCCATATTGTATCCCTGCTTCCCAGACTAGGAATGTTCATGGTTAGACAACCAATCCTTGGGGGTGGGGGTGGGATCTGAGCTGGCACCAGGTGCCCTGGGTAGGTAAAATTACTGTTAAGAAGGCAGATGGTAGTCCAGTGGTTACCAGCTCACCAGCAGACATTGGAGTTGAGGAAGACAGTAAGATCTGCATTATACTGAAAAATTATTGTCAGCTTGGCTAAATCATGTGTATGGTGTATGTCTTCGGTGGGGTTTACTATTGCTATGAGGAGACACCATGACTATGGCATCTCAAAACACATAATTGCAGGGGCTCACAGTTCAGAGATTCAGTCCCTCATGGCAGGAAGCACGCAGGCAGGTGCTGGAGAAATAGATGAGTATCCTACATCTTGCAGGCAACAGGAAGTTGACTGACTCACTGGGCAGTGTCCTGAGTATATGAAACCTCGAAGGCAACCCCCACGGTGACACACTTCCTCAAGAAGGTGTGGTCCAGATTAAAGATATGATCACCAGCCTCAAGGTCTGGATTAAAGGCCTGTGTCACCTGTCCAGCCTCTAACAAGACCACACTTCCTACAACAAGGCCACACCTCATAATTGTGCCACTACCTATGAGCTTATGGGGGCTAAATACATTCAGACTACCACAGTGTAACTACCATTCAAGAAAGCGGGCTGTAGTAATTCAGTACAGTCAGAGTCTCCAGGATCCCCAGCTGAAAGCAGTGATTTCTGTGGGTGAACTTTAAGCAGCAAAAAATGACCTCATGCATGCAGTTTCCGTCAGGATACCAAGCAAGGGAGAAATGCATGGTAGCTAAATATGGGGTTTAACATACAGGTAAAATTTCTTCAAGTGGACAAGTGAGGTAGAAAGGGGTCTTAGTCCTGTGATCTGAATGAGGGTGGTGTGTAGGAAACGCAGACACCAGGTGATTGGAGCTGCGGAGGAAGGTATCACAGCAGCAGCGGAGAAAGTCTTAACATGAATGACAAGAAAAAGGAGGATAAACTGTGACAAACATCAATAAGAAAGGAGATTGTTGACACAACAGGAGTGCATTCAAGTCCCCGTTTAAAGACAAGACTAACCTGGAGGGACACAGACAAAACTTGGGAAGGCTCAGCCTTGGAGAGGGAGATGCCCACGTTTCCTTGAGCAGGAAGATGTCAGAGCTTTAAACCTTGGATATATGTGAATGTACCAACAATGTTTAAGCTGGGCACACGTCTGTAGCCCACTGCTTAGGAGGTGGAGATAGGAAGGAGAGTTCAAGGCCAGCCTGGGCTACACAGTAAGACACTACCTCAGTAACAGAGTAAATCAGGAAGAGCAAAGCCAGCCTACCATCTGGGAAGGGCACTGAAATTGAGAGGCAAAATCTTATCATTTAATGTGAAATGCCCAAAAGGCTTGAGTTTGATCATTCTCTCCCAGGTGGTGGCACCTGTGGGAATTAGGGCCTGTTGTGAAGACGTGGGTTGCTGGATGACAGGGTTTAGAGCCCGGTCGAGAGCTGTGAAGAACAATGCCTACCATCAATGCCTTCCCTACCATGACAGACCGTACCCTCAAACCACGAGCCTATATATCCCTCCAGAAATTGCTGCTTGTTTGGTATTTGGTCACACTAATGAGAAAAGTAGCTAGTACAGATGGTTTGAAAAATGAAGAAAAGTTTGGCTTAATAGACATGTCTAGAACCTAGAAGCCAGAACTTTGATAATATAGACTCCTGCTTTTAAAAGGTAAAGTAGTATTTTAAAAATTACCAGTTGGTCCAAGTTACCAAACACAGGAAATTTGCCTAAAGTGGTGCTTAGAAGATTAAGACCAAGTTATGTAGCAGAAACTAGAGTGAAAACTAAGGAACAGAACCTGAGGGGAGGGGCTGGAGGAAGCAGAGAGTGACGGACAGTTGTCTGTGGAGGGGAGTAGAGCAGACAAGGCTCAGAACCTGCAGTGGGTGCAATCCAGACACCTGGCGGCAGCCTCAGCTGAAGTGAACGAAGTCCCGGCCTTCCTGCAAGTTCAGTGACTTCAGGTTGTCTTCAAACGCACCCCCTGTGAGGTCCTGTGGGGAGAGGAGATCCAGCTCAGTCAGGCTTCCTCTTGCTCTTGACTGCTGCAGGGAAACCCAAGGCCCAGTGGGAGCTACAGCTAGAACTGCTGCTGTACAGCTGTGTTGGCCACCAGTAGGGTGAGGTACTGAGAGGCGCCCTTGCCAGAAGGCAGATAAGGCACTCTCTGGTTTACCTTTCCTTCCTGCTATTCAGGGAACTTTGTCTCATCTCTGCAAGATCTACCAAGTGCCCACCCCGTGACTCTTCTTACCTGTCACCCCCACCCCCAGTCCCTAAAGGGAGCAAGGGCCATAATCTTGCTAAAGAACAGCCCCACTAGTGGCATCTGGTAGGATGTGGGAGGGACCGCTTTGTTCCTCTTAAGGCATCTGTCCTTGGGCCAGCACAACAGGCCTCTGAGCTGGGCTGTGACACTGACCCTACTTGTCCCATCATTGCTACTGGTGGTCAGAAACACTCGAGTGAATTGGGCGGTGGTGGCGCACACTTAATCCCAGCACTTGGGAGGCAGAGGCAGGCGGATCTCAAGTTCTGAGATCTGAGTTCAAGGCCAGCCTGGTACAGAGTGAGTTCTAGGACAGCCAGGGCTACAAAGTGAAACCCTGTCTCAAAAAACAAAAAGTAAAAGTGAAACACACCTGAGTGAGCTGCCTGAAAAAGCAGAAATGTCCACAGTGGCCACACCTGCTGCCCTTCCTCTTTTCCCTCTCACTTCCCCTCCTTTCCCTTCCCCATATTCAGAGAAGTGACCGGGCTTGGGCCAGGGTAGGTCAGAGTCTGCCCCCATGAGACTTAACGCTGCTGAACACGGAACTACTCACTGGATGCTCCTGTGTTTAACATGTTCTGGAAGAGTGAGGACACATGAAGGGAAGGGGTGTCTGCAGGGCACAAGCCAACAAGGGTTAACACCGGAGTTGTAGAGGACTCTGCCATCACACTCCAAAGGAGAAATCCCAGTTATAAACATGGCAGAGTGAATCTAAATTCCCACCAGATGAGTGGTGCTCAGCTTTAAGTGAGACACCCCCAGACCACAGCAAGATAGTTCTCCAAAAGGGTGAGAATTTTTGGAGCTCTTCTGAGCCTGGACATACATAGGGTACTTTGGACACTTCGTCCAGCCCCTTGGAACACTTGCACTGTTCTTAAGGAGGCTGTAACTCTGCCCTCTTTTCTAATAAAGATACTTATGAAAAGAGGTGGAGGGCTAAATGTGACCTGCAGGCCAGTGGTTGCTAACCTGTGTCGAGCCGTCTTCTGTGTGTCGTGGGCCACTAAAGTTCATTTAAGTAAGAAATGTAAAAATAGCCTCCTGTGGTGAGACCCTGGAATGTGACCAGGGAGCAGAAACGATCATCTCAGCCTTACCAAGAGAATGGGCTGCCTAATGTGAGGCCGGGACAATTAGATGTACCAAATAGATTAACTAGGGACCCCTAGTTAACCTTTCTATCAAAATAACTTCTCACCGTATCACAGATAGCAGAAGTCCTAGGCATAGGTGTGGGCCGTGTAAACCGTCACGATCAAGAAAATCCATCTCAGAATGAGGGGGAAAGTCAAATAATGTAAGTTACTCGAAAATATACCATCAGCTTTAAAATTCTGGAATTTTAAATGGCTTCAGTAAAGTGCTTTTCACATGCATGGGGACCTGCGTTCAGTCTCTGGCACCTCTGTGAAGGCTGGTGTGGTGGTATACACCTGCATGCCAGCAGTGGGGAGTCGGGGACAGGAGAACCCCTTGGTTTGCCTCCCTGCTATAGTCTTGCCCAGTCAAGGGAGCTGAGTGAAAGAACCTGCCTCAGTAGTGATGAAGATGATGATGAAGCCAGTGTCAACCTCTGACCTCCCCTAGCATATACAAATATACCACACACACAAAGAATATCCAAAATATGTAAGACAATCACAGGCAGGTCCATTTTCCTTACTGTGTTAAGAGAAATGCTACACACTGCTAGAAGATGCTTGGTAAGCAGTGGAAACAGCTAAGGAGGGGCCTTTTCTCCCACAGTATCATCCGCTCAATGCTGTTGTGTACCTGTTTCCAGGTGTGACTGTCATCTGCTACTGTGTGACACCACTCCATAGGAGACACAAACACATAGACGTGTCTCACCTAGAACCCACGCCTACCCCTGTAACGACCGGAAATGAGCTGTCACAGATTGGAAGCCATGGGTTGAAACACAGGCTGGAGTTCTACCTATGGCCCAACGTGTGGGGGACAGCCACACTGTTTGCTGAGGGCCCACCATAACCATCACTGGTAACGGGGTGACAGCACTATCTTTGAAGCTGGTAATACCTTGTCCTGTGGCTGCTGACATTTAGGGTGGCCATGCTGTCTCTCCTGATAGATCTGGAAATTTCCATTAGGACTTTGAGAGAGACAAACTATCCAAGAATAAAAGGAGTCAAGCAAATAGTAGACAACTTACCAGCACTTGCCGTGAGACCTTTAGGAATAAGACTCCCCTGGACCCAAAGCTGGAGCGGGATGGTGGGTGGCTCTGAGGCCAGCGGTGAGCAGATACAGTCTGACAAGAGTGACTGAGATACAAGGTCTGCTTAGCTCTGCCTCAGCCTGCACCCAGAAGCTTCTCAGTGAAAAGACAGGCCCATTTTACTACAGTGAGGAAAAGCCATGGATGGCTACTGACCATCAGGATTGCACACAGTCAATGGCCAGGGGCAGGTCCCACGGGCAGGACATACTAGCCCTCCACAGCCCAGTACACATCCCTTCCAGGTGAACTGTGGTGGATGCTTTCTGTTAATAAACATGATGTTCTGTATAAGAAAGAACTTCCTATGCAGTATTACCATAGAATCCGTTAATGTCACCCCATTAAAAGAGTTCTGGGAATAATATCTGAAGAGCAGACTCCCGAGAGAGGGAATCTGCCACATGCTTGACCAGCCAAGAAACAGTGTCCAGAGCAGATGAAGAAAGGTTAGCCCTAGCTCCACCAAGAACCTTGCTGTCCCGTCATTGTTAGCTTGGCACAGTTGTTGGGGACTCGTTTCCTGGAGAGACTGGGATTCTGTGTAATACTGACCACAGGTAACCTTGTTTTCCACAGAAACAGGATGCTTGGCACCTATGTCCACATGACCAAAAGCAGAGAAACCAGATGAACCAAAGCAGGGTCCTGTGGCCCCACTGGTCACCACCAGGCTGTTACTCTATGTGGGCAAGGCTGCCCTTTGTGAAACATGAGCCACAGTGCTTGAACGTGGTGGCTGGGCTCAGAACAATGACTTTGAGAACAGCTTTAGGAGGGTGTTACCAGGTGTGCCCACCTCATCCCCCACCTCTAACTTAGCTCAGGGTGTTTTTATGGCCACCTGTCTCCTCCAGTCTTAGATTCCTTTCTAGTGCTGGGATTAAACGTATATACCACCCGCCACCTGGCCTCTATGGCTAACTAGTGTGGCTACTGGGATTAACGGTGTGTGCCACCACTGCATGGCTGACTAGTGTGGCTTTGCACCCTGATCTTTAGGCGAGTTTACTTACTAAGGCACAAACAAGATACCACTATAGCTGATTTACAATAAGGATACAGGTAGCGGGCTATGCTCTGGTACCCATGGTCAGGTCTTGTCCTTTGTTTTAGTCACTGGGTCAGAGTGGGAAAGCACCAAGGAGCCCCACAACCAGAGCCAACACTCACCAGCTTCACACAGATGACAAAGGGTGGCCGGGCAGCTTGGAGATGCAGGATGGGGACCTTCGGCTTGGGTCTCTCCTATAAAGATGGTGTCAGCCATGAGTCACTAGGGCGTCACACAGAAGGAACTCCCTGGAACCTGTCCTAACCATAGCTCTACTCTCAGTAGCTTGTGGTCAAGTAGCTGATGGGAGTCTTGGGCCAGTCGGGGCAGGACAGGTGGTTGTGTCCTGGATTGTGGCAGCCCCAGCCACCTGATAGCCACAAGAACCAACTCTGGTATGCCAACATTGATGCCCATGCCGAAGGAACACGTAGCTGTTTCCCCAAGGACGGGGGCAGAGTCCTAAGGGGTCCTGGAGACTCTTTGAGGGCTACATTTTTGGGCAGAGCCAAAAATGCCAAAGTATAAGGGGAAGCTGGCATGGTATGGATGATCCTCCCCTGTAAGGTGCTTTGGTGTTCTGCACACGGCTACATACCTGAGACTCCTCATGGCAGTAAAAGCCCTTTCTGATCTTGTTCTCATCAACATCACAGAAGGCCACCACCTGGGGGTGAACACGGGCAGGCAGGTCAGATGGTGGTCATGGGTGTACGGTAAAGACATGACAGGATTGAGGGAGTCAGGAGAGTGGCCAAGGGATGAGGAGGACAGGGTTCTACCTTGCACCGGCTGGCTGCTGTCAGGCTGCGGTATAACCTACGCCCCTGCTTGCCTGCGTTCCAAATGGTGAAGGACTTCCAACGGGGCAGGACTTGTTCCTCTAGGAAGTGGACACGGTGGGTCCAGATGGTAACTCTGTAGCCAAGCAGAGGGGAAAGCTAGGGCTGGTCAGATGTTGTGGGCTCCAGAGCCACCTTACCCCTTAGTCCTGGGGACACATGTGAACGGCTTACATGAAGTTTAAACCAAGGGAGATCTGGCTCTACCTACCACTGTCATAGTTAGAGGTCACCATGAGCCACCATGTACAGCAATGCTCTTTGGGAAGCCTTTTAGCCACTCATATTGATCCCAATTTCTATTTGGGACCCTGAGACTTGATGGATGAGGGCCTCTCCACAGCTGCCAGTTCCAGCAGCACACGAGTGTCTCCAGTATGTGGCAGGTGTGTATACGTGTGCACAAACAGGAGGGTTCATGCAAAACCCAGTGGCTGGCATCAGGTATCTTACCTGAGACAGGGTTGAACCTGGAGCTCGCCAACTCAGCAAGACTACCAGCAAGCTTCAGGGACCCTGTTTCCTTTCTCGGCACTGGGGTTACAGGTGTGCATTGCTTTTTATGTGGTGGTAGAGAATGAACCTGGCTCCATCAGTAAAGTGCTTGCTGTAGAAACATGAGGACCTAAGTTCAGTCTCCCCAGGTTCCAAATTCTAAATGTGGCAACTAGTCCTTCTGAGTTAGAAAGACAAAAGGAGTGGGAGTGGACCAAACCACCCTGGTCTAGTTTCACAGAAGAGTCAATACTCACAAGGAAGGCCTGGGTAAGGTCATAGTCACACTAGGAAATAAACTTTCTACCCTAGATGTCCCTTTCTGGGCACAGTAGGCCCTTGGATGAAGATCTCCAGGGCTGGTTCTTTCTCCTGAGATCTCCTCACCTGCTGCCCCTCATCTAAGGGCCTCCCAGACCCTAGCGCTCTGTCCTTTGGATGGTGCCTCCCTTGTATTCAGGGCTGCGCCTCCTGATGTCACTACCCACATCAAAGCATGCTTTGCCTGTTCAGCATTTCCCTGAGATCTCCTATGTTAAAAACATTCTAATTAGGGTTATGCCTAGCTCAGTGGTTTTGGTAGGGGATTCCCTGGAGGTTCTGGGGAACAACATTTAATCCTGAACCCCAGCCAGAACCCCAGCCCGTTCTCTCGATGGCTGCAGTGCCCCCTTTATAAGAGAAAGTCACACACAGGACAAGCTTCAGCCCCATACATACACCTCTCTGCAGCTATGCTGTCACCCAAGGAAAGGGAAGACCCTGAGAACCTCGATCTCACATCAGACCTCAAGCAAGGGTCAGACACTTCAGCAATGTCATAAGCCAAGAAAGGACCTGATTTCTATCTCTCAGCAAACTTTAGAGTGATGGGCCCAACCAGTTTCAATATGGGAGCAGAAGGCAGGAGGGTAGAGTCAAAGGCAAAAGATCAAGACTAGCTGGCACCCCCAGCACACCCCTCTGTCTGCTCTAAGTGTAGGTGAGGGTTCTCAACAAAATGAGGCTGAAGCAACCCCAGGCTTCTCAGACCCTGTGAGATGCCAGCAGGCCAACCTCCATCTCATCCTAGCCCCAAGCGCCCCCTTCCCTTCTGCCTCCAGCAAGGGCCTTTGCAGGAAACCTGCATGGAGACAGCCCACTGTGAGGGTTCGTGGATATGAACACAGGAGATGTAGCAGGGGCTATGAGGCATCTCTGTGTCCTCTTGGGCTCCTCAAGGAATGCCCTGCCTAGACGCGGCTAGAGGGCTGCTTGTCCTCACTTGACCTCTGAGGACACCCTGAGAGTTTGTTCCCATAGCGTTGGTCACTTCAAGGGGTCTGTTCTGGTCAGTCCCTGAGCAAGATGTGATGTATGCATCAAATCCATGAGGGTACATGCACAATGCTCTTGTGCAGTATATGTGCACACGTGCCGTGACTGCCCATGTGCCTTTCTGCATGTATGTATGTGACATGGTCATAGGTAAGTAAACATGTACAACAGCAGCTCCTGCTAGAGACTAAGCACAGATGATGTGTTGGTGAGATCCTGCCCACATACTCACTGGGTCCACTGGGGTATCTCTGTGTGAGAAAAATCTCTGATCCTGCTATGCTCCGTCTATGAAGCTTACTGTGAAGCTTACTTACAGGATGGTGGGTTTAACTGGACAGTGAAGTCAACTTGGTTCCCCAAAACCCTGGGCACCAATGATTTTATACTGCAATCCCAAACCTGTCCACCAGGACTGGGTTCTAGCTGGAAGGCCCTTAGCATCCCGAGTTTTGTTAGGTGGCTTCTAATGGGAAGGGGGATTGTGTGCAGTTAAAAGGGGTGACGCAGAAATTGCTGGACATCTGGGCCTTGCTAGAGCATCCTGCACTGGTCTTGTTTCTCCTAGGAATCTGCTTGGAGAACAGGCCGTCTGGCAACCCAGCAAGTTTGTCTCTTTTTGTTAAGAGACCATCGACTTAGAGCTGGGGTCAACAGCTAAGGGAACTGGTTTTCTTGGACCCAAATGCCTACATTGAGGCTGAACGATCACAGACTTAGCACTGTACCAACCCACAAGAGTCCATGGGTAAGCGGAAGCTAGTGGGGTGGGAAAGGACCCTATTCCCAGGAGGCATGGTCACTGGTCAGTAGCATCTGTGGCCAGAAACAAAAGGCTATAAAAATCTTGCCAGAGGCACACAGGGGATGGCCCACCTATCCCGTCAGGTACCACAGCAGCTGTATGTCAGCACAAGCCATCTTGGGCTGAATACCAGGGGTCAGGACGTGTCTGGTCCCCTCATCCCTACTTTTGAGGTGCATCTTGTTGCTGCACTTATCTGGGAAAAAGGGCCCTATTTAGTTCTCTCCAAATATTTGATAAAAGCACAAACCCAGCATCATACTGCCAGGGAACAAGGTCAGAAACATACTTCTCTTCTGACCTCAACTGTGAGAATGGGAAGCTAACAGCTTGCAGAATATAGGCAGCCTGGGTATCAGGAAAGGTTAAACATATCCTAAGACTAAAGAACCCTCAGTGAGAGTATGAAGGCACCAGATGAAGTGGCAACAGTCGGTTCAACTGCTCACGAGTTTAAGGAATGCTTGATTTCCTGAAGGGGCTATTCTCCTCTATGTCCTTTGGTATCTGAGGTATTACACACATGAACAAATGGCACAAATTCAGGCCATTTTGAGCCTGAAATAAAAACGACAGAATCGAGGTACTGCCACCTGAAGACTTCTGATAGATTAGACAAAGACAACTCTCAAGCGAGCCTCACGCTGTAATTACAGCTGCTATCCTGGGAGGTGGTGCGGCTCACAGCTTAAAGACTTTAATCCAACACAGAAACTCACATTAGATCACTTATTTTTATGCTGTGGGTGGCAAAGCTTACTGTGAAAACACAAAGGCATGAACTCTGTCTACACAGGCCGCTCTGCTGAGGGCGTGAGGAGTGCCTGCTGGGTGGGCTGCAAACCACCACCCAGGAGTCGAGCCTCACGGACGAGCATGGGAAGGACCCCCGTTATACAAATGACCGTATCCCAAGGCTGCTCACGCTCACACGGTCCACGGGATGACGAGAGATGAGTGTAGTGTTTCAGCCAGTAGAATCGGTACCAGAAACACCTGCAGCTTGGTGCCCAGATAGCTCCCAGTGTTCTGGGACTAATTTCTACCTCTATCAGTGGACACTGGGAAGGGGTTCCTTCTTGGGAGAAACACTGCTGTGTGTTTTAATGCAGGTATAGTTTACACCAGATGATGTAAACCTATACTAGCTGATTTTTAAGACAGCTGTACTCTTGGTTTGTATCTGTTTCATTCGTACTGCTGAACCTAGTTTGCTAATGTGACTGAGGTTTTAGTGAGAAACATGGTCTGTTGCTCGTTCTCTTGTTAACACCTCTGTCTCATACACAGCACAGACTGAAGAGTTAAGAAGCTCTCTCTTTTATACTAAGAGCAAGCCTGGTTCCACATCTTTAACCAGTGGGCTTGGAGAGCCAAGGACAGATGGCCCGCGCCAAAGAAAAGTGGAAAGGGGTCATCATTAGCCCATCAGATCTTTTCTTGGGTTCCACAGTGAGTTGCGCTAGGTTAGAGCAAATGAGAACAAAGCTGAGAGCAAGCCTTCACCTCACACAATCAAGGAAACCGGTATTTGGCTTTGGCACTGGTATTTCCTGACCTCTGAAACAGGACATCCAGTAGCCCTGAAGGACTTACTATGAGGTGGTACAGTATACTCCAACCCCACCACTTACCTCCTCAGTGGTATTACCTACACCCCACGATTATGAGCTCCATTAAGTCCTAACTCCAATCACACCAGTGACTTACAAGTGATCTGGGCCTGGCCACACCGGCACCTTACCTGTCCCTGCCGTCCCAGGTATTTCCAGGACTTGGTATGTCCTACTTACTCAAGGACCGAGTGTGTGGCTGCATACGGGTGATAGCGGTAGAGGAGCAGGTTGTGGTCCACACGGAAGACGCCACCCCCTTTCCTAAGGTGCTCATAGAAGAACAGCAAGTCCTCTGGTACCCCCTGAAAAAGCCAGAAGACAGTGCTCACCATGCTGGGTACTGACCCAGGCTGTCAGGAGCTGTGGAAAGGTGTTTTGTTTAGAGCCAAAGATGGTGGCCCCTGTGGTCCCAGCTCTCTGGGAGGCAGAGCTCACAGGATTGCTTGAGCCCAGAAGCTAGTGCTCAGCCTGAACGCCACAGCCAGACTTTGCCCCAATAAAAGAATCCACCGTTGATACTCAAGGGTGATGTAGGTTGGTGCAGGTCACATGACAGAAATGGAGATTAGTAACTTGTTCCTCAGCAGGTGAGGAATGAACTCTAAGACATAAGGATGAAGCAGGGGGTCGGCTGTGTGTGGATCTGAAATCCAGTCCTGCCTTAAATTCTACTCTGTGGGGCAGAAAAGGTCTTGGGGCAAACTATCAGCAATCAGTGAACACAGAGCTGCATGGCCTTGGAAAACGGAAATCTCATCAATGTGGCAAAAAGGGGATGGTTTCCCAGGAGGCCCTCAATGAGATGCTGAAAAGGAGCGGTTGGATGCATCAGAAGGCAAGGATTTCACCTGAGTGCAGTCTGTTACAAGGCTGTATTTTAACATCGTGGTCAGAAGGGGGCGATGTTGAGCTAGGAACCAGGGAATAAGCAGAGAAGACACGGAGGTGAAAAGTATATTTGACTCAGGCAGAACAAATACTGCCTTGATGAAAATTCACTTCCTCCCACACCAAAACCAATGTGCTTAGTAACAGAACTTGAGACAGGTCTCTGAGCCGTATCATACAGCCTTAACAAACAGGAAGGTGTGGAGGTGGGAACGTTTTGGATGGAAAAATCAATACCGACTCAAACTGGTTTCAAAAGGGAGAGTAAATAACACAAAACAGATCTGACGAAGGGCTTAGCTCAGACTGGGGTCAGGCTCACCAGCAGAGCTGTTGCTTGGGAGTGAGAATATTCACTACTGCTAGGCAGGGGCTGGAGGACAACAAGGCCATATGCCGGCTCCCTGCAGGATACAAGCCAGCCCTGAGGATTCAACAGACCCAGAGGTAGAGACAAAGTAGCTAATACCTTCCTTACCACCTAGTTTCCCACCAACAGCATTCCAGAGATGTTGTGGCTCTGAGCATGTTCACCGAAACCCACTGCAGTTAGCACAATCATGAGTAGTAACACCGGGGTGCTGGAAAAGTGTAGTGGTATACTTGTATTTTGATAAATAAATCTTGCCTGAAGACCAGCGGCAAGGCTAAAGCCACTAGAGGTCAGGCAATGACGACACACACCTTTAATCCAAGTAGCCACACTAGTTTGCCACAGAAACCAGGTGTCACACGCCTTTAATCCCAGCCCTAGAAAGGAATATAAAACGGAAGGAGACAGCTCACAGACACAATCTCATTCTGAGATTCCTGGAGGCAGGATCGTCATTTTGGACTAAGAGGTAAAAGTCAGGGACTGGCTGTTTTGCTTTTCTGACCTTCAGGTTGTAAACCCCAAGTTCTGTCTCTGGGTTTTTATTATTCGTGCTACAGGAAAGAGTCTGAAGTGATTTCCTGAAAACCCTGGCCTGATTATCGGTGCCTTGCAGGCACCCTCCCTCACCTAGGGGAACCCAGAAAGAGCCCAAGTTCTACTGGTTGGCACTTACCTGTCCCCCTTCATCAAACAGGCCCACATGGGAAAACCAGGCCCGAGAGCAGAACCACGTGGGCATGATCACTGTGGGGCCATGGGAGGTGAACACCTAAGAGAAAAACGAAATTAGGACCAATGTCACTGATAGGAAAGACCAGCTTGTCAGGAACAACCTACAGTCTGTTACTCATGTGTCATTAAGAAAGTGACAAAAGAATTTATGCCCCTTCTTTGTGGGAACAGGATTCACAAGACAGACAGGAGGAAATTAACCCAGGCTACTCCCAGGTCCCCACTCTGCAGCTGATGCTGCTCACTGCTAAGCATATTAGGGATCCCTCTGCTTATGCAGGAGGTGAGCTGTGTGTGGGGACCGGCAGTAAACACGCTGCTTCTAACTGCAAGAAGAGAAATCTGAAGGAGCGTGAAAGGATTCTAACCACGACTAGATAATGAAGCTCAACATGGCTTCCTGGAATGACACAAATGTCACAACTGACTCAAGACACAAAACCTGAGTAATTTCTAATAGCTTGAGCCTTCACACACACACACACACACACACACACACACACACACACACACACAAAGCCATGGCCAGGTGGGTCTCTGGTGAACGCTGCCAAATGCTTAAAGGACCAACACCCTCTTCACAATCTTTTCCAAAAACGGTTGTACAGAGTCCTTCTAAGTCACTCTATGTAGCCAGGATCACCGGATGGAAGCAGCACACATAAGTGATCCTTATGAATAGAGGCAACAAAAATGCTCGTGAACGGAGTTTAGCTGTCACAGAATAGGACCATACCCATGAGGAGGTGGTATTTACCCCAGGACAAATGCACCAAAAGCAGACTGAGGATGGGAGAGCCTAGATAGATGCTGTAGCATTTGGTGACGCCCAGAACTCTGCCAAGAAAAGCCCTGGGCTGTTGAGAGCATCGGCTGATATAATGTACACAAAACCCTGGCACCAAGTCTGGTGTTCCTCAGAACTCAGTTAAGGTCGGTGCCTCCACTGCTTAGGACTTTAGGGTTTGTCATGTACATGGAACATACTCATCCTTTTTAATAAACCACCGCACCTTCTTAGTAGCCAGCTCCTACGCATCCTGACCAACATGTCGTTAAAGGCTCTTCCCTGGGACGCCCTCCCTAGAGCTTACAGTCATCATACTGACATGCAAGTATCTATGATGGGCCTCTCAGCACTGGCTGGAGCTTCCTGAGGGCAGAGAGTACCCAGAGAGCATCTCCTGGGAGGAAGATTTTACACTTGTGTTACCTTGACTACAGATGGTCTGGGCCCAGTCTCAGCTGAACCCAGGACAAATGTCTGTATCAGAAAGGTAAAAGAGCAGCCAAATCTTGTTAGACGTGGTAACACACACCTATAACCTAAGCACTGGTGACGTACCACAGCATGCCAACATATACATACATATCAATGAATAAACAATAAAAAGAACTTTTTAAAATTAGCTTTAATGAATGAAGGTCCTTTCCACCAAGCCTGACGGCTTGGGTCCAATCTCTGGAAACTGACATGGTGGGAGAAAACAGCCTCTCTCAAACTGTCCTCCGACTTCTACATATGGGTAACAGAAGAAGCATGCTCACATATAGAATCGATCAATCAATGCTTAAACAATCTTAAAACCACACCTGTTACCTCAGCACTCAGGAGGCTACAGCAGGAAGACCAGGAGTTCAAGACAAGCCTTGGCTACATGAGACTCTAGCTCAAAAAATTATAAAGTAATCAATTAAAAAAACAAATAATAGTTCTCAAAGACAATGGTGAGGGACTGAAGCATGTCTAAGCCAGGTATGCCCTTGATGGGGAAAACGCCACAATCCTCGTAAGGAAGATACACAGCCCCAACTCCTGCATCACCTGCTTCAAGAGTCTGCCCTGATTAATGGTGGTCTCCTTTCTCTGTTATCCCCCAGTCAGTAGCAGGAGGACTCTCCAGGGGTGAGTGTCTAGGCGTGTCTTTGGCATGAAGGCCACCTCATCACCACCACTCAACAAATCTCTACAGCTGTAGTGTCCATTTGAGCGGTGAAGGTCAGCTATGTGGCTAGGTTCCAGGCTATGGTGGCTGAGCAGGCCTGCTATCCATGGTGACTACTACACCACATCCCAGGGTAGAGAGATCCCAAGGTCCTGGGCTTTTAGGAATGTCACACCAAGAAAAAGCATCAAAGGGACCCTTCCCAGTAGTCTAGTTCCCACCTCCCTGACGTCTGGCTCAGCCCCTGATGGAGGGATAGCCTTCCAGCTTTTGTTCCAAGGAAATGGCTGTCAAAAAGAAATGAGGCTGCTTCATCGGGGAGTCAGGGAGATTGCTCAGGCGGTGGGGGAGCCACAGGGGACAGGACAGACGTTGACATCTGGGGGAGCCATCCTCAGCAGCTTGAAGGCGGCAGCTGGAGCAGATGAGGGAGCCATGGGCAAAGGGCCATGCCAACATCACTGCTGTAAAAGTCGTCTTCCCTTGGGTAGTTCCAGCCCATGAGGTCACTGATACCAGACAACTGATGGGCAGCCAGATGTTTGAAGAGGAAGAAGGGTCAGAAAGGGACCCTTTCTTATCAAGGGTCCAAGTATCTGGCAGTTTGGATAACACCCACTCACACAGAGGTGACCACACGGAGGGTGCTCAAACAAGGCCTGTGTGCTCCCATACTGAGCCACAGACACTAAGAGCCCTGGAAACCCTAAAAGCAACCACTTTCAGGCTTCGGGCTTCAATCCATAAGCACAAGCCTCAGCTCCCTGCCTTTTTTTCTTTTTGAGACAGGATCTCATTATGTAGCTCTGGCTGTCCTAGAACTCACTATGTAGACCAGGCTGGCTTCAAATTTACAAAGATTGACCCCCTCTGCCTTCCAGGTGCTGGGATTAAAGGCGTGTACCACCACCATGCCCGGGCTCTGTATATTTTAAAGACTTATTATTTTATGTGTATCAGTATTTTGCCTGCATGTATGCACGCCTGTTCACCATATTTGTGCCTGGTACCCTCAGAGGTCAGAAGAGGGCATTGATAGAGAGGGACTGGAGAGGCAGATGGTTGTGAGGTGCCCTGTGGGTGCTGGGAACAACCTGGTTCCTCTGTAAGAGTAAGTGTGGTTAAGCTTTCTAGCTCCTACTTCCACTTCTTGACAGAGAGGCTTAGTGGAGTTTGGACTCCGAGACCTTCTCATTTCTTTCTGAGCCTCAAGGATCCTTTAGAACGGGATTCAGGGCATCTTGTGGTATCCAGGAACCACTGACCAAGCACTAGCCCCACAGGAACGATGGGCTGTAGATGCTAGTCAATAGAGTTATCTATATGATTTATTTATTTTGGGAGGTTGTTTAGAGGTCTTTTTTTTTCTTTTTGTTTTGTTCCATTGATTCCAGAAATTCTCACAAGCATCCTACCAAGAGTTACATTTCGAGTCCTCTCTGTTTTAAATTTTGAGGCACTAAGTTACCCTGGCTGGTGGTGTTGGTTGTTTTACTCTTTTGGCTTCTTTGGGGTCCACCACTCAGCTCTGAAATAAATACACACATGGAGTCTTATTCTTTCTTATAAATACCTGGCCTTAGCTTGGCTTGCTGCCAGCCAGTTTTTCTTAAATTATCCCATTTACCTTTTGCCTCTGGGCTTTTTTATTTTCTTACTTCTATAGTCTTATTTCTACTCTTACCCCGTGGTTGGCTCCTTCTTTTCATGCTCCTTTATCTCTCCTGCTCTTCTCCCAAATTTCTCTTATTTATTCTGTCTGCCTGCCAGCCCCACCTATCCTTTCTCCTGCCTTGCTATTGGCTGTTCAGCTCTTTGTTAGACTATCAGGTGTTCTAGACAGGCAAAGTAATACAGAGTTAAATACAACATAAAAGAATGCAACACATCTTTGCACCATTAAAACAAATGTTCCACACAGCATAAACAAATGTAACACATCTTAAAATAATATTCTACAATAAACTGGTCTTTAACTTTCCAGCCTCAGTCCCAGCCTCCAGTATGACTGGGATTATAGGCTGTGCTATCAGGCCCCGCTTATAGTCTATCTGTAGAAGTCAAGTTGAACCTAGCCTCAGCAAGTTCAGGTCACTGCTAGAACTCTCCAAAGTTGAGCTCCCCTCCCCTACCTCAGAGAGATGCTTATCTTCTGACCACCCTGTCCCCTCGCCTCTCTGTTCCTCCCCATGGCACAAGGCCGACTCTCAGCACAAATAACAAGTCATCTGCCCCCATCCCCATCATCCTGATTCCTGCAACCAGAATCTTAGACTGGATTTAGACCAAAAAGACAGAATCAGAGGTTGTCCCTAGGCTGATGCTCTGCCGCACTGGAGAGGCCTTGCTAACGGCTCTAGTTTAGAGCCTCAAGTGCTACTCTCTCAAGTGGCTAGCTCTTGACAAGGTCTGTGGCCCAGGGGTAAGAGGCTTAACCTCTGAGACTGGCTTTCACATCTAAAATGGGGATACTAGCCAAGCAAGGCACCTGCCTTTAATCTTAGCATCCAGGAGGCAGAGACAGATCTCCGTGCGTTTGGGGCTAGCCTGGTCTATATAGTGAGTTCCAGGCCAGCCAGAGCTCCACCAGTGAGACCTTATCTCAAAAATACATAAAAGGGATACTGCTATTTCTGCCTATTTAAGTTGGGAGTTGAATGTATTTCCTTAACTTGCTATGGAGTGATTAAAAACAACTGAACCAATCCACAGTGGATGCCATGTATGACATGGTGAGATGCTGGAAGGCTGCCCCTGAGGTCGGAAATGCCTGCTCTCATTACCCCTGTTCAATGCTGTGAGTGAAATTCTAGCCAGTGCAAGTGGGCAATAAATAAATACAGCCTGCTTTGG
Organism: Alexandromys fortis; assembly: GCF_014885135.2. Classification (NCBI taxonomy): domain Eukaryota; kingdom Metazoa; phylum Chordata; class Mammalia; order Rodentia; family Cricetidae; genus Alexandromys; species Alexandromys fortis. The sequence continues at coordinate 425,150 of NW_026068216.1, forward strand.
AAAGGAACTCTGTATTTGAAGATCACATGATTAAATTAAAAAAAAAGGAAAACACACATACACAATCTTTGTCAATAAATGAAGTCTGCATAGCAAAATTCAACTGGATCCTAGGTACTAGCAAAAGGCGTTCCAAAAACAAAGCGAAGAAAATACTTTCAGGCTGGAGATGTAGTTCGGTGGATAGCGTGAGTGCCAGTCTTCCCAGCAGCAGCTGCTGAAGGCACGGTTTTTTACTTCAGTGTGATTTTTGGCACATCTGGAGAGATGAGTCAGTGGTTAAGGGAACTTGCTGCTCCTCCAGAGGATCTGGGTTCAGTTCCAAGTACCCACACGGCTAACAAACATCTGTAAATCCCAGAGGTGCAGGCACAACACTGGGGCCTCCACTGGCACCGGCCAAACACCCATATGCAGGAATTAAAAATAAAATCTTTAGGTGGCTTTAATTGCATGTGGAAGGACTCCAGCCAGCCCTTCTCCCCCATCCACTCTGCCTTGCTAAATAAAAATTAGATTACATTTCTGAAGCTAGCCCCCAAGGCCTATTTCCTTATTTTGCCACTTCCTCCTCCTGAGGCTGACTACCACGGTCCAGCTATTGAAGTCCGGCAATCAAAAGCCTCCTCTGGCCCACCGAAAAAGACCAATTTAAACACCCCATCCTAACACAGGGTTTCCCCTTTTAAGTTTATAAACTGTCATTTTCCTATGGGTCATGTCTGTCTCCTCTCCCCAGAGGCAGTCCTTGGTCCCCCTCTGGGACAAATATCTCTGCTCCCTTCCCCTTCTCCCTCCTCCTCTATCTCCTTTCTTATTCCCTGCCTTTTGTCCATCTGGGGCAAATAAACCACCTCTGTGCTGAGAACTTGGTCTTGGAGTGTCCTGAGACAACACTGATCCTTCCAGCATGGGTTTATGATGCAGGACATTTGATCACCCTGTCCTTCCTCACCCACCTAAGGTGCCTTCTGATTGTTAGCTTGCTCTCAGAGTTCTATAAAGAGGGTTTTGCCATCCCTTTGTCTTACTCAAGGACACACAACTGGCAAGTGGCAGCCAGGGGACTGGGAAACAAGAATACAAGCCCAGTTTATTATCCTCGTGCTGAGCCCTGTTCTTTTGTTTTGTTTTTATTGGGGCTATATTTCCCCCCTTCCCTCCCCTTCCACCCTCTCCCATGATTCCCATACTCCCAATTTACTCAGGAGATCTTGTCTTTTTCTACTTCCCATGTAGATTAGATCCATGTATGTCTCTCTTAGGGTCCTCTTTGTTGTCTAGGTTCTCTGGGATTGTGAACTGTAGACTGGTTTTCTTTGCTTTATGTCTAAAAGCCACGTATGAGTGAGTGCACATATTTGTCTTTCTGGGTCTGGGTTACCTCACTCAATGTTTTCTAGATCCATCCATTTGCCTGCAAATTTCAAGATGTCATTTTTTCCTGCTGAGTAGTACTCCGTTGTATAACTGTACCACATTTTCCTTATCCATTCTTCGGTTGAGGGGAATTTAGGTTGTTTACAGGTTCTGGCTATGACAAACAATGCTGCTATGAACATAGTTGAGCATATGTCCTTGTGGCACGATTGGGCATCCTTTGGATATATACCCAAAAGTGGTATTACTGGGTCTTGAGGAAGGTTGTTTCCTAATTTTCTGAGAAATTGCCACACTGACATCCAAAGGGGTTGTACCAGCTTGCATTCCCACCAGCAATGCAGAGGTGTTCCCTTTTCCCCACAACCTCTCCAGCATAAGTTGTCATCAGTGTTTTTGATTTTGGCCATTCTTACAGGTATAAGTGGGAAGTATACTTGATCACATTGACTCAGGAGACCACTTCCTAAATATAACCCCAGTAGCACAGACACCAAGAGAAACAATAAATGGGACCTCCTGAAACTGAGAAGCTTCTGTAAAGCAAAGGACATGGTCAACAAGACAAAATGGCAGGTATAAGATGGAATCTATGAGGTTCAGTGTGGCTGCTTTTATGCCTAGGTCTTTGATGTCTGATTGGGCTAATAAAAAGCTGAACAGCCAATAGCTAGGCAAGAAAGGATAGGTGGACTTCCAGGCATAGATAGGCACTCTGGGAGAGATTCGGTAGCAACAGTTTGAGAGGTTAACAAGCCATCTGGCACAATGCATATTAATATAATGAGTTAATTTAAGTTATAAAAGCCAATTGGGAACAAGCCTAAGCTAAGGCCAAGCTTTCATAATGAATATAATGTCTTTGTGTCATTATTTAGAAGCTGGTGGTCCAAAGAAGTCTGATTAATGACTTTTCTACTCCATTGGTCTGTATGCCAGATTTTGTACCACCAGTCTCCCAGTTTTATTATGGTGTGGTAGTATAATTTAAAATCCGGTATTATGATAACGATACTACTGTTTTCTGCTTAAGATTGTTTTGGCTCTTGAGAGTCCTTTATGTTTCCATGTTAATTTTTTTGTTATCTTATTTTTTGTTCTTGTGAGACAGGGTTTCTCTGTGTAGTTTTGTCTGTTCTGGAACTAGCTCTGTAGCCAGGCTGGCCTTGAACTTATAGATATTCTCCTGCCTCTGTCTCCCAAGTGCTGGGATGAAAGTGTGCACCACCACTGCCTGGCATTATTGGAGTTCTTATAGGGATTACTTTGAATCTGTAATTTGCTTTGGTGAAATAGACATGCTCACAATATCCATTTTCCCAATCCATGAGCATAGGAGGTATTTTTATCTTCAAGTTGTCTTCAATTCCATTCCCAGTTTTAAAAGTTCTCATCGTAGAGGTCCTTCATCTTTCTAACTAGGGTTATTCTTAGGTATTTTTATGATGTTACTGTGAAATTTTCTTAGTTAAGTTCCTTATTGGCATATAAAGTTATTGACTTTTGTAGTTGGTTTTATCTCCTGACACTTTGCTGAAAGTGTTTAACAGTTGTAAGAGTGTTTTGGTGGAGTCTTTTGGGGGCGTGCCTTTTAAGTATAGGATAATATTGGGTGCAAACAAGAATAACTTGACTTCTTCCTTTCTTATTTGCACCCCTTTTCTTCCTTTTGCTTTATTGCTCAAGATTAGACTTTCAAGTCCCACACTGTGAAAGAGTAGATACTGTTGATTTTAGAAGAAATGTTTTTGGCTTTCCTCACTCAGTCTAATGTGATCTCTAGGCGCAGCTCTGACACACAGCCTTTAATATGCCGAGCTATGTTCCTTCTATTCCTAGTTTCTTTGTGGCTCTGCTCTTGAAGGGATGCTAAACTTGGTCCAGGCTAAGTGAAGTTTAGCACAGTACATCAATCTGTAAGGCTATGCACACACATTCCTGGCCACAGAGAAATGTAGGCATGCATTACACATATTTCCAAAGACACACACGTACACACAGACATGTACAGGTATAGACCACATGTGGACACATGTATGAATGCCTGGCTCATGGTGGACACAGAGCGAGTCAAGCAAGAGCAATCAACAGAATCCTGGAGATTTATCGATCCTGAAAAAGTGGGCAGCTCTGGTGACTCTGGTCCTTCAGGCAGGTTCTAACCTAAGAACTTGTTTCTGCTTAGGGTTTTTAGGTTTCCAGCAAGATGGCACTTGCAAGGCTACCGATGCTTTAGAAACTTTCCAGTCATTGGTGTTTTTTTTAATCAACATTTAATTTTCAATCAACATTTACTTATTCTTGGACTAATCCTACGTTTTCATGTGTCAAGATGGGAAATGTAATATGTTTAGTGGTCACTGAGCTGGGTCCCTAAACAGGAATGCATGTGGGCAGCAGGTGATTGATTTCTGAGTGCACATATGTCCTTTTACATATGGTGATTTCTGAGTACACATGTCCCTTTACTTACAACCCTAATGAGATATAAAATAACCCTGTCTAATTATTCCTCTCTTACCAATACAACAAGCCCACATTAGCAAAAAGCTAAAGCTTGGGAGGACCAGAGGCCTTTGCCCATTGATCACTGACTCAGGGGTCATGGTTTCCCCCGAAGACGTTGTTAAGCCTATGATTCAGCACAACAAGTCCAGAGAAAAGCATCCTTTGGCAGTTTGGTGGATGCTATAATTCCAGAGCATAAAACAAGTCCCCTCTGCTGGTGAGTGAGAGATAGGCGTCAGGCACCTGGTCATTCCATACCTTCTCTTCCACCTCTGCTACCTCAGGGACACAGAGAAGGCGGTGGAGAGGTACAGGCCAGGCTTGCTGGCATCCTCAGGGCAGAGGGCTCTCCACTTTCTCCAGTTCCCAAGGTTGACATTAGGATACCTGGCCAGGGCACTTCAGGATCTCACAGTGGTAACAATAAGTGATAATAACAAGGTTCCTTCCTCACAGGGAGGGAGATGAGAAAAAGATGCCCTGAGGGGTACAACAGTGTTGTGGCCCCTTCTCAGGGTCCTGAAACATCTGGACCAGCTCTGCTGACAAGGGATGACAATAACCCAGAAGGGACTCCTACACTCCCTCAACACAGACATGAACAGCCGTTCAGCTTTGCTTTGCCCCCAACAGAAATTTGCTATCAACCACCTCCCGCCCCCCGTCCCCCCACTCTGCAATCAGATGCTAGGGGTGTGTGGTAAGGGCTATGAAGAAATCAGGGACTCCCTTACCCCCACCACTGCTGGTACAACTGCTGTGAAAAACAGCTCAGCAGTTCCTCAAAACAATTGAAAATAAAATTACCGTATGATCTGGCAATTCCTCTTGCGGGTGCACACCCAAGAACTGAAAGCGGGCCTGGAACAGATGTCTGTAAACTCACTTTCGCCACAGCCAGAAGATGACGGCAAACATGGATAGGCACGTAGCCCAAGCGCGTCATGGGGTCTGACTCAGCCCCAAAGGATGAGGTTCTGACAGCCGCTGAGACACAAATGACCCTGTAGACATTACGCCAGGTGAAGCGGCCTGTTTAGGAGGCCCTTAGAGTTGCTCACAACTCCCAGAAACAGGGAGGCTATCCCCAGCCCTGGTAGAAACGATGTTTGATGACGCTAAAGAACACTTCCCACACGTGAAGTGTGAGATGCACGCCATGTCACACAAATTGGTGGGACCCTGAAGGTGCACCTGAGATCTTGATGTGCTGGTAACTTTACTACCAACACGAGGTAATAATCTTGGCTGATCAGTTCCACAAACTCCTGGTACAAAATTCAAAGAATCTTGCTCAGGAAGCTGAAATCCAGTGTTTTCTTCTCCCGCTTCAGCCCCTGAAGTCTCCACCCAGCAATCTCCCATTGGGATCTATGAGGCTGCGACCCAGTGGTATGCTGAGTACTTCTGGCCCCAGTGCACAGTGTCCCAGCACCAATTTTGAGGTCCAGACCCAGAAGTTTCTAGAGACTGTCCTTGAGCCAGGGATCAAGAGCTCTCTAGCAGAGGGCTATGAGACTGGAACACAGCAGTCTTTGGACCTAGTCTAGAAGGCCCAAATCATCCAGTTACCAGGTCAGGAAGAAGTCTCTTACCCAGGTATTAAGACCTTGGTGGTACATGCTTAAAATCCTAGCACCTGGATCCAGAGGCAAGAGGACCTCCAGCTCCAGGCTAGCCTGGGCTGAAGAGTCAGGCTAGGTCTTCAACTTCTGTCTGGTTTTTAATTTTGTTTTAAGTGGAAGTCTCTAGAAATTTTATTCTTTCTTCATGATTCTATTTTTGCTTTAGAAGTTGGGGGAAGCATGGTATAATGTGTTTCTGTTTTGTCCTTGTACATTGTTTGCAAACAATGAACTGAAAATGTTCCAATAAAAAATTATAGTCCAGCAAACAAAAACAATTGCTCCTCCTGTGGACCAAGCTGTGGTAAAACAAGAGAAAGGAGGTGTGTGTGGGGAGGGGGGTGGCTAACACTCATGACTCCTGAATCCCTTGAGGAGGGCTGGTTAAGAATCCCGTGGCTCGTCTACCTTCTCCTTGCTCCTACCCATAGAAATGCAGGAAAGAAGATAAAGGCCATTAGTAGTTAGCTGGGTGTGGCTTCAACAGAGGACTCCCAAGATCTTCACTAACTCCTGAAATGCCTTTGTCTTAGCCATAAGTAGCTAACCCCATAACCAGTGGGGACAGGTTGACAGGATGTCTGAGGCTATGTATACTTTCCTTTGAGGTGATCACCGAACCATGGCCACAACACAATCTCAGATACACAGCAGTAGCCTGCGGCCAGTGTTACTTACGCGTACCAAACTACAGAACCCTCTAAAGGGCCATCAAGTGCAGACACGGAAACTAAAGAAGGATTCAAATGTCCCATAAGTATGTTTTCTTTGTGCGACCTCCTCACACAAGGGGGCAGAAGCACCCCCCTTGCACACAGCAAGGACCTGCAGAAATGAACCACACACCTAGGGCACTCAAATCTCCCAGAGAGCCACAGCCTAACAGAGCAGAAAGGAAGTGAAAATCCCTGGCCTCTGGAAGGGGAACAGTCCTCCACAGTATGAAGGACAACCCTCACGGTTCACAGGGCCCCAGGACAACATTCAGAACCCATAGACAAGCAACCTTGCTCTAGTTAGTTCAGATTCCCTTTTCCCAGGCAGTTTTTTTAAACCTGCCCTTGTCCCTTAGCTCTGTAACCTGTCATTTCCGTCTTAGTCAAGGGTTAAGTTACATGAGGCTGTGTGACGGTGCTGACGACAGAATCCGTGACTTTACACACAGCTGGCAAACGCTCTAAGCTACAACCTCATTGTAGGGTTGAGGTTCTGTTTGTTTCTGAAGACACGCTCTGACAGCAGAACTACGTTGGATGGCCCAATCCCATCATAATCCCACAGTACACAGGCCCCATGGCTGGGCAGAGAAATGCCCAGTAGACATCTGACCAGAGGGATCGCATGGGCCAACCCTCGAGTCAGCCACTCAGGTGATTCACCAGATACACCAAACACCAGGCAATGCAGTAAATCTCCACCGGTTTAAAAGGCCTCCACTTAGCGTCTCTCCTGGGGGATGTGGCAGCACACAGTCTGGTTCAGCACCTTCCAGCAGCCCCCAGGGGTCAGCTTTAGCATTTGAGTAAAGAGCTATGAGGCCCTGACGCCTTTGATCACCAAAACTTAGCTCACGTACAAACATTACTCCCCTAAAACTGTGTTCTGTATGTTTCTTTTATTTGGCCATCAGGGAAAAAAGAATTTCATGCTGGTACCTGGAAATTAACAGAGAGCAAAAAATTGAGCTACCATTTTCAACTTTTATTTGCCAAGATATCCCAACTTATTTTCTGGCTAGTGTACTCTGCAGTTGGACACCTGGGAGCCTCTGTCCAACACAACAAAGATAAACAACAATCTTATGGCATTCAGATTGTCTATGATATATAATGTATCAACAATTCTAGGACTATCCAAACAGCTACTAGCCCTTCTAGCAACAGCCAGAAGCTAAAAGCTTTAAACTATTTATAACAGCATCATACTAAAAATACTTAAAGATGAATTTAGTAAAATGTGTACACTTATAAATGAAAGCTGTATTAACAGTTCTAATAATTAAAGAACATCTAACCAAATTCTGTTAATTAGCCTCTTAATCAATGCCACCGGAGAATCTCAGATTTTGTGCAAATCAATTCTAAATTTAAGATAATTTAAAAATTAGCTAAAGTATTTCTATAAAAGTAGAAAAACACTTAATACAGCATGATGAAAACTTGTGTAACATTGCAGCAGACACCAGAGTAAGGACAGATGTGCACGCATATCTCCACGCGGATCCACATGCGTGTGGTTAAGTGCCACGGTGAAGCAAAGGAGACACACCAAGGGCTTGCACTGGACGAACCTCGGCTCTTATCTCAAACGATGCACAAACTTAGGTGACCAAGAATGAGGGGACTGAACGTAAGAGTCTTAACTAAAACTTCTAGAAGAAAATACGTAATAAAATGTTTGCAAGTTGGGCAGAGTGTTTCAAAATAGAATTTAAACTCAAAGTGATTTCATCAAAATTAAAAATGTTGGCCTTTGAAAGTTGAGAAAAATGACCTTCATTTTTACAGACCCTAACACTGGGTACTCTCTTCATGGACTCCTCTGACAGTTGATGTGATGTATCTGGTAATTTCCAACAAGAGCCAGAAGAAATGCCACGGGAGGCAAGGGTGATGAGGTGGCACAACAAAGGCCACAGGCTGACCAGGCATCTGTGGTCCAAGCCATCTGATGCTGAGGGGCACACACTCCCAGAGCACTGGCCACACAGTCAGCCGAACAGCTACCAGCCTAACAGTCAACTCACTGGCCAATCAGCTTCCTGCATAGAGGCTCAATCAGGGTCTTGGAGAGGCAGAAAGGCAAATGGAAGATAAGGCAGAATGGCCTATAAGAAACAGAGAAGACCTGGTTAGAGACTGAAAAGTAAGATAGGACAGAAGTTAGGGGATGATGAATATAGAACACAAGATCTTCCAAGAAAAGCAACGGGGGGGGGGGGGGGGGTGAATGGGGGGGGGGGGGGGGGGGGGGGGGGGGGGGGGGGGGGGGGGGGGCACATAAGGGAGGAGGCACTCAGGAAGTGTCTGGGGGCAGGGAACGTTCCTGTCAGAAGCAGCACAGAGTGGACCGTGGGCAGCAAAGTAGCCCTGACTACTACAGCTGTGGACAGTGTGCAGGACCTGTCTGGACACAGCATCCGAGACTTGTAATCACCAGACAGTGATACCAGCTGTAGTCAGGGCGCAGAAACTCTTGAATATCTACCTAGAGATGGTCAGCACAGGGTACAAAGTCCCAATCCCAAACTGGCTGTGCGCAGACAGGTCCAGACCCCATTGTTCCAGCCAGAAAGGCAGAGGGAGGCCTGAGGACCCTGGTTCTCTGCAGACTCCACTTATCCACAAAACTGACCTATAGCAACAGACTTTTATGCCACTAAACTTTGGAGCGGCTTGTTATGCTGTGGTGACAACTATGGTGTTGTCAGTGACATGTGGTAGAAATGCTACCCTATGAGAAAGCGCCAAGATTGTCTCTGAATCCAGGACTTCTATCCTCTTTGGGAAGACAGGGGGCAGGCTGTGCAAGCTTCACATGCCCACAGAGCAAGGACAGCCCAGAACTCCTGGTGTTCACAACTGGCAGTCTAGGGGTTGGAGACTATTAATATCTCTGTCCCTACTGTTTTTGGGTAGTTCTGTGGGTGAAATACCCCTACAACACTCTATCAAGTCAGGTGCTCTGATGGTAACCTGCACGTGGACCTATTTGCCGACTTCCAGAGCAGGCATCCTAGCACCAGCCCTGATGCACATACATGCATTGATTGGTTTCCTGCAGAGGCAGGTGGGGAGTCCTGGGAGGGATTCTCTGCACAGAGATTTCTCAGGCACAGCTAAATATCGCCTGGAGCCCCAACAGTCTACAGTTTTGTCTACCAAGCAAGTCATTAGCAGCTCTGCAGAATAGCACCATAGGGATTTGGTGTGGTTCCCGTGAGTCATGTTGACTCCCTAAACAGACATCGCAACAGAATGATTTACTGAAGGGACCCAAGTAACCGGCACAGTGTTTTGTTTCAAGCCAGCATGCTGGTCCCTGTCATGTTCTGCTTTCTCTCGGTCCTAGAGAATAAAGGGTCCCCTGCTACAGGGAATACCAGGGAGCATTTGTTCATCTGAATGTCTGGAAATAATGCAGGATACAGGACTGTGGGCTACACTCATTTCAAAATACTCAGTAGTACCAGCCGCCTTCTTCCTCAAGTCAGACACCATCAAGTTATACAAGACTGGGAACTCAGCTGGATCTGAGATTCTTCCTGCTCAAAACACCCTTCACTGGCTCACTTTACTGAGGTGGGTGTAAGCAAGCAGCATGGGACAGAAATATGGTGAGTGACTATTCCCTAAACTGCTTAAGAAAAGAACAGAGGCTGAATTTAATGCTCCCAGATACCCTTGTAGGTACCGAAGTTCCAAATCTCATTTTCAGAAGAACTGAAAGCCATGCACTCAAGTCTCAGTCAGGTCTTAAAATCTCAAATTCTAACTGGAAAGATTTAAAAGAGGTTGTGGTACCAGATGCTAGCTCATTCGGGCACATGGATCCCTGTTTACTCCAACTAGAGTTCTAGAGACTCTCTCACCAAGTCAGACTGAGTTAAAAAAAAAAAGGGGGGGGGGAATAGATGCTGGAAGGCCATCCACAAGCAATTTTAGATGTCAGACAAATCAACAGCAGCTTGAATACCATGGCACGGCACCTGTGAATGCTATCCTCTGGACTAGGGTTTGGGAAGCCCCTGGTTCCTAAAGGGTCCTTCTCATCACAATGAGGTACAGAGAAACCCCTCGAAGGCTGTGGCTGAGAAATCTTACCATGCCGCCCCGTTTTAGTGCTCTGTGGATACCTTGTTATATGTGTGAACACCATGTCAATACGCTCAGGTCCAAGGACAGGACATTGTACCACTGAGGTCAACATAAGCATAGGAAAATATTTCCAAAAAACTGGTTTTGCCCACTGATCAAAGTTCCCACACATGGGTGGCTTAGTTCATAGTTTTAAACTTAACGCTTGTCTATTCATCTTATAGGGATAAGATCAGACTGCCGTATTTCTTGGCTTACAAAAATCCAGTCTCAAACTTTATGAAACTAGTTCTGACAGTTCAAATGAGAATCGAGAGGGTCTGGCTTACTTATGATAAATATGTACTCCTGGATCAGGTGCTGTCCCAGTATGTTAGGACCTGTGATAGGGGCAGGGCCCTGCTCATACCCTAAAGCTAATACAGAACCATTTGCTTTAATCCCAGTTTGGGGCTCATGAACTTGGAATGGGGTCAGCGAGGCAGCCTCTATTGCTTGAAAGCTGGATGGGTTGGCCACCACCACTAGCTTCTTGCCCAGTAAATAGCTGGTGTCAGCTTTTGGCAACAAGCTGACTAGTTGGTCCTGGCATCTCTAGGACAGTAGTCTCATGAATGTACAGCTCCGGTCTCCCCGGGTAAATGTACAGATTCCCGAGGGCCTTTGTGCTACCCCCTGCATCCAGACCCTTTGCAAATGCTAGGGTTATATCTCTGTCCCCGAGACAGGTGAGAAAGAACATACACATTTCATTATAGAGAACCATTTACTACTGCAAGGGCAGATCACACACAGTCCTTCAGGGCTGCTGCTTCCCAGATACATCTTAAAGCATTGTTCTGTCTATTTTATCAGTATCCTCCACACACATCCAAGAATGAATAAGCTTTGGAGAACAGGAGAAAGTCTTTCACTGTCCGTGGAAGAACAGAATGGTCGGGCATGGTGGGAATCAGTAGGGGAGTTCCTCAAAAGCCCCCAGAATGGCCAGCTCACCCTGCAATACTGTTCCTATGTTATAAGCCCAGAACTGAACAGAGAGCTCAGAGAATGCATAACAGCCACTCACAGCAGTGTTATTCCCAATTACCAAAGGGCAAAGACCACCTGCTGTCTACCGAAATATGGAGAGGACGCACATGATGGACTGTTTGGCAGCTTGGAAAGGGAATAAACCTCTGCACTTTCTACACTGTGGATAAACTCTGAAAACATTATTTAGTGGACAAAGACAAGCTTAAAAATTCAAAGAAAAGTGTTTCTTAAGGAATAGTTTCCTTACTGTTGCCAAGCAACTTACACTAAGTTACAGACAATCCTATTGTGCCCCTAATAGCCAGTGACAAGAACTGCAGGCAGATCAGAAATGCTGAGTATCCAGGCAGCCTCAGCTGACACTTGGGCAGCACATCCTTTATATCACCCACTTTATAAGCCGACAGAGGCAGAAATGCTACGATAATTGTATTTGAAATGCAGAAGATAGAGAGTAAGCAAACATGCAGCAGAGAAAGCAGCTAGTCCTAAAGACCCTCACAGAATGAACTCCAGGGAGAGCAAGTGTTGATAGTGAAGACTCCAGGTGCCAAATCTCAGCTCCTGGAGGAAAGCTTTGCGAGCAGGTAAGAAATAAGAGGGAAGCCATCCGGTGTGTTCGTGTATAGGGTATCCCACAGGGCCCAGGCTGAGGAGAGGCATCTTGGAATTGGTGCTGGAGCCAAAGTCAGTCAAGTCCAGCCGAGAAGCTGTATGCCTACACTGTCTGCTAACATGAGGCTAGGTAATGGTGGTCTTGAAGACATTCGCTGCCTTACTGATGATCAAGGAGCTGAGTCAAGGTCAGTAGAGCCATAAGGCAAGTGCTCCAAACAGGGAGCCTAAGGCCCCGTAGACTTGCAAGGAAGCACAGCTAACCCAGCTCAAAAAATTACATTTGGATATAGTCCCGTATGAAAAATGAACAGGTAGAGAGAAGAGTATGGGCAGGCAAAAGAGAGGAAGGGGGACCAAAAAGGGAAGCCGTAAACAGGAATGGGACATGTGAGGATTCTGGGAAAGGGGTGTGAACAGCCAGGAGGGGCATGAACAGTTAAGAGTAAAGGCTATGGACAGATCAGAGGGATTTTAGACAGGGGTATAAAGTAAGAATGGGGGGCATAGCAGGTGGAGTGAGGGCCATGGACATAGAGCAGAGAAGGGAGCCAGGTCAGAGGGAAAGACAGACAGGCAAGAGGGAGTAGAAAGTAGGAGTTGAGAGAAGTGGGCAGCGAAAAGGGAAGGGTGAAGACTGTGAGGTTATCACACAGTGAGACTACGGAGTATAGGGAATGGGAGGAGAGCGTTGGTGCACTGATGGCCACATTAATAATTCCTCCCTTCCCTGTTTGCTTTCGTCACCTCCTTCATGCCGGGCTACCCCATGCCCCCATGAGAAATCAGATAGTCCATTTCCTTAAACTGTCAGTGTGGAGTCCACAGGCAAGGCCTCACTTGCTCCGACACTGCTCTCAAGTCCTAGTCTGAAGTCTGCTCTTAGGTTTTCGCCATCAATGACAGTAAGTACACTCGGCCAAAGACATTTTAAAATTATGGTATGAAAATTAGGGTATAAAAGCTAAAAAAAAAAAAGTCAATGAGAGCCTTGGGATGTATAAAATCAAGTGAAACAAATCTCAAAACCTATAAGCCATGAATGTCCTGGGTGAAGTCTATTTTTCTTTTGTAACCAAAGAACATGAGGAGGGTAAGTGCTACCCAGTTGGAATGAACGCATATTTCCCTCTTACTCGTCTACCTCCTTTGTTTCGTGTTCATGGTCCCCATTCTACCTGTTCACAAGAGTCACAGTTGATTATGGGTCAGCAAGAGGACTTAGTGGTCTCTCATGTTCACAGACAATAGGGTCCCTGGGTCACCAGAACCTACAGCATGGGGATGATCACGTACAATGCCTTCTAAACCAGCTGTAATTTTTCCTTTATTTAATTTTGTTAAAGATCTTCAAATGAATGGGTTATTGTGTGGTCAGTTATGAAAAGACCTAGGTCTAACGGTGAAACCCTCGAATTTACAAACAATGAAACCGAGTCCAAGGAACATTTTAGGGCATCTATTAGAACGGAAGACTCATGTTTTCCCAGCAAAGACAAAAAAATGGAGGAATAGATATTGTACTGGGAGTGTTAGAATCCCAGATACAGCAGTCAGGAAGCAGAGGCAGTGAGGTAGAGGCCAGTCTGAGCTACAGAGTGAATTCCAGAACAGCCAGGGCTACACAAGAATCACAGACAGAGAAGGGTACAGGGCATAATCACAGAAACTTTATACATATTGATTCATCTGGATCCTTTTTAAAGAGCAGACCTTTCTCCAGTGATATGCAAAGTAATAGGATATGAGGCATGGTGCCACACGTCAGTGCTGAGGAAGCATGGGGCCATCCATGACACGACCTTGCTCTCTGTACATCTGTATCTTTAATATTTCTCAACTTCAGAAAAAATTTTAGACAAGGCATGTTCTGTAAATACGAGATAAACAAAAAGAGTCTGCCCAGTTGGCCCTCCAGCACCTAACACATTACATTAATAAGAGCTCTGCCCCGGTGCTTGAGCTAGCTCTTGGGAACCCACTCCCTATGCTGGGCTGCCTTGACCAATCGTTTTTTAAATTTTTTGTTGTTGTTTTATTTTTATTTTACATAAATTGGTCTTTTGCCAGCATGTATGTCTGTGTGGGGGTGTCAAGAACCCCTGGAATTGGAGTTACAGACAGTTTTGAGCTGCCATGTGGGTGCTGTGAATTGAACCAGGGTCCTCTGGAACAGGAGGAGAGGATGAAAGGGAAACTGGCCAGTATGTAAAATAAATGAAAAAAATATTTTTAAGAAGGAGTTTGTAAGAAGAGCAGGCACTGTGGGACTGGTAAGGGCTATGTAAGAAACCCAAACACATGGCAGGCAGTCAGACCCTCCCTTCTGCTAAGACTGACTGAGCCTAGAGGGGAAGGGACAAGCCGAGGTCCCTAGCAGCCACCACTAATGTCATACTCACATCTGAAGCATTTACTATTGGAGTCCCTGGGCCCAGTTTGGGCATATGGCCCAAGAGAAAGAGCCCAGATGGGTTGCTGCAATACCCTAAGGCTTTTGTTACACAAGCCGTCCCAAGGCCTTGATCAGCTAGGATCCTGTAAGGTAGGTAGGCACCCACGCCATGGTCTCGATAACCAGGCCTGGTTTCCCACCCACACTCTGGGAAGAACCAGCAGGTGGCCTACAACTCTTCCACTACCACAGATGTATCCCAAAGGACCTGTCCAGTCATGACTGGCCCGGGGAAGCACAAGCGAAGGCCTCTGAAGGCTCCTGGGAAGTACCCAGATCTCTCCAGTTCACCTTAGCACTAAGCATGGGCTGAGCAGCTCACTCTCAGAAGCCTGGCCAAGGCCTTGAGAAGCAGCTGGACAGACCTCTCTGGACAGGTCAGCTCCAGGGTCACCGCACAGCCTTCATTTACAAAAGCAAGCACGGGCGTTATGCCCTTAAAATATTCACCCGATTCTCACAGACAGGACTGTGTTTTCTTTCCATTTCCCAGGACCCTAGTCTGGGGACCGAGTTCCTTCTATCTCCTGCGGTCCTGTATAGCTCTTCAGAACATGGACCTGCCACCTGAATCTTATACGCGCCTCCATCTTAACTAGCTTTCCAATTTTATGGAATGTCCCCCAATAAGTTTCTGGTAAATATTTTCTGACTATTTGAATACTTCTTAGAAAAGGTCTGATATACACACACAATAAACACTGTCAGGTGCAGAATTTTACATTCAGTAGTTTCTATGGTGGGTGGTGGTGATCAGGAGGCAGAGGCAGGTGGATCTCTGTGAGTTTAAGGACAGTTTGATCTATATGGCAAGTTCTAGGCAGTCAGGGCTACATAGTGAAACCCTGTCTTAAAAAAAAATTAATCCAGTCTTTTATTTTTTGTTTTTGCTTTTTGTGACAGGGTTTCACTGTTTAGTTCTGGCTGTCCCGGAACTCACTTTGTAGACCAGGCTGGCTTCGAACTCAGAAATCCACCTGCCTCTGCCTCCTGAATGCTGGGATTAAAGGCATGCACCACCACTGCCCAGCTTTAATTCAGTATTTTCTATGAGGACTTTGAAGTTTAAACCTCAAAGATTAAGGCATCCTACAGTCAGTCAGAAAAGCCGTGGGTCACACCTGGGAAGGAGGGGACAGGACCTTGCAGGACAAGTAAGTGAGCGGAAGAGTGGGGATATAATTAACATGGTTCTTTAAAACCTTTTCTAATATTCAAATTTCTTTATTTTTAACAGCTAACGTTACTTCTATATTCAAAAGTTTTTGTACAAAATAATGGTTTTATAACACTGTTCACACATATGTATGTATAACACTATATTTTCACACGTATCTGTCACTGCACTTTGCTTGTACTCACCACCACCCCATTACTTTCTCTTGGCTCTCCTCTCCCCCAATTTGTTCATGAAGTAGCCAAGCCTACTTAAAATGACATCATGTCTGAAACCTCTGCACTCAGGAAGCTGAGGCAGAAGGATCTTGAGTTAGAGGCTAGCCTTGGCTACACAGTGAGATCTTTATCACAACATCTTTAGAATAGTAACAATAACAAAGTTTTCAAAATAAAATTTAAAAACATCAAAATTAAAAGACAGTTTTCCATAGGCACAAAACCTAACCTCCTAGGGAGAGATTTTGAACTCATGTTGGGCATCCACTATATTGGATGGAAGTTGCTCTCAGAAGATGTGTAACAGTGATCCGTGCCCCAGGGCATCCTGATACACTGTGTGCACACTGGTTCCACTGGTGTGGTGTTTCCTTCCAGCTCTCACAGGCGGCACAGATGCATGGAACAGTCACAGTCTGCCCAATGTCTGTTTTGCACACACTCAACAATTTAGAGTATATCTTTCTATTCACAGCACAGAAGCTTGTGACAGCAACATGAAGCCAGGGCTCTGTGGCAGGTGCTGGGCCTTGACTGCCTCTGTACAAGGCGACAAGACATTCTCTGCCTGCCTGAGGGGATAGACAGATGATCCCATAGAGGAAAACCATAATCATTGACTCCACGATGCCCACAAATCCTCATTCAACAGAATTAGGTCTAAGTCAGTAGCTACTAGGTGAAACTATGTCTGTCCTCACACCTGCATACCAGAATTATAGCCATCCTTCTACCTACCTCTACATATACTCATCATACACAGCCACCCTCCGTCCGCTGTCACGGCCACTCTCTGTCCACTGCTAAAGCAACTATGTATTTGATTCTGGAGCCACTGTGGCTGCCAATGTTATGCTTATCCACCTGGGCCACGTTAAGGACACACTGCAGAGTAAAATGCTTTCTTTGGATTATGAGCAACAGTACTTGAGATAATGTCCTACGCTGACCTGACCCATCAGGGCTCAAAGCAACATGGGGTTGCCCCAACAAGACATTGTCTAGTTAACAGTGTGTAGATGACCAAAGTTACAAAGCCCAACCCTGACAGGATGTGTCAAGAAGTTGGACATGGTCCCAGAGGACTCTAACCTTGAGCCTATAAAAGATCAAACACCCAGTGGTTGTCACCTGTGTCAACAGCTGATCCGATGTCAACTGGTTGATCCAACGTGTGTATCGCTCTGTAGAGTCCGGGGGGTCTCTCCTCACTTGGCATCCTATGATCTGTGAAAGACAACAACAAAAAGATTTTAAGGTTTTGTAAGTAAGTGTGAAATCCAAGGATTGGGGGCGGATTCAAGCAAAAACCCTTGGCATCAGGAGGAAGAGAGAACAGAATGCCGCTAGACAGACCCTTGCTGGTAAGCCACAGCCTCGTGTTGATACACAGACTAACAGAAAAGGGTTAACTTAAGATATAAGTGGGGCTGGAGATATGGCTCAGTGGTTAAGAGCACTGGCTGCTCTTCCAGAGGTCCTGAGTTCAATTCCCAGCGACCACATGGTGGCTCACAACCATCTGTAATGAGATCTGGTGCTCTCTTCTGGCCTGCAGGCATACATGGAGGCAGAATGTTGTATACATAATAAATAAATAAATAAATCTTTAAAAAAATAAATAAATAAAATGTTAAAAAAAAACCTTAAGATATAAATGTTAGCCAGAAATACATGTAAATGATTGGCCAAACAGTGATTTAAATAATACAGTTTCTGTGTAACTGTTTCGAGTCAGAGTGGCCGAGAACACACGAACAGCCACGGACAACACTCTGACAAGTGTTCTTATGTCACGGGTGGTGACGGTGAACCTGGGATAAAGCTCCAGTGTTGTGGGAAGGACAAGGACTGGTGTGGGGGTCTGAATGAAAACGGCCCTAATACGTTCAGGCATTTGAATACCTGGCCTCCAGTTGGTGGCACTATTAGGGCATGTTTAGGAGGTGTGAACTTGCTGGAAGTATGTCAGTAGGGGTGAGCTCTGAGGGTTTAAAGCCTCATCCTTTTTCAGTTCACGCTCTGCTTCACGCTTGCACTTGAGAATGTGATCCCTCAGCTTCCTGCACCAGATGCCATGCCTGTTACCTGCTGCTGTCTCCCCCACCCCATCACGATCTCTCTAGAGCCATAGCCACAATGAGCTCTTTCTGCCCTAAGTTGCCTCGGTCTTGGTCACAGCAACAGAAAAATCACTAGTACATTTGGTGCTGGTTTGCTAGGGGTTGAAGTTCACGTCTCACACAATGAAAGAGAATCGGTGAAACTGCAGTTGAGTTGATGTTCATGCATAGCTGGGTAGACAAAGTCAGTGAAATTCTACTTAGGAGCAAAGCTCCCACTGTATGTATGCTCAAGACTTTGCCCAGAAATATAGTGATTCTTCATTTACATTTTAATAAATAAAGCTTGTCTGAAGATCAGAACACATTAGTCAGTCATGGGCCAGGCAGTGGTGGCACACAACTTTAATATCAGGAGCCACACTAGTTAGTCATAGAGGCCGGGCAGTGGTGGTCCATGCCTTTAATACCAGCCCTAAAAAGGAAGATAAGACAGGAACTTGCTCTCTTTTAGTCTGAAGATTTCATAGAGGTAGGAGCTCTCTAGTGGCTTAGCTGCTTTGCTTTTCCTGACCCAGTATCTTTCTCTGGGTTTTTATGATTTGTGCTACAGTGAAGCTCTTGCTTTGCTAGGTGGGATTCCCTTCTGTATGCTGTGAATACCACTGGCTAATAAAGAAGCTGTCTTGAGCCTATAGCAGAGAAGGGCAGAACAGAGCTAGGCGGGGAAAACTAAACTGAATGCTGGAAGAAGAAAGGTGGAATTTAGAGAAGCCATGGAGACACAGCCAGAGACAGACAAGCTGAAACCTTGCTGGTAGGCCACAAGCCTTGTGGTAAAATATAAAATACTGGAAATGGGTTAATATTAGATGTAAGAGCTAACTAGCAATACGCTTAAGTGATTGGCCAAGCCGTGATTTAAATAATATAGTTTCTGTACGATTATTTTGGGAGTCTGGGCAGCAAGGAAGACAAACAAGCGGCCTCCTACTACATATACCCAAAGTGAAACTAAAGCTTTCACGTTACTGAATAGGCGAGGGTTGGTGGGGTTGTCCTTGGGATAAGGTTCCTACAGTACCAAGAGGATGAAGGTCATTGAGACTCTCTTAGGGATGAAGCTCTAGCTTCACAGGGTAAATGAAGGTTAGTGAGAGACTGAACTTTAGGGTGACCTCTTACCTCACAAGTATCCAGTAAGACCATATACCTAGGAGGGAATGTGGAATGAATATTCCTTTACATCGTGTGAATTTATGTCACTGTGATTGGCTTAATAAAAAAGCTGACTGGCCGATAGCCACGCAGGATAAAGTTAGGCAGTAGAACCAGACAAAGAACACTGGGAAGGAGGAGGAGTCTGAGGAGTCACCAGGAGACACAGAGGAAGCAGGAGATGAAGCTGCCATACTGAAAACAGGTACCACCATGTGGCCGACCTTAGATAAGAAATATGGGTCAATTTAAATGTAAGAGCTAGTTAGTAATAAGCCTGAGCCATCAGCCGAGCTTTATAATAAATAAGTCTCTGTGTGGTTAGTCAGGAACTGGCTGGTAGGAAAGAAAAGTCCACTTATAGGGGAAGCTCCTACCTCACAGGTTAAATGAGGATCAGTGAGACTATAGCTGTAGGAAAGTTCCTGTCTCATCTGTAAGAGTTCAAAGATATGGATTGGAACGGATAGAAAATAATAGCTTTGCTGTCTTTGAGGCTACTTCCTGAACTGGGGGATGAGAAAGTTTACTCTGTAGAGATAGACCCTGGAAGGCTGGTGGCTCCTCAACTCATCTATACTTAGTGCTTGTGGTAGATGTTCTTGTGCCTATTTCTAACATTGAGTTTGATTTCTGGAGCCTACTGGATTCAGCAGACACCCACACAGCCTATGTTCAAGGATTCCAAAGAGAACTATCAGCCATGTAGCGTTTATTTGTACACCACTCACCACCATGCTTGTCTGTAGTGGGCCACACAAGTGGGATGATGTGATTTTCCTGTCTTCACCCGCTTACCACCACCCTTCCCTTCATGCCTCGGCTCAGGAATCCAGTGGGAAGGCCCCTTGTGACAACCCGAGGATCCTGCAGAGCAAGCATGAGGCTTCCCACACTCTATCAGCTCCAGAACTGTTTAGGTTGCAAAGGTTCAGGAGACTGAGGATAGGAATTAATAACAATAATACATTACATTTAGAGCTTCTAATAATGCCCCAAACATAAAATCCAAGAATTCTGCAGTGATTCAAACAATGGGACACATTATCCCAGCTGCCATCAGGGGTCTTCCCTTACTAAGTAAGTGGTTTTTCTTGTAAATGGCCTCAAGGAAGTAACAACAGGGTAGGGACAGACTGCCAACATTCATTTCATTCCTTCTGAACAGACTAAGCATAATAATCAACATAGCCACCAACCAGAAACTACAGATTAGGACTTCGTAAGCCATGATTTTAAACCCAGAATCACAGTAACTGCTTCTTCTCAGGCTAATTTTGTGTTACAGAGCCAACGGTCCTGAGTCAAGAAGAGAAAGAAGTTCTTCACCAGACTCTTTAAGGTTGGGAGCAAAACGCAGCACAAGGTTCTCTACTCGATGCTGGACGGAGCATCTGAGAACTCAATGAGGACGAGCAGGAAAAGCCATAGTCTAGAACTTTAAGCAATATATTAAAATGCTTTAGCTCGTCAAGGCTGATTTAACTATAACAGAAATTGACAGTTTTCTTTTTTTTAATTCCTGAACATCTCTAAATACCACAGCTCATTTCAGTGAATGGCACAAAAGCTGCAGAATTAAGTTCACTAATGCAGCCAATCTGCTTAGTTTTAGCTTTGGGTAGAAATGAAAGGGATTAAAACATCTGAAAACAGCTATCTAAAATGTCAATACGTGTTACAGAATTCCTTACATGTTTCCAGCATATATAATATTATAATAACTGGAAACTCTCACTTCTGAGTAAAGCATATGGTATCTTACATGAGAACTGGAGCCCCAGCCCCAGCCAGCTTTTCTCTGCTGGGGCAGAGACAGGTTCATGTGCCTTGATTCCAGCAAGACCATCAGGACAGGCAAAGCACAGATGAACATGTCCTACCAAGTTAGGGGCAGCAAGCAGGCTCAATTCAGAGCAGGGCTTGTCCTTCATCCCCTGACTTCCACAACAAACATCATCTGTCAGGCAGGTACTCCAGAGGAACTTCTAGAAATTCTATCCCTTATGTTCACAGCACGGAAGTTTATTTTACTCCTAACAAACAGACCACACCAGAAAAGTCTTTCTCCAGATGATGAGGATACCTGCCAGTATCTCTGGCGACTGGGGTAGCAAACCCTGAACTGTTGGGTGAGACCTAGTGATTCCCACCCTGGGGAGCCAAAGGACAACATTGCCTGATGTAAATGGAGTTCCCATACACTCCATGACAGCCGCATGCTGCCAGACACTGCTGGCCAACTTCTGACATCTTTCCCAATTGAAAGGGGGGGGGGGGGGGGGAAGATTCTATGCTTTTGAACTTTAGAAAAGCAACTTCTAGAGTCTGTGGTCACTGAACACTGTGATTTGTGGCTCTTCAGCTCTGTTTACTCATGACCCTTTCGGGACACAATGAAGGCTACAGATCTTCCTTTCTCTTGCTGAAACACACTGCACACCCCTTTGGGCCCGAGTCCCCCAGAACCTTTGGTAATCACAGTGAAGGTGGCTACATTGATGCCCTCTGCTCCGAGGAGGGCAGTGCACATGATCACACACTACTGCCTACACATGGGCAGAGTAGCTCGTGTCCCTGCCTTAAAATTCTATACTAGAAGAGGTTCTGAGATCTCCCAGGGCAAAGCTCAACATCTACCCTCTATGCAGACAGAAGTGGCTGAAGCGTCAGAAGCAGCCTCAAAGGTAGGTTGGGAAGGACGGGCTTGGGAAGACAGGTGAGGCAGGCAGAGTAATAGGGACTGATATGGGCACATACCCTACCTGGAACAATTTCCACCACCAAGAATCAGAGCTGCCTCAGGGGATATAAAGGTACTATCCTCTGCCAGAGACCTCTCAGGAGCAACCAAGGCATGCCCTCTTATCTTACAGGTATATTCCACAGCACCAGCAATTCCAGCTCAGGGCACATAAGTCTTCAGCCTCTGACTTGAAACAGGATAGGGATAGCTGGGTGGTGGCGCACGCCTTTAATCCCAGCACTCAGGAGGCAGAGGCAAGGGATCTTTATTGAGTTCAAGGCCAGCCTGGTCTACAGAACAAGTTCCAGGAGAGCTAGGGCTGTTACACAGAGAAACCCTGTCTCGAAAAACCAAAACAAAAAATAGAATCGGGAACTCCTTACTCCAAGAGTGGGGCCTGAGGTCTGTGTTTGTACATCAGGATCAAAGGGAAGGGAGGGGAGAAATAAGTAAAAGGTGCCGACTTAGTGAAAGCAGAGTTCACACAACAACGCCTGCTGGAGGACAACCAGCTGCCCTGATGGTAAAAGGTTGATCTGATCTGAATGCCTCAAAGTATCCTTTGGGAAGGTTGCTTAGTGTCCTTTCCCCTCCGAATGGACCAGTGTAATATGGAAATAAAGGCCACTGTAGTCCGACTTGACTTTACATGGAGCTGGACTCCCTGGTGGGAAGCAACACCCTGTCCCGGGCGAGTGGCTACATGGCAGAGGATACCACTGCATCATAAAGCAAGCAATAGAGGGAGGGACGGAGAGGAGGAGGGGAGGAAGAAAGAAATCTGTCTTTTCCGTTTCAAAGTGACAAGGGCTTCCCAAAATGGTAACAGGATAGAAAGACAGTGGACATCAAAGGGACATAGAAAGGAGCCCTTTGCTTAGGAAGGAGATTTTGCTTGAAGTCTTTCCCTAGCTGAGAGTCAAGGATTTCAGTATAATTTAACAAAAATCTCCTGTAGAGGTTAACTACATAGGGACAATTTGTTTTTATACAGAGATATTTCAAGTAAGAGTATTATAACATGATAACAGATCATGCTTGAGGCCTAAGCATGTTTGACCCTGCTGCATTTGGCTTACTCCTTCTCCAGCTATAAAACGTCAATTTTCTGAGACTCTCACAAGAGTGTAAACTTTGCTTACAGTAAAAACATGTCTTAACTCCCTGTAACCTAATATATAAAAGATTCCTTCAACTCTTCTGACCTATGGTTTTACCTTATTACCCTTTAATCCTGTCCAACGTACCTCAGGAACTACCCTCTCTGATCTCATTTATAAAAGAAACAAAAGAGCAAAGAAAAAAGAATTTTAGAATTCTTTAAACAATGTAGCTTCAGAAGTCATCAAAATTATATGTACAGCGATTTTGTTTTTGTTTTTCAAGACGGTTTCTCTGCATAGCCATGGCTGTCCTTGATAGAACTCGCTCTGTAGACCAGGCTGGCCTCGAACTCAGATCCGCCTGCCTCTGCCTACCGAGTGCTGGGATTAAAGACTCTACTGCCACCACTGCCTGGCTATGTATAGCTACTGATAAGATCCTTAAACGACTCTCTTGAGAAGTCTATGCCCATACTCAGAGGTACGGTATCTTTTCCTAAATACTTGTCTATTAATACTCTGCTTAAATCTATGTTAAAAATCCCTTCTTAATAAACTCCTTTACTTCATAGTGACTTGTCCTGAAGTTCTTTTCTTTTTTGATGTTTTGTTTTTTTCAAATTGATTTTTTTTAAGATTTGTTTATTATGCATATGATATGCTGTTGGCATGTCTGCCTACATGTCAGAAAAGGGCACCAGATCTCATTATAGATGGCTGTGAGCCACCATGTGGTTGCTGGGAATTGAACTCAGGTCCTCTGGAAGAGTAGCCAGTGCGCTTAACCTCTGAGCCATCTCTCTAGCCCCAGAAATTCTTTTCTTTGATGAAAATAAGAATTCTGATCTCACTTAGTGGTGTTCTCTCTCTCGAAAGAACACCTTAGACTTCTATAGGCAGCAAGGTAGTTTTGCATCTGGTTCCTACTCTTGTTGCCACTAGCCAGACTCACGTTTATACCCTTAAAGGCTCAGAAACATGGCAGTCACAAATCTCCCCAATTTGACTGACTATAAACAGTCTTTCTAATCTCAAGGAATAAAATCTCTGAAATGAAAAGACTAGCATTCCATTAAAGATGGCGACACCACAGAAAAGGTGTTGTACTCACACTCGTTGGGTGCTGCACGGCCGCTTCATACTGCAGCCTCACTCTCTGGGGCATCATGACATCGTCCTGTGGAAAGAGCACGTTTTACATCAATATAAAGCAACTCCAACGTAGTAAGAAAGGCACACAGTCCAAGAACACAACAGTGTAGGCAACTCAGATATTCATAAACCAAGCTCTTTGGTCATCAAGGAAAAGCATCTATGTGACTGGTGGGAAAGAGAATTCTGGCAGTCAAAGTGTAGCTCAGGATGAAGGTGCAGATTTCCTAAGACTTAGCACTGTTACCATCTGTGTAGAAAAGGTCCTCTACCCAAGTTAGATTTGGACAGCACTTTCCAGACATGGAACATCCAAGTCAATAAATATCAAATGGAGAAACAAGCTACATCCAATATTATTCTCAAAGATCACTCAGTGGGGAATGCAGTCACAGCTGCACCGATCAGCAAATCCAGGACAAAAAAACAAGATACGGTATCACTTCACATACTTAAATTCAACCGTAGGAAAGTAGACCACGTTACTTAAGTGCACACATAATAAAAAAAAAAAATAAGGAAAAGAAAGGACCATGGAGCCCCAAAAGCTCACTGAGGTCACTCGGAACAGGAAGTTGCTGGAAGCTGTGGTGATATTTTTGATATTTTATTTGTGATCTAACAAAATGTGCCCGAAGATCAGAGTGTGGAGCTAAGCCACTAGTTTGCCATAGAGGCCAGACAGTGGTGGCACACACTTTAATCCCAGCACTCTGGGGTTCAGAGACAGAGGGATCTCTGTGAGCTCAAGGCCACCCTGGGCTATACAACTTCGATCCAGTCTAAAAGAGAAACAGAGCCAGGTGGTGGCTCACACCTTTAATCCCAGTACTTGGGAGTCACAGTCTTTAATCCCAGCACTAGGAAGGTGGAGAGAGGAATATAAGGTGGGAGGAGATAGGGGCCCAATACATTCAGTTTGAGAATTGGTGGAGATAGGATCTTCTCCACTCTGGTCCAAGGATTTGGTAGAGGTAAAAGTCTCTCTAGTGGCCGGCTCCTTTCCGTCTTTGATCTTTCAGCATTCACCCAATATCTGACTCCGGGTTTTTATTATTAAGAACAGTTAGAATTTGTGCGACAGGAAGCAACATCATAGCCAGTTCCTGACGTGTTTGCGATAGGAAGCTCCTTATATATGTTCCACAATACAAGGTTTATATTGTGCCTTTTCCTGCAGGAATGCTTCACTTCATAGTAAAATAAGGTATTTTCAGAGGACGAATAATCAACAAAGATTTAAATATTTAAAAGGGTGTGGGAGTAGGTGACAGGGGAAATACTTATAAAATAATGCTACAATAACTGGACCAGAAATTAAGGGGCCACTTGCCACTCTGGACTCCTTATGCCCATAAACAAACAGATAAAGAAAGGAGTTAGGGTGTATGCGAAGGTGGCTGACCCAGACTCCTGGGGGATGCAGATGACTTCTCTACAAAGGACTAGGAAGTATAGAGTGCAGGAAATTTCTTAAAGAGTCTCTTGGGGGGCTGGAGAGATGGCTCAGAGGTTAAGAGCATTGCCTGCTCTTCCAAAGGTCCTGAGTTCAATTCTCAGCAACCACATAGTGGCTCACAACCATCTGTAATGAGGTCTGGTGCCCTCTTCTGGCCTGCAGGCATACACACAGACAGACAGACAGAACATTGTATACATAATAATAAATTTTTTTTTTTTTAAAAAAGAGTCTCTTGGTTTGATCGTGTTCTGTGATTAAGGCTAATAAGAAACCACAACAGCACGATTCAGGCAGCATGACAAATGGCCCAGACAGTTTCCAGAATAAAGGTGTTAGTCACCTTCCAGGCAAAGAAGCAACTCCACAGAGGGCCTTCATAAACGATTATGAGACAGAGAATTATGGATGGAGACAGAAAGAATTGCCTATTGCCAACACTTTGGGGATCTGCTTTGATGCTGCTTCCAGTGACTTCCTGTTCTGAGTGACCTCGGTTTGGGCTTTTGGGGCTCCACTGTCCTTTCTTATTTTTTTCATTATGTGTGCACTTAATGAATAACAAGGTCAACTTTCCTAGGGTTGAATTTAAGTATGTGAAATGATACTGTATCTGTTCTTTTGTCCTGGATTTACTGATCCGAGCAGCTCTGCTTGCATTCCCCACTATGTGGACTTTGGGAGCAGTTATAATAACTATGACCATGTGACCAATTACAGAAATGAGGCTATCAAATTTCCAATACATTTCCACCTTATTTTGTTACAAACACATTAGGTAAACATCTTTGTTTCCTTCCTTTCATTCCCCTATTTCAGTTTTGGGTACATCAACTGAAGACTAGGACTCTCTGACGAAGAGACTGTATATGTTTAGCATAGCCGCACAGTATATTACAGAACAACCTAACTCTGGCTGGACCCAGGTGTTGTGGAAGGAGAGGCGTACACATGCCATATTATCAAAGGGTGGACACACACATGACGATTAATTCTATGTCTTGACTTGACTGGCCTAAAGGCTGCCCGGAAAAGACGCAAGATGCTTATGTCTGTGAAGGTGGATCTGAGAGAAAGAGGAGCACTTTTATCAGTGGACTGAGACCAATTCTCCCATCCTCCTCTCTTGCACACATGCATACGCATGACCACACCCCCTCTCCTCCTCCCCCCTCCCCCCCACAGACACACCACGACTTTACTGTTCTGGTTTCTTCCTAATACACATGGAATTAACCAAGACTCTAATTTTACAGTTTAGGGGAGCTATACAAAAAGCACAAATGGTCAGTACTGCTTGGCTCTCAAGAGCCTAAAGAATATTCAAATATGATTTCTACCACTTCTGCTGTTCAGAGTCAACAACTACAGTAAGAGCAAAGAGAGAATGGAATCAATACACTCGCTGGCCTGGCCAAATGGCCGAGAAGCTAAGGAAGATGAACAGAGACTCAATCCAAAGAGTTAACAGAGAAGCAGGTACTAAACTTCACAGACCACGGTGACCAGTAATATAAATAGGTCTTTCCTGACGCCACCAGACAAAGAAGGCAGCCCAGAGGCTGGAGAATGGAAAGTTTTGTTTTGTTTTTTTAAATGAAAGCAAAGGAGAACTTCAATAAAGAGTCAGAAGTGTTACTGCAGGGGAAGGTTTTCCCTTCATAGAAGTCAAACTTGACCTGCTGGCTCCCACTCCCTCTGTGGGCAGGACCACTCTGATCGGTTAATAAGAATCAGCTGGCACTGGACTGTAAAGGAGAGACTAACAGACCAAATCCAAGATGCTGTCAGCACCAACCGTGAACGCAGAGTGCATTCACGTCAGGGCTCATGCCAACGAACATTACCTGAGTTCTCAGTGAGAAGATGATTTGAAACATCATTACTGGCATTCCTGAATGTGCATAAAATTCCCAGAGGGGCTGAAATTCCACAATTATGAACAGGGAATCACCACTATGGAATGACGGGGCAGCCTTTAGAGAACAAACTGGAAGCCTCATAGAATGAGTATTTATAGGCCTGGAAAGATGGTCCGGTGCTCTTTCTGTGTTTCTAAAAACCTGAGTTCAGTTTCCAGCACCAACATATCAAATGGCTTACAGCCACCTGTAACTCCAGCTCCTCAGGACCCAATAGCCTCTTTTGGCCTCCTTGGGCAACTATACTATGAGGTGTACACACACACACACACACACACACACACACACACACACACACACACTTTTTAACTTTAAAAAAGCATTAAATAGGGTCTGGAGAGATGGCTCAGAGGTTAAGAGCATTGTCTGCTTTTCCAAAGGTCCTGAGTTCAATTCCCAGCAACCACATGGTGGCTCACAACTATCTGTAATGAGATCTGGTGCCCTCTTCTGGCCTGCAGGCATACACACAGACAGAATAATGTATACATAATAAATAAATAATTTTTTTAAAAAAAGAAATCATTAAGTAAGAATGAAATGCTATTCCATTCTGACATAAAGCTAGCTGGTGAAAGCCTGCTAGTCAAGAGAACTGAGAATAAATGATAGGCTTCCTGTGAAGTCTGAGCGAGATATGCTTAAGTGCAGAAAGGCTTTGGGGACACCAACAAATGCCACTGAGGACACACACACTAGTCTGCCTGAGTTTGGCATTTGGATGGGATGTTAAAACTTAGGAAGAAACTTCCTGTCAGGCGTCACCTTGTGGACTGAACTATGGAGGACTAATGTACAATCCCAGCCACCTCCTGAGCCTGTTCTGAAAAACAGTGTTTGGTGATTTACATAAGCCAAAGGGCTTGTAAATCCGCATCACTCCGACCTGTTAAGGTTTTCCCTATCAGCTGGCTTCCTCCCCCTGTGGTTCAGTCTCTCTGCAAAGGTCCTGTCTGTCCAACTCCAGGACCTGTGGTTCCTTCCCAGAGGATTCCACATAAAACTTTTCTGATGGAGAAGCCACAGGATGTCGGCATACCAGACAGATAGTGGCACAGCAAATCATAGGCAATCCACTGCTATTCCGTGGGCCAAGCAAAATGCACTGGCCCAGTGACTATTCCTCAAACCAGAAGCTCTCCTACATGTTACTTCCCTTCCTCTCAAACTACACACACTCCCTAGCCTCCCATACAGCAACAGCCTATAAACCTGGGATCACTTTAGGCTGGACGTGACCGCGAGTGTGCTGGGCTTCCCCCATCGCTACGATCCGTCACATATCTGTGGTCCTGCTTCATCTCTTTCAGTTCGTTCCATCCAAAGAACCTTGAGGATGAAGGGGCTCTGTCCTCAGCTCTGAATCTCTGCAGGCCTCTGCTAGGATTCACCGTCCAATGCAGACCTTATCTGGAGTAGCATGGATCCTGGGCTATGGGCTCATACCCCTCAAGAAGATGGCCAATTCAGATGCCATGCTACTTGGCTACACAAATGGGGAGTTGCCAAGTGCTAGGATTAAAGGCGTATGTCACCACCGCCCGGTGTAACTCCTGTTTTAAAATAACACGAGTGCACCTAAATTATAGACACACTCACATGAAATTTGTAGTTCCCTGCACAGAGTAGCTATAAGACAAGAGAAAACTAACCAAAGAGACAACTGTGAGATATGAGACACAGGTCCCTGTTTTCCCTCCCCTCCTTGTCTGTCATGACTTCCAGAGCTAGTTACACACAGGCTCAGAATGAACAGTTTGCTTTCTGTTTTCAGCTTAAGGGAACAACTAAGCACCTAAAGGTGGAGCCAAAAACTTGAGGGTAAAGCTCAGTAGAGCAGCAGTCCACATGGATCTTTTCTGCCAGACACATGCACTGGGCCAAAGACAGTGACAGTCCCCACTTGCTTCCTAAAGCTGAAGTGGGTTCTGCATGGCTAATACCAAAGCTGTTTTATAAATAACCTCACCCTAAAACAGACAGGTCAAATACAAAAATCACAGAGACACTTCCTTGTCCAACTGGCAACATCTGCCTTCAACAAAGTTACAAGCATGCTGTCTAAATACAATAAAGATAACACTATGCAGAACTCTTGACTTCAAAATGTCAGACCTCCCAAGGTAACCCTGTGGGTCAGTTCTCCTCCTGTCCCTTGCATGAAAGGGAGGCTGCATCTCCTGGCCTATGTGACCTTCCTACCTCCATGGACCTGGAGTAACCAATGAGACAGAAACAAAACTTGTAACAGCTGTATAAACCAGTGGCCAACATATCATGGGCCCTGGTATGCATGTTTCTAAGAAGCCAGGGACCCAACGTATGGAATAATTTAGATACATAAAAGTTGTATTTGTTTAAGACAAACTGATTTGCTTTGCTTTAGTCTGTCAGGGTTTCTAAGCACAGCACAATTTGTATACAGTCTCTGTTCATCCGCTGCAGCTAAGTGTCCCATTCCTGAGGATGCCCCATAAACGTGACAGTTCTGACGGTCTGCTAGTGTTCTCCTTCAGTGCTAGCACACAGTAACCGGCTTCTAATTTCTGTTATAACAAACAACTGTGAAACTCAGGAGTCAAGAGCACAAGCATTTTAAGTTCTTGAATAAAATACACAATCACGCTATCAGTGTGGTCCCAATTCACACTCACATTTTGAAAACTTACTTTGTGGAAGTATCTTGCTAATTTAATCTGATTACAAATTAAAAGTTTAATATAACGTTGACTGATTTGAAACTCTGTGTAAGTCTACCTGTCACAGCTCGGTCCACTCCTGACCCCCACCCACGAATCCGCTTCATGTTTTGCTCTAGCTGTCAGGACCTGTTTCCATGTCTTTAATCTCTTAAGATCATGCTTGCTAGTACTGTGCTTATGTTAATGTTGTTTATATTCTCTGTGGTCCCGTTGCACATTTGTAAATGATCTTACTAGTGTTAATTGTTACGGCAGCATATAGCAACAACCTATTAAACTTGACTTTTGAGATTCATCATAACGTGTCGACAAATTTATTTTTAAGAACCATACTAAAATTCACAATCATTATTTGGTCAATATTACACAAAGCCATTATCAACAAAACAGGGAGCTACTTACTGAATCCAAAAAGCAAAGGTAAGACCCAGTGCTCTGTGCGATTGCTTGGTTTTTAGAATATCCAACTGTTAGGAGAAAAAAAAAGAGAGAGAAAATAGCTCTTTTAGAATTCAACGTTCAAGAGCATAAAACTATATTTTACAAGAAAGCTAAGGTCATTTCACACTACTAGAAAAACGTCAGGTATAATTTTGAAGGGATGAAAGGAAGGTAAAGAGAAAGCAATGCCCATGCTCACTGATGACAGCAGAGAATGCCAGGAATAAGTGACGACAGGCACCCAGAACAACACTAAAGTAAAAGTAAAAGATCCTTGGGGAGAGTCGAAAAGTCTGCTTGCACGGGAGAAGCACAGCCTACTTATGTGTGACTGGTTGGCAAATACCTCAGTTTGAATACTTCAAGGATGGCTGGCTGTGTCCCTAGTGAGGTGAGGCGACTGCTAAACATCTGTGACACCTGAGTGTGCGTCCACCCAACCCAGGTCTTTGCCCGAGCATGAATATTCAGCTCTGACTGCAGCAAACGCTGATTACTACAGACCCAAAAAAACTTTATTTAGTCATGATTAGTCATCCTAAAAGCCCACAGCTGGGGTTACTAAATGCATATTAGAAAAAAAAAAAAAAACAACTTATTTGACAGTGGAAAGAGTCCAGGATCTCACACAGAATCGTAGGTGATCCTTACTGTACTACTGAGCAAAGAGTTCAGACCCAGAGCAGAGATTGCAGGGGACAGAGAACTCAGAGCAAAGAGGTTCTCCTGGGCTTAAGAGCTAGGAAAGTGCTTGTCCTGGATGGAGAGGCCAGGTTAGCCTGGGCTTCAGGGGCTGAAGGATGAGGGATGCCTTATCCCCAGGGGATAGATATTAAAGTATATACATTATAAAGTTTCCTTCAAAGATATTACATCCGAGATATAAAAACCAAAGCAAACAAAAAAATCCACAGTGACAACTAAATGTGCTGAAAACGCACAAGACTTTGGAAGATAAAATCACCACAAAGAGCATTACAGAGAGAACTGTGCTGTAACTGATATAAACACGAAATGGAAAATGCAGGGCAAACACTGGAGGGCACCTGGTGACTTGGGTGTAGCCGTGTTTAGGATGGAAGAACAAACCACTTCTGGAGGGGCTGACAGTTGGGCTAACGCGGCTCAACTTTGCCCTATGGGAAGGACAGTTGCAAAGGCTTGGAAATTTGGGGTACCTGTGCGGAAAGTTACAGGAGCTCAGCCTGGGTGCTAAAGGCAGATCCCTTAAAAGGTGTTCAGTCCAGAAGAGGGCACTAACGGGGCTTTAAGGAACGAGAACTCTACTCCTAGAAAAGAGACAACCAACACCTGAATCACGTTAACCAGATCGTTACAAGTCCTGATGCCACTGGAAAAGTCACGCAAAGCAAAACAGGTGTGGACAGAGTCGAGATAATAAATCTCTTTGGCATTTGAAGTTAAGACAAGCTGAAGAAAGTTGTCAGTCCTGAGGGAACACCACCCTAACATGCATTTAGAGCTAACTATGACACTCGCGACTTTCTGCTATTAAGAAAGGCCTCTTATACAGGGTCTGTTAATACAAAAGAGTTGCACCTCCCCCCACCCCTCAAGGGGGAGGGAATGATAAGACTCAGAAGCAAGACACAAGACAGGGGAAGCTGCCCCGGTCACTCACGCCCCTAAGATCCAACCCAAAGCAGCATCTTTCCGCAGGGTTCATACCAAACAGCAGTTTAATTTCTACCCTTAATCCCTAGAATTTGGCCGGTCCGAACCAGTTAGCAACGGCACCAGATTCTGATGAACTATAGGCATAAATAAAAGCAAAGGGGGTAAACGACTAAGAAAGGAACGTGATGCCTCCTACTGTGAGATAGGTTTGCCACCACCAGGAAACTCCAGCCATCCCTGTGGCTCAGGGCAAGCATGCAGGATAAAACCCTCCCGAGAACCTCAAAAACAAGATGACACTCCTCACA
Source organism: Alexandromys fortis (assembly GCF_014885135.2). Classification (NCBI taxonomy): domain Eukaryota; kingdom Metazoa; phylum Chordata; class Mammalia; order Rodentia; family Cricetidae; genus Alexandromys; species Alexandromys fortis. Next base: position 457,732 of record NW_026068216.1, read on the forward strand.
AGCACACTGAAATTAACAGAATTCTGCCACAAAAGTTGCTTATGGAAAGTCAGATTTTAAGAAAAACTGAATCCGTGTAATGCTGGAAGATTCTCACAATGAATCTTATGTTTGGCAAAGACAAGGAATTTGCTCTAATATTACAGCCTTGAAGAAAGTCAAATGTTTGTGCGTGGGGGTTCTATGTTTGGGGAGGCCAGTCCCTTTGTAAGGGCAGCTGGTTGCCATGGTTCCAACAGGAAAAACCTAGCTCCATGGAGATATTAACATTCCTCACTCCTGGAAGAGGAGCAGTGGGCTGTGGTTCACTCTGCCCTTAGTAAAAAGTCACATGATGAAGTGCATTCCTGTTGTTACGAGAATGTTACGAAAAAATGAGTCCTCCCCACTGCAAATAACCCAGCACTCCTGAAAACAGAACCTTCGAATTTATGCTAGCTAAAGACGTTCTACTTAACGCATTACAGGAAAACATGTCTTTCCTAAGAGCCTACTAAATTCCACTGTGCCATACAGAACTTCCCAGACAATGAGGTGATGTCATCGCCCAGCACTTCACCTAGGGTCCTTAGTTCTATAATGTCCTTGGCACAGATGCATTCAGACACAATAACACTCAGTGACAAACCATTGTGTTTTATGAAAGACAATCTGTTTTTACAGTGGAGACAATGAACATCAGTACCAAAATGCACTTTCCATTCAATGATAGAGGTTGCAAAACCCCTCTCTTAAGTATATCAAGGAATATTTAGTTTCAAAAACAAGTTCATTATTTCAGAATTTCAGAAGTTGAAATGTATATTCTGTGATAACCTATACATAGTTTTCTACTTCAAAGATAATAAAACTAGGAAATAATTTCCAGAAGATATTGAGATTTTCCAGACATTAGGGTTGGATGAGTGGGGATAAGAGCCTGCCGGAACTGTACCACCTCAGATGTTATCATCTTCTGTGTGACAAGGTCTCTCGCAGACCTGGATGTCACCAAACAGGCTCAGTTGGCTGTCCCGGGATCTGCCTGTCTCCAAACAAGCCACCACACCCGGCTTTTTGACACAAGTTCTAGGAATTAAACTTGGGGCTTCATGCTTGTAAGACAAACACTTTACAGACGGGCCGTCTCTTCAGCCCTAGGAAGTAGTTTTATTTAAATTCTGTCTTAAGAATTGTTCATGCCATTCTGCTTCCTCAAACAGCCATGATGAGGCAACACCCGGGGGTTCGTCTTGACAGAACAGGTTCAGCTGAGTCTTGGCAGCTGACCTCAGCTACTTACATCTACCCTGTACTTCACCCAGAATAACAAACACAAGATGAACTAAACAGCGGGGACAGAAAAAGGAAGTAACATCAGCAGGGCAGGCTTTCAGACTGGGAGGGTGCGAAGTATAAGCTCCTTTCAGAAAGCTGGCAAACTGTTTCCTGAGGACTGAGCTTGGCCTAAGGTCCTGAAGACACTGTGGCCCAGTATTCCATGCTACCTAGATGTCTGGATATTGGGAGGGAAACCATGACAGCCCCGGCCCCCAAGAATGAAATAGGAACTGTGTAAGCTCATGGTGATATACACTCTAAAAATTGAGTAAAGCAAACACGGTAGCAAAGGCCTATAATACCAGAGGGTTGAGGCCGGACGGCTGGCTACTCAAAGCTGATGCCAACTTGGGCTACATGATGAGAGGTAGTGGGGAAAGAAAGGAAGGGAGGAGACATCACTAGGTGACCCGAGGCCACAGGACCATCATTATCATCCATATTATTATCCGTGTTCCTGAAAGCAATCATCCGGACGCAACACTAGCAGAAAGGAGCCGTGCAGCACCAGGTTGGCAATGGCAAAACTTGTCTCTTCCTGACAGCCACTAGGTTATAACAAGCACACCCACACCTCCGCTTCCTCCACCTTCCATACCCCAAAGTCTCAAAGGAAGCTGTTGAGAGGCCAGGCTTGGGGATTACATGTTGGCTCTAAGTCGGTCCTAGCAGCAGCAGGTCCTACGCACTCAGGCTGTCACAAGTTGTTTTCTAACAGGAACCCTGCCTGCCCACAAAATACACTAGAGCTGTATGGACTACCCCATCTGGACAACGTAAACAAAATGGGTACAGTGTGTGTACTGGTTTGACACCCAACTTGTCATAAGCTAGAGAAAAGGGAACCTCAACTGAGAAAATGCCTCCATCAGATTGGCCTGTGGGGCATTTTCTTGGCAGATCACTGATGTAGCTCAGCCTACTGTAGGTGATACCACCCCTGGTCAGGTGGTACAGCGAACTGCTGAACCAGGAAGTACAAGCAGGTAAGGCGTGTTTCTCCACGGTATCTGCTTTAATTTCTGCCTCCAGGTTCCTACTTTGAGTTCCCGCCCTGACTCCCTCAGTGATGGACTGTATGTTATAAGGTGAAATAAACCCTTTTCTCCCCAAGATGTTTTTGTTAATGGTGTTCATCATAGCAACAGAAACTTGGCTAAGACAGCATGCTACTCTTGATATTTTAGAGCAGTGGCTTTCGACCCTAAGTTTTTCTCAGAGCTCCTGGAATACTTCCACCACTTCCAGTGCTGAAACAAACAGACGCTGTGAGAACATCTTAGGCAAGACTTGGGTACCAGGTGCTTTAAAGTATCACAGATGTTCCAAATGCAGCCACACTGGATACAAGTAACTATCTCTCGGCAAGTAACTTACCAGCTCTACACCTGAAGCAAAAAAAAATAGTGCAGCGATGGTAAAAATGGCTTAGTGGGTAAAGGTGCTTGCCACCAATGCTGAGAATCTGAGTGTGGTCCCAGAATCCATAAGGCAGAAAGACAGCATCAACCTCCAACTACACACGTGTGCCCTCACACTCACACCCACTCACGCCATAAATTAAAGTTAAAAAAATTAAATTTTCTATGAACAAGAACTAGCCAAAGAAGATCCATCTGTCACTACAGATGACCTGACCTATCCCTTTTCTAATCTTAAGCACTATATGAGGCACACTATTGTAGGATATTTTACTCTCTTGGCTTTTTAGGGGGCCTGCCACCCAGTTCCCAAATAAATAAACACTGGCTTATTATCACTTATGAACGCCCAGCCTTAGCTTGGCTTGTTTCTTTCCAGCTTTTCTTAAATTATCCCAACTACCCTTTTGCCTCTGGACTTTTATCTTTCTCTATTTCTGTATACCTTTCTTTGCTTCTTTCTCCATGGCTTGCTGTGTAGCTGGGTGACTATCACCTGGTGCCCTCCTCTCCTTGTTCTCGTTCTCTTACTCCTCCTCTCTCCGCCCACAGGTCTACTTCTATTTATCCTCTCTGCCTGCTAGCCCCACCTATCCTTGCTCCTGCCTCGCTATTGGCTGTTCAGCTCTTTATTAGCCCATCAGGTGTTGTAGACAGGCAAAGAATCACAGCTTCACAGAGTTAAACAAATGCAGCATAAACAAAAGCGACACACCTTAAAATAATATTCCCCAACAGCACACTCTCCAAATCTAAGACCTTAGAGTCCCTGACTTATCACACGAGAAGAAAGACTACCTGGAAAATCATTCAACCTTGAAAATGAAGGGAAAGACGAACAGCAACCTTGATCCAACATCAGAAAATTTTTAAAGTGAAAGTACATTTTAAGGTATCTTTCAAAGAAGATATCTTTAAAATAATGAGACTCTGGGACCAAGTAGCGGTAGCGTACGCCAGTGCTTGGGAAGGCAGAGGCAGGTGGATCTCTGTGAGTTTGAGGCCAACCCGGTCTACAAAGTGAGTTCCAGGATAGCTAGAGCTATACAGTGAAACTGTCTCAAAAAAACAAAACAGTAAATAAATAATAAAAAAAAAAAACAAGAGTCTGGATGCCACACCAGAAGGTAACGAGATGAGTCCTTTACAATTACCAGAAAAATTATTTTGCCACTAGAATTCTTTGTCCAGCCAAACTAAGCATGACTTAAAAAGGCACTGCAGACAAGTAGGAATCTTAAGTACATTACCAGTTATACCCCAGGCACAAAGATTACTTTAAATAGTAGTTTCAGAAAACTGAAAAAAAAAAAAAAAAAACATGTAAGAAGAAAAAAAATTCAAAGGGAAATGAAGGCAAAACAGCATGTGAGTAGAAACCAATGCCACAGAAACAATATGGTCCAAGGCTCTAGGAGGTTCTAACTTTCAGGAAATCCAGCCCCAGGGTGCTCCTTCTGAGTCAACACCAAAAACATTACGCTGTGAGTTGCATATTTACAATACTGTCAACACTGCTTTTGTAAAGTATTGTTCCAGCAAAGTCTGTTTGCTGGAATCTACCTACTGGCAAAACAAGTAACATAAGAGTTTCAGGATAACAGAACCTCAACAAGCTTTGAAGATTAACTATATCATAATAACAAAATCTCTAAGGTAGAAAGAATGGATTGTAATTTACCAAACATACATTTATTTGTAAAAAATAAGTAACTGGGAGGGGTCAGTGGGAGGAGGGCAGTTGCTGGCGACTATTTAACTTGGCAAAGGTGTGTTTGTTACATTTGTTTGTGTTGTGGACTATTACTTTAACTATGTAAAGCTGTGCTACATTTGTTTATGCTGCATCTGTGTAACAATGTAAAGATGTGTTTCTTTGCCTGCCTAAGGCATCTGGTAGTCTAAAAAAAAGCTAAATGGCCAATAGCTAGGGAGTAGAAGGATAGGCAGGGCTGGTGGACAGAGAATAATTAGGAGGAAGAATCTAGGCTCAGAGAAAGTGAAGAAGAGAGAACAAGAGAGAAAGATAGGGAGACTCTTGGGGCCAGCCAGTCATGGAGTAGGACATACAGAATACAAGAAAGGTAAAAAGCCCCAAGGCAAAATGTAGATGGAGAGAAACAGGTTGCAATAAGTTATAAGAGCTAGTGGGACAAGCATAAGATAAGGCCGAACATTCATAACTAGTAAGAAGTCTCTGTGCCAAGATTTGGGAGCTAATTGGTGGCCCAAAAGAAAGCCGGATACAGGTGTACGGTGGGACAAGTGCAGTAAGTCTCTTTCACATCCCAGCTTCTAGCTGGCTACAAAGTGATCACTTGCTTCCTTCCAAGGCAGGAGCAGTCAGGACTCTGCCATCATGAATGTGATTTCATATTATCCTTCTAGATTCCTCATGCCAAGCAAAATACCAAAGTAAAAATTAGGAAATAAAAACCAACCAAAGCCGGGCGGTGGTAGCACATGCCTTTAATCCCAGCACTTGAGAGGCAGAGGCAGGCAGTTTTCTGTGAGTTCAAGGCCAGCCTGGTCTACAAGAGCAAGTTCCCGGACAGGTTCCAAAGCTACAGAGAAACCCTCTTTCGAAAAAAAACAAAACAAACAAACAAACAAAAACCAAAACAAATGTATACTATCTAATCAGGATTAAATTATCTATGTAAAAAGTCCGTGATAGTGTGTGAAGATCTAACAAGAGGTAGAGGAGGTGGTGATTTAATAAAGTTGCTAATCTCACCCCAGGATTCTAAACTGTATAAACTGGTTAAAAGAGGGCCGTACAGCCAGAGTCCTTCAGGGAATTCACTTCCCATCTGTACACAACAAAAGGGAAATGGACTTCATGGAAGGAGGAGAAGTAAAGACGGAAAAGAAAAAAAAAAGAAGAGAGAAGGGGAGAAGGAAGGGAGGGGTACAGTAGATGGCAGAGATCGTCAAGATGGCTGGGGGAGGGGCACCCACAGGGGAAGAACTGGAGCCAATAAAGAGGCATGAAGAGAAATCACACTTGTGTTAATCAGAGCCACCTGCCAACATTCATGCAGCCAGAAAAAGACGTAAGATCTAAAAAGATGCACTGCCCACGACAATCACTACAAGAAATGTTTTCAACGTCTTTTAGGCAGAAGAAAAATAGTAAGATGGGAATCTGCATCTATATGAAGCAAAGAAGGACACTGGGAAAAGGCATATGGGGAAATATGAAAAATTTCTTCTTTTTGTTCATATCCTTTCCACAGAGCCATAAGCTAAATTAGTGACAACATGCTGTGGATTCACAACCACACAAGACAAAGTGTAAATGTGTGGGTTCATGTTAGCAGAGACCAGAGGGCGATGTGTAAGAAAGGGCACACACTCTAGGTCCTGACTCTCTGGTGCACATACTCAAAGGGAGGTTGCAGTCATTAAGGCCAGCCTGGTCTACAAGAGCTAGTTCCAGGACAGGCTCCAAAGCTACAGAGAAACCCTCTCTCAAACAAACAAACAAACAAACAAAATCAGTCTCTTTAAAATAGCCAGTCTCTTTTAAAATTCAAAGTCTCTCAACTGTGGGGTCCTGTAAAAATCAAAAATAAATTAAATACTCTCTTACTGCAAGAAGGAAGAACCAAGGCACAGTCACAATCTGCACAAAGCAAAACCAAACCCCCACAGTTTAACTATCTCGATATCCAATGTCCAGGATTGATTCACGTTTGTCTGTGCTCCTCCAACGGGCTTGGGTCATGTCTCTGATTCTGCCCTCTGCATCACACACAATGCATCTTCTAGGCTCCAGCTGATTCCACTCAACCACTGCTGCGGTTCTTGGTGGTCGTCTCCAAAATGCTGGAGTCTGCTGCTGCAACTGGGCTGCATCTTCACCAACAGCCTCTCCTAGAATCTCTTCAGGGACTCCAGCCCTGCCACAGTGTCAAGCCTCAGTTGCTCTCCATGTCCCCTTCATGCCTTCAAAACCAGGACCGCCTTGGATGACTCTAACGCTATGAAGTTCAGCTGCTGGCCCGAGTAAAACCTTGGCAAAACCCGTCTGTCAGCTTCTCTGTGCTGACCCTGAGCAAACACATCCCAGAAAACTTCACCTCAGTGATGCTGGTCTCTTCTTAATCACAGCGGATTCCTCAGCCCCGACTGACCAACACCCATTGTCCCAGCAAAGCAAAGGTTTAACTTTAATGTTTCTGGTTCCTTGTTAATCATAGCCGATTCTTCAGTTCCTGCTGACCAGACACCGCAGATGCTTCACACGAAAGGCCTAGTAGAGTCTTTAAACTTCCCTCGGAAACCTCACAGGCCAGGTCTCCATCTTCTGCACTGTTCTTGACATTCTCGTCTTCCCAGCTCCCACAGAACAGCCCACTGAGCTCTCAACACTCAATGGCTTTCTAGACCAAAGTTCCAAAGTCCTTCCACAACCCTCCCCAAAACACATGGTCAGGTCTGTCACAGTAATACCCCACTAGGGTTACTATTGCTTTGATGAAACGTCATGACCAAAAGCAATTTGGGGAGGAAAGGGTTTATTTGGTTTACACTTCCATATCATAGTCCATCACCGGAGGAAGTCGGGACAGAAACTCAAGCAGGACTGGAATCTGGAGGCAGGAGCTGATACAGAGGCCACGGAGGGGTACTGCCTACTGGCTTACTCAACCTCTTAGACTACCACCCCAAGGATGGCACAATGGACTGGGCCCTCCCCCTCAATCACTAATTAAGAAACGCCCTACAGCCAGAACTTATGGAGGTGTTTTCTCAATTGAGGTTCCCTGCTTTCAGATAACCCTAGTCTGTGTCAGGCTGACATAAAACTAGCCAACATAATCTTCCAGATAACTCATATCAAGTTGACATGAAACTAGCCAGTTCACACACTTCTCATCCTGGCCCAGCTACCTGTTATAAACTAAGTCCCGGGTGAACCGGCTGAGAACTACGAACTCCTGAAAGACAATTGGATGCTCCCATCTGTTTCCCAAACCCATAGAATGAAGCTCTTTCTATCTTCACAGTAGTGTCCCTGGAAAACTGGGGGCCCTGGGTGTCCTGATCTTGGCTTGTAGCACAGAGCTGGCATCCCATGGGGAGAGACAAGCTGAGTGACATCAGGGATTACTGTACAGTTAGCCACAAGCCCTCAGCTCATTCAGCAAGTCTGGGCATACAGGAGCTTCTCTCTCTCTCTCTCTCTCTCTTTTTTCTTTCTTTTTTTTTTTTTTTTTTTTTGGTTTTTCGAGACAGGGTTTCTCTGTGGCTTTGGAGCCTGTCCTGGAACTAGCTCTGTAGACCAGGCTGGTCTCGAACTCACAGAGATCCGCCTGCCTCTGCCTCCCGAGTGCTGGGATTAAAGGCGTGTGCCACCATTGCCCGGCTGTGACACACTTCTTGCAACTAGGCCACATCTACTCAAAGACCACACCTCCTAACCCCTCTCAAGTAGTGTCACGCCCTAATGACCAAGCACTCAAATATATGAGCCAATGGGGACCATTCCTATTCAGTCACAATGTCCAAGGAGAATTAGGCTTAGCACAGCACAGACCACAGAGGTACAGACCTCCCACTTAAGAGTGCAGTGATACCCAGACCTAGGTACCCTAAATACTGCAGAGGTGATGGGAACAGGAGTCTTCACTAAAAACACTGACCTCAGGAATTATCCCTAAATAGGGCCTAAACTTGACTGGATTGGTCTCTGCAGTAATTCACTCCCCACAATGTCACAAAAACAAACAAAACAATAGCAAGCAGCAGTTACTGTAGCTGAAGGTGCAGAAAGAGAAAGAGGTCCACCGTCGTCCGGCCAAGACGAAAGTCATCTCAGGTACCTGCCTCTGAGGAGGTGAGCGGTATCAATAGCAACCAGACGCCTGTTATCTATACTGTCATTTTCCAGTAGAAAACAGAAGCCAGGAAAAGAAACAGGAACGCATACCCTACACTCAGGTCAAAGGGCAGAGAGCAGAAACTTCCAGTAAGAAAAGCCAGACATCAGGTTTAGAGCTGAGAGTCAGAGCAGTCAGTACAAATACATTACATGCAAAGTAGCCATGACCACAGAAAGAAAGCTCTAACAACATCATATTTTTCAAAGCAGCATTAACAAGAATGCAGAATTAAAAATAAGGAACCAAATAAAACCCTAAAACTGCAAAATATAATACCAGAAACTGATTTTCGGTAGTAGACTCAAGACTACATTAAACCCTGGAGAATCTGAAAACTTGAAAATAGATGGATAAAAATTTTGCTCCTTGGAAAAACGGAGAAAAAACAAACAAAACAGAGAACAAAGAACAGCATTAAGCATACCATGTATGCATGGTGTATATGCTGCAATTGGTGGAAATAAATAAGCAGGGAAAAAATGACTGAAGGATAATGGTGGGAAACTCCCCAGACACATTCAAACAGTAAGCAACATTTAGGAAGCCAAACAAACTCCAAAACAAGTAATTCACAACACAGAAAAAAGTGCCCAAAACATGAATAAATAAACTCCATAGTTACAGGAAGGAAATGACTTATCACTTATAGGGTGTATTAATCAGAGTTCAAGGGTAAAGCGGAACAGAGAGAATGAATATATACTAAAAGAGAATTTATTGGATTGACTTATACGTCTGGGTATTCTATCCATGGCTGTTACTAAAATCCCTTTCCAACAACAAACTGAGGTATGATTTCACCAAAGTTCACCTGAGAAAACCGAAGATCTTACTAAACATACTTACAGAGAAAGGGGTGAGGGGTGACGGTCAGGAGTTGGTCTTAAAGTGGCCACACTAGGTCTGCACTCAGCAGGAACAACAGCTTCCCTAGGGCTGCAGGGAGGCCCTTCCCCTGGTTCTTCCACACTTACAGCCTTTAACCCTTCCCCAAGAGCCCATGTAATTAGGACAAAATTGCACACAGGTCATTGGCAAGGGAAACCGAACGGGTTCGACCTCTCCTATGAGGGAAGGGGAAGCCTTTAATACTTGCGTTCGGGAGGCAGAGGCAGGCAGATCTCTGTGAGTTCAAGGCCAGCCTGCTCTACAACAGCTAGTTTCAGGACAGCTAGGGCTGCTCCACAGAGAAACCCTGTCTCAAAAAACAAAAAACAAACAAAAATTATCCTTCAAAGGGAATCAAGAAATCCCCAAGTAAACAAAAACTGAGGAAGTTTGTGGATTGCCCGTAGGGACAAAGGAGAATCCTAGGGCTAACCAGAAACCTGAAGCCCAAGGATGGGAACAGTACTGATAAAACTGTGGCACAGGCAAATATACAAGACGGCATTGTCTTATTTTTATCTGTATATTTTGCAATATGACTTAGGAGATGATATGTAAGACAACAAAATCTTTGTCAATAGGCACAGTTTATAATGTATCTCTATGGACACAAAACAAAGATGTAATTTTTGTAACATCAAGTAAGGCTGTTCAGAGCTGCGAGGAACTGAAGCTGAAATGATATGAATTCGACCCAGATTACTGATAAACGGAAGATGACTTATTATAATCCCTACAGTAACTAACTACAAACACATAGATAGGTTATAAGAAGGAAATCAAACAGAACACTAATCAAGCAAGCACCTGCAAAAAAGCAGAATTAAAGGATTGAGGAATGAACACAAGAGATTTAGGACTTTTATAAAGCAGCAGTAAAACAGCAAAAGTCCTTATAGGTGAAGTACATTTATATTTAAACGGATAAAACTCTTCAATTAAAAGGTAAACAGTGCAGAACAATTTTTTTCGTTTGTTTGTTTTGGTTTTTTCGAGACAGGGTTTCTCTGTAGCTCTGGAGCCTGTCCTGGAACTAGCTCTATAGACCAGGCTAGTCTCGAATTTACAAAGATCCGCCTGCCTCTGCCTCCTGAGTGCTGGGATTAAAGGCATGTGCCACCATCGCCCGACCATGCAGAACAATTCTTGAAAATGAGTCATCTAGCCAGCTTTTTATCTACAATCTCAGCTTTGGGGAAACTGAGGCAAGAGAATCACAAGCCTGAATTAAACAGTAAGATCCTGTCTCAAAACAAAACAATAAATTTAAAAATGACTCCTCTAAAGCTGGGCAGTCCCAACACGTGGGAGGCAGAGGCAGGAGGATTTCAGTGAGTTTGAGGCCAGCCTGGTCTACAAAGCAACTTCCAGGACAGCCAGGACTGTTATATAGAAAAACCAAAAAAGGACACCTCCTCTAAACCTTGTAAAAGATCCAAATGCACACATAAGCTGAAAGACAGCATGTAAAAAGATATTCCATGCACTAATCACAAAGTTGGGTAACTGTGCAAATACCAGACAAAACTGATTTTATTCCTAAATTATTTTATATTAAGCAAGAAAACAAATAAAGCCCAACATTATATACTGATAAAAGAGTCCATCAATCAAAAAGACAACACTTATGACCAGAAAGAAACAGAGTAAAAGAAGCAACTAAAAAAATAAAAAAAAAAATTAAAAAAAATGCTGTTTTTAGGGGAGCTGGAGAGATGGCTCAGCATCTCTGACTGCTCTTCCAGAGGACCCAGGTTCAATTCCCAGCATCCACACAGCAGCTCACAACTGCCTGTAACTCCAATATCTGACGCCCTCACACAGGTAAAACATCAATGTACATAAAAAATTTAAAAACATGTTTTTATGAAGAAATGAACAAAGTAACCAACATAGCTAGATGGGGGGAAAAGGAAGACTGGAGTCACTGGGATGAGGAATGTTACATCACTGTCAGCCTTGATGAGGGTTCAGAGGGCTAGGAGCGGACACTCTGGACACTAAAGCCAGTAACCTGAGAGAAGTCAAAGAAACTCCTGGACGTACAAACTAAAAAGTGACCCAGGAACAAGAGACCTGACTCAAGAACAAGGCAAAGAATAAAGCCCAGGATCTAATTCATGGCTTCGTCAACGAAGTCTAGCAAACAGGAGAATTAACACCAGTCCCATTCTTTCCCATTTCCTAAGCGATCCTACAGGTCAGAATTCCCATCAAAGCCACCAAAAAATACTGTAAGAACTAGAGACCATACAACAACATCCCTTATGAACACACACAGAGAAACCCTTAATAAAAGCCCAGTGTAGCAGCTCAGACCTTTAATTCTAGAAATGAGGAGGAAGAGGCATGTGGATCTGCAAGTTCTAGGTCAGCTTGACTACACAGCAAGTTACAGGCCAGCCACAGCTCGTACTGAAAGCTTGTCTAAAAAAGGTGGTGGTGGTGCACACCTTTAATTCCAACACTCCGGGAGGCACAGGCAGGAGGATCTCTGTGAGTTCGAGGCCAGCCTGGTCTACAAGAGCTAGTTCCAGGACAGGCTCCAAAGCTACACAGATAAACCCTATCTCGGAAAAAAAAAAATTAAAAAAATCTTCAACAAGAGATGGGAAACAGGGCTGGAGAGATGGCTCAGAGGTTAAGAGCATTGCCTGCTCTTCCCAAGGGCCTGAGTTCAATTCCCAGCAACCACATGGTGGCTCACAACCATCTGTAATGGAGTCTGGTGCCCTCTTCTGACCTGCAGGCATACACACAGACAGAATATTGTATACATAATAAATAAATAAATAAATATTTTTTAAAAAAGAGAGATGGGAAACGGCTCCGTTAGTAAAGTGTTTGTCACACACACATGAGGGACTGCTTGTATCTCTAGCACCCACATAAAAACCCAAACATGGTGTTAGCCTATAATCTTAACACTGGGGAAGCAGAGACAGGAAGAGTGTTCATCAACTACCCTTGACCAACCAGTAAACACCAGGTTTAGTGAGAGATCATATATCAAAACATAAGCTTGAGAATGACACCAGATATCTAGCCTCCATGTATGTACCTGCACACACACACACACACACACACACACACACACCCTTCACAAGGCACCAGGAAACTGAATCCAGCTGTCTACTAGGAAGATTACACATAATGAGTGAGTAGGGCTTACCCAAATAATGCAAAAATGGTTCAACAATAGTTATCAGTGTAATTATATAAGCCAACATGGTGAAGGAGAAAAATCAGTTTCTCAAATTGATGCCAAAAAAAAAAAATCACTTGACAAAAATCCAGCCCACCTACCCCTTTGGTGATTAAAAATAGTACTGTTGATAAACATACAATACAAGAAGACTTCCTTGGTTTGACAAAGGCTACTAGTAAACCCCATAGTTAAATAAAGGACACTAGTAATACCCATAGCTAGTACCATACTCAACAGAGGAAGACTGTGAGCTTTCCCTCTAAGGTCAGGGTAAAGGTAAGGATGTCTACTTTTACTACTTCAGCATGTTACAAGAGATTTTAGCCAGGGCAATTAGAGGACTAAACCAGGAGCTAGGCATGGCGGCACATACCTATAAGCTCAATACCCAGGATCCTTAGCAGAAAAATCATGAGTTTAAGGCCACCCTAGGCAACACAGTGAGTTCTATAATGAGATCTTGTGCCCTGAACACTATAAACATAATAAATAAATTAAAGAAAAAGACTCAAGTAAACAGTGAGCAAAGAGCTGAACAGATACCTCTCCAGATACACATCACCAGAGAATACATGGAACACTCAGCGTCACTAACCACTTGGAAATGCAAACAAAACCGTGAGTTACTTCGCACTCACCAGAATGGCTACAATAGTAATGACAAAAGAAAACAGCAAGTGATAGTGTGTGTGAGTAAACTGGAAAGTGTAAAATAGTATAAGCAGTGAGAGTAACAGTCTGGCAGTTCTTCAAGATGATAAATATAGAATTATAAGGCATATGCTCAATGGATTTAAAAAAAAAACAACGCTCATATACTCAAAGAGTTGAAAAATCAGTGTTCCAATGAAACCATTTAAGTTCATAGGTTGATAAAAAACTATAATTATAATGTATCATGTTACCTCCTCTGGGAGAAGGAGAGTCATGGCCTCCAACCACTACAGAGATGCCAGAATCTTCCAGTTTCACCTTCCACTTCTCAATGATGGTCCCAGAACTGTCCTGTAAGTGTGACACTGCCGGTTAGGAACCGCCCTTAAGTGTGGTTTGTAAAGCATTAAGTCACCCAACAGCTGGCTCATAAATACCTTGCTGGCATCATTAAAAACAGAGAGCTCCATGGTGCCTTCAAAGTCTTGCTGTAACACAGATGCCAAGCATTCATCCAGCCACAGTTCAGCATTGCGCACTGGGAGGATAATAGTCTAGAATTCAGAGAAACGGGTTAGCCAACAGCCACGGGGAACCACACGCCCTTCAGCATCCACGAGATGGCCTAGAACCAGGCCTCATGACAGGCATACCCAACAATCCGAAGATATCTACTTCTCCTTTCTAAGCTCTTGCCATTCATTTGGCCCCTCAAGTTCCTGATGCTTTCAAAACGTTATTTCATTTATTCATCTGTTGCTGTAGGTGTACACATGACACTGGGGAACAAGTCCAGGTTGTCAGGCTTGGTGCAAACTCCCTTTACCACTGATCTCTCTATCACTATTCCCTTCTAGATGCTTCTGAAAGGGGGGGGGACCTGAAAAGCATCAAAATGCCCCTCCAGCTCAATGGTAAATTCATTATTTTAATCACTAGGCAAAAGCATCACAATTCTGATTAACATCTCTCCCCTGCTCATGAGAACCAGCCCTTGACTAGATGGCACACTCGCCCTTTGAGAAACTCCAACAACGTGACCCCTTCATACTCTTTTTTTTTTAATATTTATTTATTTATTATGTATACAATATTCTGTCTGTGTGTATGCGCGCAGGCCAGAAGAGGGCACCAGACCCCATTACAGATGGTTGAGAGCCACCATGTGGTTGCTGGGAATTGAACTCAGGACCTTTGGAAGAGCAGGCAATGCTCTTAACCTCTGAGCCATCTCTCCAGCCCACCCCTTCATACTCTTGCACAGATAATCACACAGCTGGACCAAGGGGGCCTGTAGAGACCCTTAATCTTTGTTCTATCCTTGAATTCAGGCACCAGCACTTTCTCTCAGGAAGTGAGAGAAATAAAATCAAAATAAATAAAATTAAAAGTTTCTAAAGTGGCATAAAATAAAATCACTAAAACTTGATGACCAGAAGAACAATTATCACAGGAACTGCCTCAATTTTATATGATGGAGTGAGCAATAAAGAACAGCCACAGATGGGGCTGGAGAGATGGCTCAGAGGTTAAGAGCACTGGCTGCTCTTCCAGAGGTCCTGAGTTCAATTCCCAGCAACCACATGGTGGCTCACAGCCATCTGTAATGAGATCTGGTGCCTTCTCCTGGCATGTGGGCAGATAGAACACTGTATACATAATAAATAAATAAATCTTAAAAAAAAAGAACAGCCACAGAAATTAACAGTTGTTGCCACCCTTGAGTTATCGTGCAAATACAAAAGTTTCTCAGAAGGAAAACCAATAGGTTATGTAGGTGTGAACATACACACACATAACATGCACATGTTACATAGCTATATGTAACCCAGACAGTAGCTACAAAATCTCCACAAAGTCTACATACAATATAGACAATATCTATATAAATCACTATAGATAACATCTACATATAATATTTAAATTACTGAAACTGAACATAGTTATAAAAATTTATGAGTATTGAAGACAAAATTTACCAAGTTCTTTACAAACTAAATGTTCTTTGAGGAGGTGAGGATCCAAAAGTGGCATTTCATCCTGTGTTTGTTCTGAAAATGAATGCCTAAAGACTTTTATTTATTATTATTATTTTTTTGAGCTTCTTGGGATTGAACCCGGGGCCTTGCATGTGTATAGCAGAATTATACCCCAGTCCTCTGGACTGACTTTATAAAGGAAATGAACATTTTTCATTTTCTCAAGACCTACAAGTGAAGAAGGGTGTGGGTGACTCATATCTGTTATCAGTTAAGTGGGTGTGGAGGCTGGAGTGTTAGTTCACGGTCATCCTCAGCTATGGGTGTTGCAGGCCAGCCAGAGCCACGGGAGACCTAACAATAAAAAAAAAAGGGATATGTGAATTTTTAACAAGGTTAGGCTAGGCCTTGATTTTACCTGTTCCCAATGTCAGTAAGCTCGGCAGGAAAAATACAAATGACGCTGAGTCTCTGAACCGTATCTACAAGGTGTCCTGGCTCCTGACGCCTAACCCACCAGCTAGGTTAAGTGGGACAGGTGTTGCATACCATCGAGGCGAGCAGGGCTAAGGGAGTGGGGGTGGGCGATAGTGTGCTGGACAAGGAGGTGTGTAGGTTAGTGTACGGTAGGAACTCTAGCAGGAGCGCGATCTGTACACACGTTCGCCTTGACACAGGAAAGGGTGGGTGCCCTCCAAGCTGAGGATCCTGAACCCATGGCAGCGTTCCGGAAAGACCCTGGCGGCTGCGAGCCCAGAAAAAGATGGTTACCAGGTCCTGAGGAGAAAAAGCTACAGAAGGGACGAGAGGCGGGGCTGTGTCTCACCCCGCCGTACCTACCACTGAGGCCAGCGGGCCATGCCCAGTGGCGTCCTTGGGGAGCTGCATGGCAGGGCTCCACCGCCCTCCTTTAGCACGCGCGTCCAGCACAAGCAGCCACGGTTTGCAAAGCAAGCTCCGGGAGGCGGTGCAGAGACTGGACCACTTCCGATTGGAGCCGTGCCACGTGGATCGCTAGGCGCTAGCCGCTAGCGGGTTTCGGGCCGTGCGGGGCAGAAGATAGTCACGTTCTATTGGTGCAGAGACACGTCAGTCAGGAAGGGAAGGCGGGGCTTCTGGCAGAGAGCCTAGCTAGGCGGCCTGCCGGTGTATCCAAGGGCTGGTGAGCTCGCGGGTCAAGCAGCCAGCTCTGCCTGAGCCGCTGAGGGGGTTGGGGCCGGGAGGTGGCCGTAGCCTACACTGTGTGGGCAGGGCCTGGCTGAGCAAAGGGTTGGGCTCCCGGAGGCTGTGGGCGCTCCTGGCTTTCAGCCCTTCTCGTAGTACTCGCCGGTCTTTGCGGCTTCTTGCCCCGCGGAAGTCGTCTTGTCCCACCTGATGGAAATAATTGCAAACCGAAGTCCACAGTCATAAGAATGTGACGAAAAATATTTTAGAAACGGGGGAAACTTGTGAGGGGTGCCACCCTGTGCGCGTGGGTGATGACTTAAAGATCCAAAACCGACCACCCGAGGTTGGGCCTGAAGAACTTTAAAAAGGGAAATGGCAATAAGTTTAAAATAAATAGGCGACATTTCATCTGAACTGTGTTTGGTCTGACTGTGCCGGAGGAGGAAAACGGATCCCGCCCAGTGGGAGGATCGCCTGGCTAGGCTGGTCTGGATCTGGAGTAACCAGCAGCAGATAATTTGTGTAGCCTGCATTCGGAGGCGCGAAACGCAATCAAAGCCAGATGACTCAGTTTCTATGCTGCACAGAGATTCACCGGCCCAAGGGTTGCTGGAGGTTGACGAGGGAAGGGAGAGTTCTGTGAATTCTGAGAGTCCCAAAGCGCAGGAGTCTCACACACAGTGCCAGAAGGTCTCAGGAAATCAGTCTCAAAGGACAGGTGACACTCTCTGGATCACATGAAAGATAGTAACTGGAGGGAGGATAGGAACCCAGATAGAGAGGAGGGTCTTCAGAGAAAATGCGTGATTACTAATGTAAATAACCCGTGTGCGTTTCTTTTCCAAACAGAGGCTTTTCTGACATTCACTTGTGCCTGCAGTTTCTCTGACTAATCATCCCACAACTAGAAGTGTATTTTAAGATGGCATATTTTGGTTGTCCACACCCTCCATTTCTGAGGGGGTGACACCGAGGTCACCCACTGGCCTTGGCACCAAGCAGCCCTCAAGATGTTTCCACATTTAAAAATAGCAGGAGAAGGGATGGGAAAGATGGCTCAGTGGATAGAGCTGCTTGCTGCCAAGCCGTAAAACCCAACTTTGAGCCCCCGGACCCACAGGGTGTCAAGGAGAGAACCTACCCCCACAGGTTATTTTCTAACCCCCAAACATGTAGGCAGTTCATAGTCACCCACTGATGGAGGAGTTACTTTCATTGGTTAATAAAGAAACTGCCTTGGCCCATTTGATAGGGTTAGGGTTAAGGTTAGGGTTAGGTAGGCGGAGTAAACAGAACAGAATGCTGGGAGAAAGAAGCCAAGTTCAGTGAGTTGCCATGATTCTCCCACCCGACACAGACACAGGTTAAGATCTTCCTTGGTAAGCTATCTCGTAGGCTACACAGATTATTAGAAATGGGTTAGATCAATATGTAAGAGCTAGCCAATAAGAGGCTAAAACTAATGGGCCAAGCAGTGTTTAAAAGAATACAGTTTCCATGTAATTATTTTGGGTAAAGCTAGCTGGGAGCCATGCAGCAATAAGTAGCCCGCCGCTCCTATTACTACAACCCACACCCCCAAAACACATGCAAAACAACTAAATAAAATATAATTTAAAAATAACGATCTCAGAAAAGCTTCAGAGAATTGCAGTGCTTTTTTTAAACTTTAGTTTTAGATTATTTTATGTATTTGAGTGTTTTGCCTGCATGTATGTGTGTGTACCACATGCCTTCCTAGTGTCCATGAAGGTCAGATAAGGGTGTCAGGTCCCCTGAGCTGGAATTACAGAATTGTGAGCCACCAAGTTGGTGTTAGGAATCAAAACCATGTCTCTGCAAGACCAACAAGTGCTCATAATTGCTGAGCCAACTCCCTGGCTAAGGACTGTAGTGCTGATACATTGAAACACTTTCCTCAGTAGGAAACAGTGGCCTGCTTTTCTTTCAAGGAAAGAATCTCCCTGGTAGTACAGCAAAGGAACCTAGTACCCTTAGCAGTCTTGTTTGTTTGTTTTGTTTTTCAAGGCAGGATTTCTCTGTAGCTTTGGAGCCTGTCCTGGAACTCACTCTGTAGACCAGGCTTCCTTTGAACTCACAGAGACCCACCAGCCTCTGCCTCCTGAGTTCTGGGATTAAAGGTGTGCGCCACCATCACCCAGCCCCCCTTAGCAGTCTAACAAGCTTGATTTTAGGAGATGAAGTGGAACCCAACCTGTTTCTACAGCCTGTCCTAGACATCGCCAAACCTTTTCCTGCCTGTATAAACAAACGGGGCTATGATAGACCCTAACCCTAACCCTCTGCAAGTACTGTGAGCTCCCCAACTTACCCACATAGAGAAGGTAAGCAGGTGACAAGGACCCCGGAGCTCTGTATATTGAGTGTGCTTTGGCTAGCATTGTGCTACCCCTCTAAACTAGACGAACCCACTAAGGCATATGAGAATGTCTATGAACACCTCTTTTTATCTCCTATCCTTGTCTCTTATTTCCTGCCCTTTGTCCCTCTGGGGCAAATAAATCTCCTTTGTGCTGAGACCTGGGTCTTGGGGTGTAATACTGGTCCCTTCACTCACTGCCTGTAATCTCTTTGCAATAAGAAAGTTTCTCTTTGCTGTATCCTCCAACACTAGATGTTCTCTTTTTAAAAATTATGGCTATCTTTTTATGTGCATGGGTGTTCTGCACACATATACGTATGTGTAACACGTATGTGTGATACTTGAGGAGACCAGGAGAGGGGCTGGATCTCCTAGGACTGGAGTTACAGATGGTTGTGCACTGACATGTGGGTGCTGGGAATCAGACTCAGGTCCTCACAGGATCAACCAGTGCTCTTCATTCCTGAGCCATTTTGACAGCCCTGGCGTTGTGTAACAGTTTCCTCTGATAATGAAATATTCCATTATGCAGGGAAGCTCCTTAAACAAGCTACAGGAAGTCCCTGAAACTAACCAGATTCACTAGGCTCCCTTCCTGCCAGAGTAAATAAAAGCTGACAAAACCCCTCTCAGACTGAAAGAAGCTGAGCTGCAAAGAAGACTCAGAGGAGAAAAGCTGCAAAGAAGGCTCAGATCAAAATAGCTGCCTCAAAGAGGCAGAAACCAGCCTGTCTGGAAGAGGTGTAGACCAACTGAGGCACCTAGAGAGGACACTCTCCAACCTGTCCAGCTACCTGTAAGCTGGGCAGTGTGCTCTATGTTCCCAGCTGGGCTGGTCCTTAGTGATGCAGCTGTCTTTGAGTCATTTCTATTCCTGAAAGCAACCCCAAGTTCACCACACTGGACTTGGGTGGTATCTGTACTTTGATCTGTCATGAGTTCCCTGTCTGGGGTGAGTAAACATGCGTGTTCCATCTCCTTAGGAAAAGCTTTGTCACACACCTAGAAGTTCCTTTTGCAAACATTCAGAGAGCTAAAATGCTATATAAATTCATGGTGGTAGCAGGGGCCGTTCTGAAATCCAAGAGTAGTGGAGCCTAAGCTTGAGCCCTCTGAGGTTGTGAGAGTCTCACCGAGATACTACCAAAGGGCCGGGCTATGGATACTGGCACCGGCACTGGCAGACGATGGGAAATGGGCAAGGCATTATGTTTACTGTATTGAGAGCATGTTGTCTTTTTGTTTTGTTTTGTTTTGGTTTTGGTTTTTCGTCTGCTACCACTGCCTGGTGAGAGCATGTTGTCTTGAATCAGAGCAAAGAGGTGGAGGAATGAAGGAGGCAGATGAGTAAGTATGGGCATCTGGAAGAAAGTGCAAGGTGAGATTATCATCTCCCTGGCGATTTGGAACACAGACCCTCAGTCTCTCCCCTGCCCATCCTTCAGCTCAGCCACCCTGGCTTGTCATCCTGCATAGTCTGTAACCATTAGAAATGGCAAGTAGCCATGTCTACTCCCTCACTGCCTTCTGGAAGAGGATCCAGTGCCCCACATCTTGTCTCAAACACCTACCAAGCAAGGTGTGGTACCTATTTTCTTACCCAGCCCTTGAACCGGTGCCCCCTAGAAGCCTTGTGTCTGTCGTAGATGAAACAAGGTGGGAAAGAAAAGGGCGATGTTTGTGTCTGTAGCGCTAATGAAAGGCTTATGGCTTTCTTCTTACCTATGAAAAGATTGACTGTCCTAGAGGCATGGAGCTAAGAAGGATCCTCCGTTCACCTTGGAGTGGCCTCCTGTTAGCACGGACTCCTGAGTGTGTGTGTATTTAGGGTTCTACATGACTTCTGGTCTACGTTACTCTGTTCACTTCTGTTTTTTAGCACAAACTGTAGGGTGCTGGTGGGCAGCCTAGTGCTGGCTGGTGTGTGGGGTACCATCTGGCTTTCAAACTGAGATTCAGAAAAAAAAAAAGACACACTGCAGCAGGGTTGGGAGCTGGGTGGCATGGTTTCATATCCACCGTCTGCCAGTGACCCCAGCAGGGTGGGTGGAGCCCAGAGAGGCTCTGGCCCCAGAGAAGGGGAAGGAGTGAAAATGTCAACAGGAAGCCCCTTTGTGGGTACTTTTGAATGTTGTCTGTCCACTTCTTTGAAGTCCAGCAAGGGTGGACAGAATGACTTCCATCATCTCCAGATCACTTTCCTGGCCATCTTGCAGCCCAACTCACTTCCAGTTTCATGATCCTCATGAGCCCCACAGCCTCACAATCTCCTCTTCTTTAGTGGAGCTCAGCTGAGAGGCTGAGGACCAAATGTCATCTTTAGGGACACTTACCGACTAGGCTGGGTGGCAGGTATTCCATCCCTGTCTACCCTGCCACTACCCCAACCCTTTCTCAATAAGTTTCACAGTTGGCTAGGCAGTACATGCTCTGTTCCCTAGATGGCAGCTTCCAAGGTCAAGCGGCAAATCACATCCTAATCAACGAGGCCCAGTAAGTTCTACACATAGTAGAGGCTCAAGGAGTCCATACCAGCGGATGCCACCAAACTGGAAAAGCACAGCCTTCGAGAGGAGCGTGTCCAGCACAATGTCCCTTTGGTACTGAACACCTGAACCTCACTTCCTCCTAGTCATCACCTTAAGAATGTGGACACTAGCCGGACTGTCCTGGCAAGCTCTGGGCTCAAAGAACAGCTAGGCAGAGCTCCAGCCTTGAATGTCCTTCTCTGACTTGGAGGATGAAACAGAAGATACTGGACAAACTAGTATGGCCAGCGTGTGCAGGTGTGTGCCAGGTGTGTGATATCCAGGAATGGGGAGGAAGGATGGCCCACGCCCCAACCTCAGTTTGGGTCAGCCATGCCTGAGGGCCCCAGCCGGCACTTGTGTTAGTTTTGTGGGAAGGGAGTTTCCTGTGTTTTCTCAGAATACATTTGACCAGAATAGCCTGCCCCTGAGAGATCCTATGCCAGTATCATAAGCAAGGTGAGCGTGGCTGCTGGAGCTCACACAGTTTACGTGGTACCCTGTCCCCCCACTGTAGAATGCTGTTCTCACACTACCCATCTGGCTTGGCTTCCTTCACTCATTTTTCTCTGCTTGTGCACATGTGATTTCCATAGCATAAACAGCTCTGACTTATTTTCCATCCTAAAATTATAATTTAAGTAAGGTCTGAGGATATTTTTCTCTGGAAAAGGTGAACTGGGGGAAGATAACCTCTTGTGAATCCCCAGGAGACTCTACTGTCTTCTTGCCAGCCAAGTTCTCCAGCATCATGATGTAAAGAGCCTCCCCCACTCCTGCCGCCCCCAACACACACCCAGGGCTCATGCTTTGGGAAGCACTTTCCCTCAGCTAAACTTCATATGTTTCCTGTACTTCCAAAGCATCCAGGCAGGAAGTACTAAACCTCAGAAGGCAAAAATAGCTCGCTCTTCCCCAAGGGCCATGGCCTCCAGACACAGAGCCCCTGTGCTGCCAAATGCTGCAGCTCTGGGCCCACGAGGTCTTGTCATTTTCAATCTCATCTGATACAAGTCCATTCATTTCCAAAAAGGCTAACATTAGGCCTATTGGTGACTGCTTTGCTCAAATGTGGTTCTTAGACACAAACAACCCCTGGCAATAAGATACAACTAGTGCTAATTGTAGCCAGATGAGTGAGGAGGGGCTCCAACTGGGTCCCACAATCCTTCAGCTCAGACTCTCACCCCAGTTACCAGGGAGACCAGCAAGGCATGATGCTGTGGCTGTAGGTGTCTACAGCAAGAAAGCAGTCCTGGAGAGGACACAAGACCCAGGAGATTCTTGGGGGCTGACCCATGTGGACAACAATATCAACATCTTCAACATCTATCACGAGGAGTCAGTGAAGGTTCAGCTCATAGTACAGAGAAGGAAGAGAGGGGACAATCTGCATTTACATTGCACACTTAACGGGCTGGCATACAAAGCCCCACCTCTGCTGCAAGCCCTGGGTTTCATCTTCACCATTACTCATACCCCACAGGGGAAGCAGCAGCCTGGGAATTCAGTGCTCCTTGAAGGCACACGCTGGTTGTGGGACCGGACCCACTCCAGGATGTTGCTGCGTCTCCAGGTGGGGAGTCCTTTGTAGCATACCTGTCTCCTAACATCTCTCCTGCTGTGGCTGCCCATGGCCTAGATAAGGACACACGGACAGACAGGATCCAGAGAATAAGTCATCAGAGGGACAGGTGGCTAGGGAGCGTGGCTTCTATTGCCAAAGTAATGCACTTTTACTATATAAAATATAGGTTAAAAAAAGGTAAAAAAATATATAGGTAAAACAACAACAAAGAAATACGATTAATACAGGGGCGGGTGTGAGGATGCCCTAAAGTTCCACATAGAGGAAGTGGCAGCTGGGTGGTGGAATGTGTTGGACCCTGGGAACTAAACCCGGTGTTCCTAGTACTGGATGACCCTGTGTCATGGTCTGCTGAGGTGAAATCTGATTCCTGAGGGTTGTGGCTAATAAAGAGAGGCAGCTACAACTTGGATATCCTCAGGGAGGGATGGCCCACAGAGGTGATGTTTTTGACAAACGGCCTATAGTCCATGTTTCATTCAGAATTGGCCTGAGACGTGCTGAACTCTTTGGATGTCCACACTGGACATCAATGTAACATAATAAATATGTATTTGGTTTCTGTCCTCTTTCCTGACTCAGCCCTGAACTTGGAATTTCCTGGACAACAGAAGCATCTTTTGCTTTAACGAGAAGACCCCTAAACAATGAAGCCGAGTTGTTCAGCATGTGAGAGTACCAGACAAGAACAGCCTAATTCCAGGGGGATGGAAGGTCCTGTTCTTAGGATTCTTGGTACTAAAATGTACTTATCACCTGGATGCTCATTTATATCTTTTTCTGTGCCCCCTAGAATAAACTGGAAATGCATTCTGTGTTTCCCTGAGTTATGTGAGCCTTATAGAAGATATGGGATGCTAAATCAGGCAGAAACATGGGAACAATAAGGGCTTGGTACAGTGTCTGAAGTGTGGTTCATAATACCAACATAGGGTGGCTGCCAAAAGTTATTTTCTTAGCTGCCCACAACTCCTTGTACATTTTGAAGTCTCTGATTCTCTTTCCTTCTGAGATCTGCACTATTTAGAGAGCAGGTATTAAGGAGAAAGAAAAGGAAGTTAAGTCAACCAAAACTACAGGCTAGTGAGCAGGACATGGGCTTTCCAGCTACCGATGGCTTAGAGCCCCTCACCACAGGCCTCTTTGGTGACCTCCTGCAGTCAGGGAGTCTGACCCTTCATAGACCCCCACAGAAATCAGGGAGGCCCTGGGAAGACAACAGTCTGTAAGCAGAGCCAGCCCCTCTCAATTCTAGGGGAAGGATAACCCAGCCACGTTGATGAGGAACCCTTCGGTTGTTCATGGGCTGTTCTACGGGCCTTACCCAACCGTGCAAAGATCCCACCCAGCCTACCCCAAGGTCCTTTGTAAATGCCCCAGGCACAGTAAAAGCCAAAATCTGTTGTTGAACCAGGAAACCTTGCATCCTGAGTGCCACCCTAGAATGTATAGCCAGGCTTCTGGCTTGTTTAACACATCCATGATTTATAGACCCTTCACGTTTACAAATCTTGGGAGAAAGTGCACATTTGTCCCCCCAAGAAAACTGCCATGCTTAGTGCCCCGCTCCCACAATCCATGTGTTATAAAAAGCTTTATCCCTAAAGTCACACATATGTTGATGGTATTTAGAGATTGGAATAAGTGGATAGAAATAATGGATAGAAGGACAGGGAAAATAAAAGAGGTATGGGAAGGGAAAGAGCCCTCACCCCTGCTGACTGAGAATAATATGATTTTTATGTGAGCAACATATAAAGATTCCCTCAACTTTTTAGACCTATTTCCATAGTATCACCCTGTATACTTATACATACTCAGAAACAATCTATGATCTCATTTACTAAATAACAATTCCTTAGAATTTTTGACATAGTAAATATATCAAAATATTTTAATTTTTAAATCCCTTGAACAATAAAACTTCAAAGGCTACCAAAATCATATCTATAACTAAGTTTGACTCTTTTAAGATGTTCTCATGGGCTGGAGAGATGGCTCAGTGGTTAAGGCACTGGCTGCTTTTCCAGAGGACCTGGGTTCAATTCCCAGCACCCATACGGTAGTTCATAACTGTCTGAAACTCGGGCTCCCAGGGAACCAATACCCTCACACAGACATACATGTAGGCAAAACACCAACACACAGAAAAATAAAAATAAGTAAACCTAAAAATATATTCTCACACATTCTTGGCCACTTACATCTCTTTCTCCCTCTTTTTTTAATTGTTTGTTTGTTTGTTTTGTTTTGTTTTATTTTATGAGACAGGGTTTCTCTGTGTAACAACCCTAGCTGTCCTGGAACTTGCTCTATAGACTGGGCTGGCCTCAAACTCACAGAGATTTGTCTGCCTCTGCTTCCCGAGTGCTGGGATTAAAGGTGTGTGCACCACTGCCTAGCTTTCTTTTTCCCTCTTAATACTGGTACTTAAAACTGTATTAAAACATCTTGTTTATTTTGGCATTTTTGGAGACAGGATCTCCCTATTCATGTCAGGGTGGCCTGGAACGCACTTTGTAGCTCAACCTGTCTTTAAACTTGACAATTCTGCCCCAGCCTCCCAGCAACTAACTTTTCCTTAATCAACTTCGAGTTGGCTTCATACTGTCTCATTTTATAATTCTTTTCTGTGGTGCAAGTCAAGAATCCCAGTTTCACTTAAGTAGTGTGGTCTCTGAAAACAATTCCTCAGGCTGGCAGCACTGAGCCCTGTTTCCCATTGCTGCTGAGAGGGCCTTTGGATTAGATGAGGCCCTCCGAGCATAACCTACAGTAGCATTGGTGACTAGAATGAAGCAACAGAAGATGAGGATGATAGCCTGTATTTGCAGTCCCAACTCCTTGGCCGGCTGAGCAGGGAGAACCATTTGGGCTAGGAGTTCAAGTCTAGCCTGGAGAATATAGCCAAACACTAAAGAAAAAGGAGGGGGAGAGGCTGCGGCACTCACCCCTAGCAGGCACGATTGTCTATTTCATCGTGTGATATATTCACTAGGTCATAAGCTGACAGCACATGGCTCCATCAGATGCCAATACCATGCTGTTAGGTTTAACCAGCCTCTAGAACCATGCGACAAACTTCCATTCTTTTGAAGTCACCCAGGCCATCGCATTGTAACCACAGGAAATAGACTAACTCAGGTAGACATATAACAAACAAATCCCTCAGGCTTTTTACTTGCGGTCTGTTGAGAGGCTGGTGGAAGCACAAATCTTCCAACCCAGGCAGACGGGCAGGAGCCAATGTTTGGGGACAAATTGTCCTTTCTACCCAACGGTCATGCACAGGGTTGCTGGTCACCACCTTTTATTCATATGTGGCCTTAATTCACAAAGCACAGCATTAATTCTGACAGGCAGCATAGCAGTAGTGAAAATACTAGACACTCTCCGAGCTAACAGAATATGAAAACTTGAAAGTTCAGAGAGAAGCAAAGCCAAACTCCCTTGCTCAGCAACAGCTGAGGAGTTTGCTTCTGGTGCTGAACACAGGGCAACTACTCACCTGAAAAGCCAGAGGCACTGTAGCCTCCAAGCCAGTCCACTCCTTTAGCCAGGGAGAGAGGACACCCCATCCAGCTCCCAACACTGGTCTTCTCAAGAGGAGATGGTGTGGGTTGAGGGTATAGAATTATCTGACATCTGAAGTGCTCTGTCACCCAACAAAACTGTATAAGGCTAGGTACCCCGGCCCGGGTTACTGTCAGCAGTCACCAAAACCCACAGAATAATAATATAAACTACGAGAGAGCTCAGGATACCACCTGACGGTACCGTGTCAGCTGATCAAATTAACCAGATAATACAAATCATCGTATAGGCCTAAGCTAGCCAATTTCTATGTTATTGTGTGAGATCGACTCAAAAAGCGCTTTTGAACAATTTGAGTGATTATGGCATTATCTAACTGTATGTAGGTACATACAGCCGTAGTTTCTACATTTGTGGTAGAGGGAGATGTCCCTGGAATTCATTTGCTCATTCCTAGCACCGGCCCAGCACTGGGCAGCTACCATGCCACATGCCAGCAGGACTTTTTGGTGCTCGTGTACCAGGAAAGCAGACAGATATTGGCTCTCAGGTTCTACAGTAAAGGAGAAAGTGGGAAGCATAACCTAGCATGAAGTGGTCTGTGCTTCATGGCTGTGGGCTCTGTGTTAACTGGGCCAGAATTGTTTGGGTCTGGAGCCACGTTCAGCCAGCACCTCATGGGCATAAAAAGCATGGTTATCCCTCTTCTTGAGACGTTACTCCCCAAATGTCTCAGGGTCTGTCTTGAGCCAGCCCCTTTCCTCCCTGCTGCCTGTGATACTTCCTGGCTCCAAAATTCTGGACCTGCATCAGCAAACAGCTCACGTGATTGTTGGTCTCTGCCAGCCAAAGGGGACTTGGCAGTGCACAAAAAAGACCCTGTCCCTGCCCCCACAGAGCCAGCAGTTTGGAGACAGTGTTGGAAGGTCCTTAATAGAAGGACTTCCTGCAGAAGGGAAGAACAGACTGCGGGGTTGGGGGGATGGCAGAGATGGGGTGACCTAAAGCAGCTCTCAAATGAGGTCGGGGGGTCACAGACACCTGTCATCTGAGTAGGACTGAATTTGATATTGTCTTAGTTAGGGTTTATATTGCTGCAATAAAACACCATGACCAAAGGCAACTTGGAGAGGAAAGGGTTTATTTCAGCTTATAGTTCCACATCAAGGTCCATCACTGAGAGAAGTCACGGCAGGAACACAAACAGGGCAGGTAGCTGATAGCAGGCACTGATGTAAAGGCCAGGGAGGAGTGCTGCTTACTGGTTTGCTCTTTGTGACTTGCTCAGCCTGAGCCTGCTTCCCCTCCCCCCACCTTCCCATACCAATCAGCAGTCAAGAGAATGTACCATGGACTTACTCACAAGCGAGTGTTATGGAGGCGTTTTTCTCCATTATGGTTCCCTCTTCCTAGACATAACCTAGCTTGTGTCAAGGTGATATAAAATGAGCCAACACAGATATGTAGTTTGGAATGCTGTCCCTGGAAAGTGTGGGGGTAAGAGACACAGGAAAAGCACACAGGCAGCTGTGCCCAGCAGACTTGTAGCCTGGAATTACCACGGAATGGCTTTTCTTTGGACCTAGGAGTTTGTGAGTGAGCCTGAGTTCTTCTTGGGCCATTTGTAGCTGGATAAGCTGAGTTCAGTTTTTGATGCCCTGTCTACTACTGACCGTCTCTCTACCTATCTATTTGTGTAGCCTCTCCATGCTTGCAGGACTCCCTATGGGACAGCACCTTCTAATCACTACGTCCTGTCTTTCCTTCCATACTGTGGTAGTGACCATAGGGATAAGCTTACTTTATATGAGAGGACAGACACCAAGAGACTCAGATTTTATTTGCCAGTGGCAGCCTACGACATCAACTCTGTGACCTCAGTGTGCTGGAAGGTTCTCAAGGGTGACTTATCCAGCATCCTAGATACTTGGCTGAACCTCGCTCTAGAGTGGATGTCCTTGAATGTTTGAGGATTCAGGGTGATCCTGGTGACACCTGCCTCCACCTCCATAATGACTTGACCATTGAGGATAACCTGAAATTATGTAATATACCAAAGACCATGGGGGAAGCGAGGGACCAAAAATGCTCACAGACAGAAGAACAAGGAACAGAGTGGTGGCTGCACAGGCTGACAAGCTACAGTTTGCCTCCTGGTAGTAAGGCTGTTGCCATGCACTACGGTAACAAGGCATGTCACCTGCCTTAGGTGAGTTAGCTTTCGTTAAGGCGGTAAGAGTCTAATTTGCAACAAAGTACACAAGTTTATGTGGCACAATGACTTGCCCAGGCTAGGGTCACTAGGCCAGGACAAGGCAGAGCTGAGAAGGAGGTGGCCCTGAGCCAATGGCTTCACTCTATCCCAGGCTTTTGTCCAAGATCTCGAGCTTTGATAGCTGCACTAGCTGCACTGCTTTCCCTCCTGAGCGCTCAGGGAACGTCCAGTTGGCCCCAGAATCTCCGACCTCCCACCTCTCCTCCATGCTCTCTGTTGTTGACTGATCCCAGCTCCTTCGCTTACATGCAAACTTTCATATTAGTGAGTTCCATCTATTTTTTATTGTAGCTCATGTGAGCATCTTCCTCCTCACTTTCTGGAGAACAATGTCTCATTGAAGATAGAAGATTATCAATCTTAGACCACTCCTGTTCCTCTGTGAAACAGCCTGCTCAAGTTAGATGGATAATATAGTTTGCTATACCCCAATGCAACTCTGAAGGGACCTTCTATCTACCCTTGAATTATCTTAGATCTAGAGGAACATCTGGCTTTTAACACTGCCAAACTAGCCTCAAGTGCTATGTGCACAATAAGGTAGTCCCTTTTGTAAATTAAAATACTTCTATCTTCTTTCCAACCCAAGTCAGGCTCCTTCAGCAAGCCAGGCCTACCCTGTGTCCTTATCCTGATGCTAGAAGTGGTCTTGGCTGGTGTGCTGGTTGGTTTTTGCCAACTTGACACAAAGCTAGACATATCCAGAAAGAGGGAGTCTTAACTAAGAAGATGCCTCTCTAAGACTGGCCTACAGGTAAGTCTGTAGAGCATTTTCTTGACTAACGATTGGTGTGGAAGGGCCCCACTTACTATGGCAGTGCCATGCCTGGGTAGGTGGTCCCGGATGGTATTATATAGCAGGTAGAGCATGCCAGGAAGTAGCACTTTTCCACGGCTTCTGCTTCAGTTCCTGTCTCCAGGTTCTTCTCTTCAGTTCCTGCCCTGACTTCCTTTAATGATAAACTGTGATGTGGAAATGTAAGCGAATTGTCTCCCAAGTCCCTTTCGGGCATGGTGTTTTATCACAGCAAAAGATAGCTAGAGAAGACAGTGAGTGGCTGGATGGGTCCAGGGCTCAGGACATCTGGAGATCCTGAGTAGCTACAAGAGGGCTTAGACCCAGTCATTTCAGCCCCTGGTATTGGGTAAGACCTGGGTTCAATCCTTGTATGAATTTCATATTGGAGTCCACTTGTTCTGGCCCCCTCTCCTGCACCCCCACAGGCTCTGTAGTTACCTGAGAACAGAAACACTCCATATGGAAACCTCTGATTTAGGCTCTGTTTTCTTGGCTGTGGGGTGGGATCCAGGTCAAGACAAACATGTTACATGAGCTGGCTATGTATATGATTGCCACAGAGAATACCCTATTGCTTGTTACGTATTTTCTGCCAGAGAAACCTCTCCTGTCCCACAACGGGGCTCTGAGTAGAGAGCAGAGAACCTCGTTCCCACAGGGATGCCTCATAGCTGTCACAGACATGTTGTCAGTGCTTGCAGGAGCCTAAGCTCTGTATCAAGGCTACATTTTTCTCTTTCTTCCTTTTTCTTTTTTTTTAATCAGTGCAGAAATGAAGGGTCATCACAAACCTCTGTACTTCCCTTCCCATTTCTTATTTTTCTTTAAAAATTTAAAAAATTTTACATTTCCCCTCCCACACCTTCTCCTGCCTCTACCTCCCCCATCCACTCCTCAGAGAGGGTAAGGCCTCCCTTGGGGAGTCAATAAAGTCTGGTACACCAAGTTGAAGCAGGACCGAGCCCCTCCCTCCTGTATCAAGGCTGAGCCAGGTATCCCATCACAGGGAATGGGCTTATGGTGGTGCATGCCAGCAGGATTTGCTGAAGAAGGCAGAGAGGGGAGGACTACGAGTTTGAGGCCAGCCTGGGCTGTCCATTTGTCTTCCTCCCACCACATTCTCAGATCATTTCCCATGGCTTCTAGGAGCTCCATTGAGAAGCAGAAAGCTACCTCATCGGGGTCAGGACCCAAGAGGATCAGGACGGTGAGTCTGGTAACTGTGCCAGGGAATGGGAAAGGCTGGTGGCTCCTAACAGACGTGGGGAGATCTGAATAAATGCCTGTTCATCCTAGAGAAGGAACTGGCAGTAGACCAAAGCACAGATACCACTAAAGTCCAACTTAGCGAGCCAATGAGTGTTATTAGTGTTACTTACGGGAGTATGAGTGAGGGCTACTCATAGGAGTAGAAACTGCAAATCTGTACCATACATAGCCTGTAGGCAGCTCCACGTGTTTGAATGTCCTTTCTACTCTCTTAGTTGTTCTGAGCTTCTTCCAGGAAGCTCATCTGGCCTCTGGTTCTTTCCGGCTGTTTAGCTGGCCTCTGTTTCTTCTAGACTGCTGGGTTAGTCTTTGCTTCCTTCAGACTGCTGAGCTGGTGTGCTGGCTAGTTTTATGCCAACTTGACACAAGCTCAAGTCATTTGGGAAGAGGGAACCTCAAAGGAGAAAATAGCCCCACCAGATAGACCTGTGGGCAGCATTTTTATAATTAGTCCATTGTAGGTGGTGCTGCCCACGGGCAGGTGGTCCTGAGGGTATAACAGAAGCAGGCTAAGCAAACCTTGTGGAACAAGTAATTAACACTTCTCTATGGTCTCTGCATCAGTTCCTGCCTCCAGGTTCCTGCCAACTTCCTTCAGTGATGGACAGTGTTATGGAACTGTAAGCTGAAATAAACCCTTTCCTCCTCATAGCAATAGAAACCTTAACTAAGACATCTGGTCCCTGCCCCTTCTAGGGTGCTGGGTTTGTCTCGGGTTGACTCTCAACAATTTTTACTGTTTATATACTATTTTTTAACTTTATTTTATTTATTTAATATACAATATTCTGCCTGCATGTATGTCTGCAGGCCAGAAGGCAGCACCAGATCTTATTACAGATGGTTGTGAGCCACCATGTGGTTGCTGGGGATTGAACTCAGGACCTCTGGAAGAGCAGTCAGTGCTCTTAACCACTGAAATATCTGGTCATTTCGCCTTCCCTTTTATAGTCTATGCCTTAAGATGTTTACAGGGATTCAGATGTCTTAGATACAAGGGGCAGCAGACTGTTGTTTTATGCTGTTCATCTTCAACTAAAAGCTGACTCTGGAGTTGGGATATGGCTCCCCCTCTTCTGGACCCAAGAATGCTTGTGTAAAGGTTTCCTCCAAAATTTCCGTTCCATATCAGCTGATCCATCCGACTATGTGACAGAGGAAGGACAGCAAAACAAAGCAAAGGGACAGACTACCCTCCGTGGGGACTGGAACTATTCATTTCATACTCTTTTGGTTTTTGTTTAACTCGCTGAAACTTTTGCTAAGGCATAAGTCTTATCTTACCTTGAGATTTCTAAGACTATTGTGTAAACTTTCTGTGCCTCAAGATTTGTAAGTGTATTGGGTATGACTGAAAAATCTGTGAAATCTGTAACAAAGGGGTTAACGTAAAACTCATAACACTGGGTTGTTAGTTAAAAATCTATACCTGGCTAATCTTAAAGGAAGCATGTGGCTTGCTGCCATCTTAGCTGCTAGTACCCCATCTGAATGGAGACAGCCACGTAGCTGACGGCCAGTTTTGCTAGGGTTAGGAAGGATTGGTTTTGCCATGTGACTTCATCCTCTTTTTGATTAAAAGTGACCACATGGTATAAGCCAACCTTTTGTTTTTGTTTTTTACTGAAGCCCAAACTAGATGATTTCTCCACTATTTTTGGTCACACTAACGACCTTCCCCCTTATCAGCCTCAACCCACAGTCCCTCGCTCCTCTCTGGCCTCTTTGGTCTCTCTTTCTCCACCCTCTGTGATAGGCTGTCCAGATCAACCCTCTCAGGTGCCCACTTTTAGCCCACAGGTAGCCCTTAGTCTTCCTGCTATGCACTCCTGCTCCACCATGGGACCCTCTCTACCTCCCCCTACCTGGCCTAACCTGACCATGGTTCTCCCCCTGTGAAAAGTCACCCAGGTGGAAGGCTTGGTCAGGGCACATGTCTCCTTCTCACTAAGCAAACTCTCGCAGATAGAAAAATGTCGGCGTCTCTACCTTCATCAAAGAGTTCTAATATATTGCTCACCCTTACAGCCTCACCTTCCATGATGTTTATGTGATTCTCGCCAGCAACTTTCTCCCCAAGGAGTGCAGGCGAGTCTGGAACCAGGCTAGGATGCATGCAGATGAGATCCACCAAACTAATGCTCCCCACCCAACTGGGGCTGAGTCGGTCCCTGACCAGGATCCCGAGTGGAACTACAAACCTGGGGTGGGGGTGGGGGTGGCATTTTAGCTAGAGACCAGTTTATACCTTGTTTCTTGGCCAGTCCCCATAAAACTACCTAAAAAGCATTACATCATGGAAAAATCCAAGAGTCATCCAAGACAAACATGAAAACGCTTCTCCATTCCTGGACTGCCTTACAAAGGCCTTCCTAAAATATACCAGTCTGGATCCCAAGACGCTAGATGGGAAACGACTCCTTATGACCTATTTCTCCCAGAGTGTTCTTGACTTTAGGGCCAAACTTAAATGCCTAGAGAGGGGACAGAAGTCTTAGCAGTGGTCGGTGGCCTTTAAGGTGTACAAAGCTCAAACCAAAAATATCTGATGACAACTAAGGCCTTTCAGTGAGCCATAGCAACTGCCCGCTTGTACATGAAGACTGTACTTTAGTTTCCATGATGCCCATACCCAAATAGCCACACAAAAACTATATTAATTACAACACTGTTGGGCCAATGGCTTAGGCATATTCCTAGCTAGCTCTTACATCTTAAATTAACCCATTTCTATTATTTTATATTTTACTATGAAGCTTGTGGTTTGCTACCTCTTGCTTCTTGGGCAGCTACACAGCAACTGCCTCCTTCGGCAGATACATGGCGTTTCTCGAACTCTGCCTTCTTTCTCCCAGCATTCAGTTTAGTTTTCCCTCTGAGCTATATTCTGCCATGTCATAGGCCAAAACAGCTTCTTTATTAACCAATGGTAATAAAACATATTCATAGTATACAGAGGGGAATCCCACGTCAACCCTTTGCTTCTGAAAGCATAAGACTCTCTGGGTCCCTGCTCCAAATGTGGTCAGAAGGGTCACTGGGCTCAGGTCTACCTGAACCTTTACAAAGTCCATCGACCATGTCCAAGGTTCCATCAAGAGGGACACTGGGCTGCTAACTGCCCATGTTCCTTGTGGCATGAGGATATCAAGCCAAAGTCGCTTTCCAAATGATCTTTTAGGCTATGGACAACTGAGGGGACCTGGGCTCCCCTGGCTCAACCACCACCATCTCCACAGGAAGCCTTAGGTGGTCATCACAATCACAATGTGATTTATCCCTATACACTAGCAGTTTAAAAAAAAAAAAACTCAACCCGATGGAACCTACTGCTTGGTTCAGGATCTCTGGTTTATTACCTTGGCAGTGGTTCCTTTCACCCCATAGTAGCTGACTGCCATACTCTCCTCTCCACCATCCCCTCGGGGACCTATTGTTTTTCTGTCTTTGACCTCAAGGATGTCTTCTTTTCCATTCCTCTTGACCCTGAGTAACAAAATATCTTTATTTTTACTTGGACTAACCCAGACACCCACCTTTCTATCCAACTTGGGGTTCTAGGACAGCCCACATCTATTCAGTCAGGCTTTGGCCTCTGACTTATTCTGTCTATTCCTAAATCCAAGCTTATACAATATGTAGAAGATCTTTTCCTCTGTAGTCCATCCCTACAAATTAGTCAGTCAGAAACCTCTACTCTACTAAACTTTGTGTATGGTCAGGGACACAGAGTCTCAGCCACTAAAGTCCAGCTGTCCATCCCTCAGGCTAATTCTGTGAGGCTAGCTATTACTCCAACTCACCAAACCACTATCCTAGAGAGAACACACACAATTCAGTCACATCACTCACAGTTCTGACCACCAAGAATGGAATCCTGTCCATGGCTGATTTCCTGTGCTCTTAAGTCCCCTCTGTCTCCCTTTTTGCTCACCCCCGATATGAGGCAGCATTTGGCCTCTCACACAAACCCCCTCCTTGCACCCATTACCAAGTCCTTTCATAAGCATCAACAGGCCCTCTTCCAGGATGGGCTGAGTCAGTTCCCAACCAAGTGTAGGACTTAACTCGGGGTCCTGGGTCATCGACTGGGCCCTTCCTTTGCTCCTGTTGAATTCTTATCAAAGAAAATTGGACCATACTGTCCAAGGATGGATACCTCGCCTGTGTGCTCTGGTCACAGCCAAGCTTCTTATATGTGAATCAAAGAAGTTAACCTTCAAGTCACCTCCTACCTTCTTCCCTCCCCACCTCCTGTTTCACCTTCTAACATACAAGGGTCTGCAAACACTGCCCTCTTCCTGAGTTCTTTCTCTTCAGATAGCATTGGTAGAAGACACCACACTTACCTTCCGGTCATACCCAACTCTCAACACTTCAAATCTCCTTCCCCTACCAATCCAGGTAATATTCCCCATCTCACTCTTGCATCAAGACCCTTGAAGAAATACTACCTCATCCCCCCCCACACACACCTGAGGAAGCCCTACCTCAGGCCACCTACACTTTGTTCACAGATGCTACCTCCTTCCTACATGAGGGAATCTGAAAGGCAGGATGTTTCAGATACTAAGGAGGTCGAGATACAGGCTCTCCCAGCCAAAACCATAAAGCAACAAGCCAAACTAATGGCTCTTACCTATGCTTTCAATTAGCAAAGGGACAATCCCTAGACCTTTACACAGATTCTAAATATGCCTTCCATATTCTCCTGTCACATGCGGCCATCTGGAGGGAGCATGGACCACACTGATCCCACCTCTCTGTCCTTTCTGACCTTAACATCTATCAGATACTAAATAACACTCTGCCCGGCTACTTTGGAGAATGTTAGTTGTTTGTCCCTCCTGGGTCAAACTCACAACCACCACTTGTGGTCTTACCCATTGGCTTAAATCTCTTCCTGACCTTTGACTAGCATTCCAGACTTTCTGGGCCCTGATGTTGCCTCTTATTCTCTACAAAAGTCTGGAATGTTAGGAAACTCTCTGATACAGAGGACAAATGGCTACCTGTAGTGCTAATGGCATACCAGGAAAGGTACCTGTTAGAACCAAATTGACCCAAATCTATCATTAGGTAGATTCATCAGCCAAAGTAGTTCTACAATATGATAGGGCACTCAATCTGCTCTATCCAAAACAAGAAGGTTAGTATATGATTTTAAGAAAACATTTTTATTTCTATCCAAACCACTTGGGAACCATTAGAGACAATATTGACTGTATATCATCACTGGAACAGTGGGACTAACTTTTCCTCTCAGTCCATCCAAGATCTCCAACAGGCGACCAAGACCATCCTTACCTTCCTGAGCCAAATAGACTTGAGGCCATTGTGGTACTAAAAAATTGGCAACTAACAGCAGAGAAGAGTGGCCTTTGCCTCTTCCTCAGAGAGGAAATTTACTTCTACGTCAACCAGCTGGGTAGAGTAAAAGACAAGATCCAGCAACTCCCGACAGATCTCCAAAAATATGAGGAACAGCTCGATGCCTCTGAAACTGGATATTACCTCCCCCCCCCCTCCTTTGAGGCAGGGTTTCTTTGTGTATTCCTGGCTGTCCTGGAACTTGCTCTGTAGAGCAGGCTGGCCTTAAACTCAGAGATCCACCTGCCTCTGCCTCCTGAGTGCGGGATTAAAGGCATGCACCACCATCACTGGCTTGATACTATTTAACTTAATCTTAATTCTTAATCCTGCTAGTCATACCCTGCCTTATAAACTTCTTGTCTAGATTTCTTTAACAAAAGATCCAAAGGATTTCTAGCCAGACTTTTAATCAGTTGTTATTAGAGGATTACCAGCCCCTAGTCCAGAGGTCTGCGAGGACTTCAATGCTCCCATTCAACAGGAAGTAATCTAATGATAATGTTTACCCCCTTTTACAACCCCTGATTGTTTATCAGTAGCAAACAAAAAACGGGGACCACACCCTTGAGAACCTCCAACTGCCAGGCCCCACCCCCCAGAATACTCTAAGGGCCATTCCTTGCCTCTGAGCTGTAACCCTTACATACTGTATAAAAAGATGTGTGATTTTATTCTTCCTATTAACATGGTTTCATTGTTTTTCCCCCTATACATCTTGTGCTACCCTCCCAGGGTCAAGCTGCCTGGAGTGTCTCCTCATCTGAGCTAGGCCTCTTCATAACACCCACCCCAGTAACACTGACACTCTTGGGGGAAAGGCATGTGTATGTGGGCCACCTTCTCCTGTCACCCCACCAACACTGGCTGTTCCAAGTAGTTCAAAGACTGGCTGTGAGCAGAGCTGGGGTAGGGGGTTCCTATGCACCTAGAGGCCTATGTGGATATCATCTTACTCCCCTAAAAAGGTGGGAAAAAGTGGAGCACCTATGGAGACGCCATCTGCTGAAGGGTGAAGGGGCGTAGGCTAGGAAAGAGGGGAGGGAGGAAGTATCCATAGCATCTATTTCTTGAGGCTGAATTGACAGCCAGATGCTCATTCTACCTTCATAGCCTAAAGGGGAGTTCATCTGAGCCTCTTTACTTCTAAAAATGTTTATAGAGCACAGTATCCCTTCCCAAAGTCAGGGACAGTAAGGCAGAGATAGAGCTGGAGCCTGGACACCTTGTCTGGTACCTGAAACCCATGCTGCAGCAAGGGTTGTCTGAACCTGCTGTGTGGCTCAGAAGTTTTCATGTCCTATCCCAGGGGAGGCTGCATACTCACAATTTTGTGATCTTAGAAGGACCCCATCCCCACCCTTGCAGTCAGAAACACACTGGGGTTCCTTAGGTACATTTTCTAATACTGGCAGGATACAGATAGCACAGAAGGTATGCAAAGGTCCGCGTCACCCCTGCCTGTTTTGCGTAGGTTCACCCACGTCCTGCCAGCCCCTCTTCCTCACAGCGTCTCCCCTACCCTCACCTCTGAGGTCTCTGTGCAGCTATTCCCAGCCCTATTCCTATACTGTACAGTGTGGGCTGGGATGAGGGGGACTGACCCTGCCAGGTTATGTGTTTGGGGCATTGGATGCTCCCTCCCTGGGCAGCCATTCCAGTGGCCTCAGGGACAAGGTAGCACACATGGGTAACTAACATATTGCCATGTTGGAGACAGATGACCTGATCCAACTAGCATCCTCTGAACTTGTTTCCTGACTCAGGGTGGAACCATCTGTCCAGGAGAACCCTCAGGATAGGTGGACTCCAGGTTCTTGCCTTTGTGTCAGATGTGCCCAGCATGGTGCCCTATGCTGGAATAGCAATTTCAAGCTTCTTGTTCTGGGGCTGAAGTCAGACCTTCAGCCCCTCTGTGTTGGGACAGCCTTCAGCTACAGTTTATCTATTCTCTAAAGACAGGACTAGACAGGTTGATGCTACGGGTAGATACAGGAGGCTCTAATAAATCCTTATTGATGGGAGTTTATAGCCACTCCTGCCACTGGGCTGAGTCACTGTTGGGGGAGGGCCAGCTCAGGGTGTCTCACTGAGGACCTCAGCTATGGATTAGAGGAGAAACACCAAATACTGAGTGGCGATGACACTATCCACTGCCCCCCATCCCTACATAGAGACAGCTTCCTGCCTTCCATCGAGTCAAGACTGTGCCCACATATGCACAGTTCAGCCTTCCCAACATGACCAGATGAATAGGGTCTATCTCCCAGTCTACAGGCACGCAGCATCTTATGCCTTGGTGGGTTGGAGTTCTAGTTTAACAGAGGCTGATTAGGCCGTGTGCAGGATAGCATCAGGCATGGGTGCACAATCTCCCATCCTTTACCTGGTTATAGGACCTGCTAGGGTCTGGTGGTGCTTTCCTATCTAAGAGAGCAGACTCCACTAACACAGTGAGTCTTTTTCTCAGCTATGAAATTTTAGGAAAGTAAGGGTTTCTACTGGGTGCTAACATCCTGTTGTATATCTGGAATTATCTTGCTATTTTGTAAGTGATTACAAGTCGGTCAGGCAAAAGTGCTTTCTGGGACTCAGATGGAGCTCAAATACCTACCAGGTTCCCTATAGGGTAACACCTGCCCAGGATAGCTCTCAGCTAGGCACTCTCAGAAGGATGCTACTGCCCTGTGGCCTCCCCAGTTATTTAGTGGACCAGGCTTGGTGAGGCGCAGATAGATGCTCCTCCACAGCTCAGTGTCCAGAGACATCAAAGGTAGATACGTTGTGTAAACATCATTATTTTCAGAGCTGGTGTCTGCACAGCACTATGTGTCTATGTCTATCATCCTTGTAGGCAGGGATATTGTTGTATGTAGTGTTTAGGGCTGATAGGTCACAGCCTGGTAACCACTACATAATTTGGGGGATGTGTGTGTGTACACAAGATATATATGCGGCCTTCTCTCTGGAGAAAGTGGGCAGACTGACTACCACAGTTTCCTGATGCTTCAGGCACACACAGAACTTTGGGTGGTGGCTGTGTGAGATGCTGCTCTCTCCTTAGGCATCAGGAAGTAGATTCTTTCTGGTCATTTTTGTCATGAGAGTCACTAGGTTAGACCTTCTAGCTAATGTCCTAAGTGACTACAGGCCTATGTGTACGGGCCACTCAGCCATACCCTAGATTATGGCCACTGTCATATGGTGGCCCCATCATTCCACCTTAGTCTCTGAGTTTGCTTTTCATGCTTTTGCCCAATGCTCTCAGTTACTACGGCACCAGGTGCCCACAGAAGTGTCCCTTGGCCC
Source organism: Alexandromys fortis (assembly GCF_014885135.2). NCBI lineage: Eukaryota > Metazoa > Chordata > Mammalia > Rodentia > Cricetidae > Alexandromys > Alexandromys fortis. The sequence goes on from NW_026068216.1 coordinate 497,315, forward strand.
TCAGTTCTCACCCTGGTGCTCAGCTTCTTTACACCTGCTCCTGACCCAGGCAGAACTATCTGACTCTGAACTTCACAGGCAACTGCTGATATATATCAGCTATTTCAGATCAGAAATCATGATATGCAGCCGACCTAGGCTTAGACACATAGGTAGTTCCCGCCACCCCCCCACCCGGCCCCGGTTTTTTGAGACAGGGTTTCTCTGTGTAGCCCTGGCTGTCCTGGAACTCACTCTGTAGACCAGGCTGGTTTTGAACTCAGAGGAGATCCACCTGCTTCTGTTTCCCAAATGCTGGGATTAAAGCTGTGCATCATCACTGCACAGAGATGGCTTGGTATTCTATCACAGGTCTCTCTGTCCAGGCCTTTGTGGTTATTTGACTAACAACAACCAGGGTCCACTTGCATGTCAAGCTGCGATTTCCATGTATGAATTTTGATGTAGCTGAATCTCTCCTAAGGCCACCCCTTCTCTTCTGAAAGCTGCCTCAAGAGTCAAGTGCCCACTGGTGGGGTCATTACAGCTAGCCACCTCTTAGGCTGTGATCTTCCAGGTACCATACACAACTTCTACTTCTGTGACCCATATTTACATACCTTAGGTTATATATGGGTCAGTCTGTCTGGACTTGAATATGAGTCCCTTGCTCTGTGGACTTGAGGGAGGCCCTTGACTCCAGCCAAGCCAGCTGACTTTTCTCTTCCTCCCACTTTTCTCTGACTCACAGACAGCAAACCTGCTAGCAAATTAGGTTAGGGGGAGCTAGGTGAAGGTTGCTGAGTTGAGGCCTCTAGGCTGTTTCATGTCGTAATTACAGGTTACTCACTGCAGTTGCTAAATGTTAAATTACAAGCGTTGGCTCTCTGTGCATCATTTGACCACAATTATGATAATTATGTCCTTGTCAGAAGGTCAGCAGAGTGACCTCAGAGGGGGATAGCAGGGTGACAGATGACTTGGGGGCTGGGGCTGAGCAGGGTAATGGGATAGGTGTTCTCATACCTACCCAAAGAACCAAAGAACAAAGCAGGGCCATGACTGACTTACCAAAAAAATTTCAAATGCTGAAAGAAAACAGAACTTTCCTAGGTGATTCTTTAGTGATAGCCATTTTTATATAACAGAATAATCATCAATATACAATGGAAACCCCAAGATTAGGTAAACCCATCACTGTTGGCAGTCTGATAAGTTGTGTCTGTGGCACAAAGTTCCAGTGTTATGTGGAAACAGACAATTCCCACTAATGTGTCGTTCGTTAAAGAAGAGATGCCTGAATCTTGTCTTCAAGAGCCTCTGATTACCGGCTCCCATACAAGGATGACATTGGGAATACTGTCTCATTCTGGAATTAGAGCTATCTTACTTTGGAAGTCACTGAGGTTCAAAATTGAGCCCCAGCACCACAAAGTGTGGAAACCATAATGTGGTATTGGTATCTAAATCATATAGTCTATCACTCACAAGGGCCTTTGTGCACGCTAAAGTTTAAAAAGGTTGACAGGTGTCCAGTCTCACAGAGCTTTTCCCCAGCATCTCCTCTCTATTGTTGGGCCCATGAAACGTGATAGCCACACTTTAGGGCAGAAAATCTCTGGGGCCACACATACATAGCTGATTCTGTACTTGTTCCCCTGGTCCTCAGATTTGAAGCCGTCTCACATCTGACCAGCTATAGATGCTCCATCCAGGGGCTGTCCTTGAAAAATTATCATAGATATCTGCACCAAACTCTGTACTAATACTGTAAGGACCACTGTGGGGGCATTCCTCCCCACTATAGGACAGGAGGGAGAGGCCACAGCCCTTTGTGGGTTGAGCCCACAAAATGTTACCTGAAAGTAGTCATATCCCAGTTACCACGGAATAACACATACCAGGCTTTTTCCTTACAGAATTTCCCAAAGGAACCCTGGAAAATCCTATCCTAGGCTAGCCAATAGGTCAGGGAGATGAGAATGAAGAATTATTGCTTTTATAATCCTTCAGGGCCCTGGAAGGCAGTGCCAACCTCCTCAATGTCCTATGGGATTCTTGTAAGAACCCTCATAGGCAAACACCCATTCTTACATTTTTTAACTTCCTTTTTAAAGGTTTACATAAACACTGGGCAGAAAATAGAGAAATCGCCAACATCTACCCCTTCTTCCCATCGTCATTAACATGTTGTCTTTATATGTGTGCTAGCTTTGCTACGCCATAAACGAAAGGCCAAAATCTACATTCCGGCTTACTCTTGTGTTCTACTGGTTTTGATAAATGCACTTGGCCTTGTACCATTCCCTGGGATAGAACCGGCTTTAGTGACCTGAGACCCTGGTTGGTGACAGCAGATCCTTAGCTCTCAATGCCTTCATTGAAAATCCCTCTTACCTGCTTCCACGATGCTATGGTCTGAACCATGACAGGCCATATAGCCCTTCCAAGATGGATGGTTACATGCAAATAGTGTATTTAGCTCTAGAGAGGAACTGCTATATAGAAAGTGGCTGGAGTTTGCATATGCAATTGGCAGGTTCCTTTCCTCACCGGCTTGGGGTATCACTTGGCTCATAGAATTCTGTACACTGGAACTCTGTAGTGACGGGGCAAAGCCCTTGCTCTAAGGGCCCTTGAGTTGGTAGAGTAGACCCCTAAGTGCTGAATACACAAGTGTGTCCCTGAAGCATCAAACAGGGCCTTACATTTCAGGGTGACATCACTCTATATGCTATGTGGGGTTTCAGTTCTGGGTTTTAGTGGAGTAGAAAGACCTGTTCAATTGTAGGACTGTTCTACACTGATTTTTGAAGTCTCCTCTAGCTCTGCAGGCTTTTCACCTTTTCTGAGCTCTCGTTAGTGGCTTTGAATCCACAGGTGGTGCTGGCTCTTCCTCTGTCCTGAAGACTCGTAAGTCTCAGTATGATAACCATCCAATAAACTAAACTTTTAGTTCTCTCCTCGTGAACAGGGGTATTCTACAATCTCCCCTCTCCACCAATCTCTTGAAATCCCTCCTGAAATGCATCCATGCCAATTTCTTCTATCATTTGATTTTGTTTGGGGCTTTGGAGCTCAGGTGAGCAAACAGAGGCCACTAAAGGCGCCTGCATCATCACCTTCTCCCTGCCTTTTCTGAATCAAGTTCCAGGCCAGAGAGAGTGTCTCCCCATTTCTGTTCTGCTCCTGTATCACTCTCCTGAGAAATGTTAGGATCTTCATATGATATCCACAGAAGGAAGATGCTGGAAGAACAGCCCTCCTTCATTGCCAGATTGGGCTCTCAGATGGTTATTTGTGTTTCTGTGGGAGAGATGTTTGGAGACCATTTGAGTTGTCAATCCTGGGAGTAGGAGGTGAGATGCTATTGATACATAGAATGGGTGCCAAGATTGAAGGCTGCTAAAGTCCCACACTGCCTAAGAGAGGTTCCACTGTAAAGAAGCATCCGGCCTCAAACCTCAGCTTCAAGATGATAAAGTGCACATCAGACAGAGACCACAGGTCCCTTGGAAATGTGGCCTGGCGACTGCACACCTGGGGCCTTTCTGTGGGCTGGATGCTCCAGAGCCTCACCTGGCAGAACCTGCCAACTCTTAACTAATGGCAGAGTCTCTACCTCCACCAAGGCAAATTTTGAGTTCAGGGAGGGTTAAGGGAGGGTGTCAGGAAGTCCACAAAACCACTCCTGGTAAGGTGTGAGCGTTACCGACAATGAGCCCCTACTGCACTCCTCAAGGCCACAAGGATGGAGTCTAGCTTCTGGCAGAGTCTCAGGTTTCTTTACTCCTACAGCTTCTGAGCTCCAGCCCTAGTCCTCCTCCCGGACCTTATTCCGGTCCTTCGCGCGCGCCCCTCTCTGCAGCGTCTTCGTTCGTCCCACTCCGAGGTACACTTTCCTGTGTCTTGTGCCGCGAGATGCTGACCACTGTGTCTGTGCTGCGTTATACCAGGGCGTTCCAGGCCGGAGCAGGCAGGACGCTGGTCTGTGAGCTGGCACGCTGGGCGGAACTGCTAGCCCCGGCCGAAGGCCAGGCGGGGGCGGAGCTCGGACGAGGGCGGGGCGGCTTCGCGGTTCCGCCCCCCAGCTGAGCCAGACCGGGGGCCGGGAACTTGCCAGCTCAGAGGTTCTAGCGGCAGCCGGCGCGCTTCTCTGGTTGCAGCTTGGGCGGCTCCGGCGGCTCCTGTGGTGGGCGGCCAGGGGCGAGCAGGGATGGGATGCGGACGCGCGACGTGATCAACCGGCACGCAGAACCACGCCGCCGGCCGCACTGGCTCTAGAGTCTACTAAGTGGGTGCCGGCGCGCGCCGGACGCAGACCCGGCCACAGCATGCGGGGTGCGGCGTGGGCGGCCCGGAGGCGAGCGGGGCAACAGTGGCCTCGGTCCCCCGGCTCTGGGCCCGGCCCACCCCCGCTGCTGCCGCCGCCGCCGCCGCTGCTGCTGCTGCTGCTACTGCTGCTGGGCGGTGCGAGCGCGCAGTACTCCAGTGACCTGTGCAGCTGGAAGGGGAGGTGAGTCTTGCGGGCGATTCCGGCGTGGACTGCTTGGACCTGGCTCAGAGCCCTCGGCTGCGAGATGCAGAGCTGCTGGAGGCGGCAGGGTAGGGGCCGCGGTGCTGGCCAAGTCCGGTGACCCCCCGCCCTAGCCCTGGTTTCAGAACAAAAGAGTTGGCTGCTTTTGGGGCGCGTCTCGGAAGACGCCCACTCTCCGTGCGCGTATCTCTGCCATAGTGGGTTTCCTTAGCTCCGCCGGCTTAGGGTTCGGGGCTCCATCGGTTGGGATTTCTGACTCCTGGTGAAGGTTTGGTCCTGTGCACATCGAGAAGGACAGCTGTGGCGCGGAGAGCACGGAGCCAAACGCGACCTGTATAGACCTCAGCACCAGTCGCGTCTGTGGGACAACGAGACCGGGTCGACACCTGTCTGCGGACGAAATGCAGTAGGGTAGAGCCCCGCGCCCGCTCGGTGAAGGTCAAGCCGCCCTTGGCAGGCGGACGCGGGGTTCCCGTGACACCTCCCCTCTGGTCCCCATCAACGGTGACAGCCGAAGACTTTCTGTTGTTGTTTTAACTGAAGTGTGACGTGTGGAAAGGAGCGCAAGTCACAAGTGTGCGCGGGCGGGGTGCCTGAGGAGTCGTAGCTGCCCTGGACACTGAGGGCGCGCCTGGCGCAGCGGCCGGCCCCCTCTCTTTGCAGAGCCAGTTTTATACACTGCAAGTTGCCAATTCAGCGGTTTGCCCAGCGCGCTGCGCAGATGCGGGTCTCCGATGAAAACGTGGGCTGGGGTCAGCAGCAGGGGTCTGGTGTGGCTCATACCATGGGCAGGGCGCCTGCGCAGGCCGGTGGCGGTACACGGTCTGGTCGGATGCACAGACAACAGTGTAGAGGGTTCATGCGGGCAGTGTGTGTGATGGGTGATTTTGGTGAAGAGGGTTTTCTAAGGTTGGATGTTGAGCGGTGCCCAGGCTCTGCGTAAGCAGGACACCCATAGTTATCTTGTACACTTAACAGTGCCTAACTTTCCGAGGAAACCACGGAGACTTCAGTCAACCCTCATAATGACTCCTGCTGAGCGCTGCCTCCAGAGAGCTCCCGCACCTCCTTTCAGGGAGTTTTAGCCCTCTCTCTCCAGTAGAAATCCCTTCTGTCCGGCAAGAGCAGGGAGTTAGTAGAAGCTGGGAAGACAAGGGCAGATGGGGTCTGGGGGAGGACTGGCCTCGGGAATGCTGGCGCCGTCACAGGGCTGGCCGTGAGCCTGTGATGTTGAGCTCTTATGGGGCTGCCCTTTTCCCGATGTTAATTAGTTCTCTGCTCACAGCCTGCGCTGCTGAATCAGTGGACTCTAGCTAGCCTCAGGTCTTGGGGTGCCTTGTTCCAACAGACCAAAGCCAGAAACCGAACTCCTGCCTTTGAATGGGGTTTCCAGACACTTGGCTGTCTTCCAGGTTCTCCGAAGACCGTGTGCCTGAAAGGCCACCTTCTCCTGAGCCCAGGCATCTGTGGTGAGGGACTGAGCAGAGATAAACTAAGACACCTTATTTCTGCCGGCCACTCTCACATCGGTCCTTCCAATTAAGTGGAACCAGATGACCACATAATTCATGTGACTGCTGGGATGGCAGCTCTCAAACTCATGTCTGGGCATTGTGAGCTGGCTCCCTGTCCCCTTGGATTCCCTCTCTCCCCTGCCCACATTCAGAGCCAGGCTAAGGGCCTCCAAGTGTTGTTAGCTGTGGGAAGTGTCCAGTAACTGTTCACACTTAATGTTTCCTCCCCATCCCCACAAACTCATGCCTATTCTGGGATTCCTTTGAGGGCCTCTTTTCCAAGGCACAGCCTGGCAGAGGACAGCTGAAGGTACCTGGTGGTTGTAGGTAGGTATGTGGGATTGGGAGAACACCTAAGAGTCCCTTGTGTTACAGCCATTGTCCTCACTTCACAGTGGGTCAGTATACTACTGCCCAGCGTGCCAGTGTGTTTTCTACTCCACAGTGTTTATGCCTTTTTTCTCCAAGTAGTCTAGAACAAACCACCGGGTAGAGCAAGCCTCAAAATGTCAAATCCTGGCCTCTGATAGAGTCCATAGCCCTGGCCACTCCGTTTAACTCATGTAGGGTGTGGGTGTTTCCAAGAAATCAAATTGGAAATTTTGAAATCCCTTTCTCTGTTTATTAGCTGGTGCCATAAAGGTGGACCATGAACTTTCCCACTATTACCAGCAGGCGCATGGCAGGTGTGGTTACGCCTGGGCTGCCTTGCATGGTGGGAAATGAAAGGCCGAACTTGGCAGCAGAGCCTTTAGGTTTCACTTGAACCTAAAACCTTTCTAGAGACCCTTGTCTTGTCCCAGTATGAGCAGTGCACCTGAGCAAACCCTGCTCACCTCAGCGAGTCCTCATATCAACTTGGAATTTACAGTTTGTCTCACAGGGCTGCTCAGATGGGTATTCATTGGGTGGTGACCCTCGCTGGGGGAAATAAACAAAACAAAACATTGTGCTGGTGATATGGCATGACGGTGTAGTGCTTGTCCAGCCTGTGCCAGGGTAAAAGACGTTGCGTTGTTCCTCGGGGGGCAACACGCACCCATGCACACCATTCATGCAGTTTAATCTGTGATCGGATCAGCCTTGTCATCTCTGTGGTATAGACTAGGATCAGCTCCGTCTGTATTGCAGCTTTAATAGCAGTGGGACGTGACTGCTTTATTTTGTGTAGCTGGTGCATCATCTACATCTCATGAAGATGATAAAGTCCTGTTGATCAATGGGCATTTAGGATGTATTTTCGTTTATGATGCTGGATATTGGAAATGGAAATTTAGGGTATTAGGTGTTCCCGTGGGAACCTGCATGGCTGGTCGTGACTTCTTCATCGATCTCTCTGTCTGGTCCTAGGCTGAGGGTCCCTTTACTTTGATTCCTGCTTCTCTAAATGGATTATGCACATGGCACTAGTTTTGATGTGAAATCTCTCTTGTTAACCTTAATATTTTTAGGAGTATGAGGGAAGACTCTTGCTTGGCCTGGGATGGACACTTAGTCCTTCCCTTAGCTAGTGAGACCTGAGTAGAGGTGAGCTAACAGGTACCTTGTTTCTGTGGGTACCCTGCCTTCATGTTCTTTCCAATTAAGTGGAATGCAGTGGCCAACACAATGTGTGTGGCTGCTGGGGTGGCAACCCCTAATCTGGGCATTGTGGGCTGGCCCCTTGTTCCCTTGGGTTCCTTCTGCCCTCCTGTGTTGTGGATGGAGGATAGTCTTCCTCTCTATCCACTTCTGCTTCCCTGGGGCTCAGTGATCTGAGGTTCACAGAGCCCCTGTAGTGAGACCCCCACTGCTAGGTGCTTTCTATGGAAGAGAGTTGAGGTTTGTGATTGGCCTGGTGCAAGTGTCAGCTGTCCCTTGATGCTGGAGACAGGAGAGGAAAGAAACAGCAATTAGGTTTTAGCCATGTGTGTCAGCTACTTGCCATTTAGTCCAATTTTCACGCTATAATTATGCCCAAATTCCTACATAGGTGTCGGATGAACTTGTGTGAGTTATATTGACTGTAATTTCTAAGTTTGTTCCACATGGATGTCATGGTAGTGCTGGCTGTTGCCTGGCCCAGGGCTGTGTGGGGGGTGGGAAGCAGGTCAGGAGGGGTTCACCCACAATGCTTCTCTCTGATGTGGTCTGCGGGGTGACTTAGAGTCCTAGACTCCTGCAGTCCTTATACACAAAATGAGGTTTTGGGTGCCGGAAGCATGAGTCACGAGCAGTAAAGGTATGGCATGTGTTATGCATTTTCTCCCTGCAGGAAGGGCTTCTGGTAACTCACTCAGTCTAGGTTCTGTCCAGAACCTTTTTTATTTTGCATAAAAATCCCAAGAATGTGGGTGAACCTGTCTGAGATCTGATCAGAACCAAACTCGTGTAATAGAACTCTCAGCTGAAGTCACTGGTTTCTTTCCAAGACCACTTTGTGGTTATGATGTAACCTTAGCAACAGGCTGACTTTTGCTTTTTAGTCTGTGCAGGAGAAACTACTACATTTTCGGCAGCTTCGATTTTTTTGAAAACAACCCTGCCTCCCGAGGGTGTTGCATACTGCATGTCTCCTTTCATTTGGCCTTTGTGGGGCCAGATTATTCCTTTAGGAACCGTACGACTTTGCCCATCCAAAGGTCCTCTTGTCCTTAGACTTCTCCCCAACCCCTACCCCAGGGATGTTTCCTTTGCCCTTATAATGAACCGTGCTTAAATGGTCCTTGGGTTTATTTTCTTAAAATATGACTGGTGATGTGACAATTCAGGTTTGAAAATGAATAAAAAAAATGGTCAGATCACTGACTTAAGGAAAATCGAAATTTCTAATTTCCTGTGCCTAACTCCTCCAGCTGGTTTGTAAGTTGCTCTCTGGAGTATGTGATTACATATGTAGTACACGCATGGCATCTCTGCATGCAAGGTTTATCCTTATCTTCCACTCCCTTGACTGATTTGAAGCCTTAGCTGGTGCAGTGGTCCTGCTGGTCTGCTTTCTTCCGTGTTTTGGAAAACCTAGAGCATCCTTGCTATAATTTCCTGGTGCCTTTTCCTTGGCGAGGGAACCAGCTAAGACTCTGGTACCCTGTGGTGCAGTATGGGGAGTAGCTAGGGTCTGGGGAGCCAGCATGGCTTGTACCATCAGAGCTTTGACCTTACTCCGCTTGGCTCTTGGAGTAGGTTCAGTGGAAGCTAAGAGCGGTGGGTAGCTGAGCACGTCAGGTGAGTGCGAATGCCCCCTGAGTGAGACTTGTATGTGGGTTAATGCAATGGGAATCTTTGCCAGGAGGTTGCCTGACTCTGTCCCCTCTTCCCACAGCGGGCTGACCCGAGAAGCACACAGCAAGGAGGTGGAGCAGGTCTACCTGCGCTGCTCGGCAGGCTCCGTGGAGTGGATGTACCCAACTGGGGCGCTCATCGTTAACCTGCGGCCCAACACCTTCTCACCTGCCAGGAACCTCACTGTGTGCATCAAGCCTTTCAGGGACTCCTCTGGGGCCAATATTTATTTGGAAAAAACTGGAGAACTGAGACTGTTGGTACGGGACATTGGTGGTGAACCCAGCCAGGTGCAATGCTTCAACCTAGAACAGGGTGGCCTCTTTGTGGAGGCAACACCCCAGCAGGACATCAGCAGGAGGACCACAGGCTTCCAGTATGAGCTGATGAGTGGGCAGAGGGGACTGGACCTGCATGTACTGTCTGGTAAGTACCCTGTTCAGGGCTAGCATGGGTTAACTAATCATTAGTCCAGCTGCCTTTTCTCAGGTAACATTGGAGGTTTGCATAGTTACTCTGAGTTTTTTCCTACCCTCTCCTTTATTCACCTCTGTGAAACATTCCTGTGTCTATGGCTTCAATGTAGCATGCTTGTCCCATGAGCCCTTTGTCGTACTGAGGGACTGCAGGGTCAAAGAGTATCGGACCTTAAAATCAATGCAGTCTTTTCCCCAAGACCCCCTTTAAGAAGACTTCTGGTTGTGGTGCACCTTTAGGCTTCTGGAGATTCTGACGTGAGGGAAGTGAGGTGGTTCCCTGAGAATGGCCTATGGTCTGATCCCTAAAGGACCCTTTACAACTCATTTGAGATGGGGATGGGACTTCTACAAACTGGCTCGGGTTTTTAGTGTCTGCCATAACCTTGAAATAGTTTTGGGTGGAGAAGCTGTGATATCCCAGAGGCTTTTGTGAATGAGAAAATCACATAAGCTCTCTCTCCACAAGATAGAGCCAGGAACCTAATAGAGAGGCTCCTGCACAGAGCTGAGGTGCCTGCTAGGGACAGGGACAGAATAGCAGCCTCAGGAACCAATGCAGGGTCAGCTTTGTGACTGATGATGAGGTTCTGGTACGCATTTCTCCCACACCAGGTGAATGCCAGGTGAGGAGATATGTCTGCCTAATAACTGAAGCTCTGGGCTTGGCTTTGTTTTTGTTTGTTTGCTTTGTTTTGACTCAAGCAGATGTTTTTCTGAATGTCAGGCAAATTGCATCAAGGGTCGTGTGGCTTTGTGGGTGGGTAGTAGAGAGATGCCAGCATCAGAACCCTACGTTAGGGAAAGGCAGGTCTCTCCATTGGGGTCTTATTTCTTTGGTCATAAATGAGAGTGACTGATAGATCCTAAGAGCTGTCCTCTCTCTTCTCTGATCCTTACTGCTTGCTGCTTCAATGTCCGCACTTTAAGGCTAAGGGAAGGAGACCTGTGGGGGGTCACTCGAGTGGCCTCAGCTTCTCCCGGGGTTTCAGGAAGGCAGTAGCCCTGGCATAGGTATGTAGCTTTAGTGCTGTATTCGGTACTCAATGCACCTGTCAGACCACCGGATCTCACGCAAGGCAGTCCAACAGTTAAAATGTCGTCCCATCCCTGTGCCTAGGACTTTGCTGTGTTTGAGCCTCAGGGTTCCCTCACTATCCTAGAACATACACCTGCTTGGCCCTGGATGTCTGAAATCAAACCTGAGTGACTTTCCACACCTTGCCAGTGCCAGTTACTACACAGTGAACTATCAGAACTCAGAACAGGGTCTCAGACTAAGGTGGCTATTAGCTCTGGCCCAACCCTAGGATTGCCTGAAAGCAGTCATAGACACCTGTATTACTTAGAGCTGGGTGCCACCCTTCCCAGGAGCACTACCTAAGTCTCAGGGTTAAGATGGTCTCAACCTGGACACTTGGCTTGCTTGGGGGGTGGGGTTCATGGGTTATTTGTGCCTAAGAATGGGTATGTGATGTGGAATATTAGTGCTGGTTATTGCCCTGCTCAGATTGGGGCAGCGCCCGAGGTCTCTATGGCCAGCACAGTCTTTCCCTCTTCTGCTCTGGCCTTGGTGCAGTTTCAGAACTAAGATATAAGCAGCGTTAATGCAGTATCAGTCAGAGAAGAAAGAATGCACCTGACCTGGATGGTTGTGCCAGAGGCTGACAAGCTCTTAGATGAATCAGCTTCATTTGTGCTGACTCAAGAGAATAGTGATGCCATGGGCTGGAACCCAGATCGGAGTGCATGAGAGACTGTGTGAGTGTGCAACGGTGTGGAAACCTGTGCGTGTGCACGTGAGCCTTGCTCCCCAGCCAGAATGGAGGGGACCTGTCACTGCTCTAGGATAGTTCTATCAGAGCGTTTGTAGTATTTGTCCACTAGGATTGTGTAGTTGACTTGTGACTGCATCAAAACAGAAAAGACCAGGGCAGTGGGGTACAGTGCTGTTTCAGGGGCACAGATAGGTCCTAGGAGAGGTGACCCCGGCATCTGGGATGCTGGATTTGGCTGCTTGCCTGTGTCTGCTGCCCTTGTGGCCTTGCTCAGGATATCTGGGCAGTGGCACTACCTCTGACCCTTAGGGAAATCTGGCAGAATACTAAAGGCCCTACGTCTGACTACAGATAAAACTCCATCTGGAGGCTGACCTCCCTTGGCTCAGCTTTGTGAGAGAAATGACTGTGGGGTCATTTCTGGTCCAGGGAACAGGTACAGTTTGTGTGGGTTCTCGTTTCGTTCCATCCTGGCAGGCTCATGACGTAGGCCATTGCTGTGGAGAGGCCAAGTGAGGGGGTTGGTGCTAACAGTGGCATTTCGGACACACGGCTGAAGAGGTGGACAGCAGGACACTTCTCATCGCCATTGATGTTGCTGGCTCACGGCGCTCACACCTGCCACTTCTGAGCATGTCTGCCTATTCTTTCTAAATCCTGATCTGTTTGTTGCTCATAGGCTTGAGAAGCTGTATGGAGCCCCACTGCCCACGCACCTTTGGTAGCCTCAGAGTGAGAGCATGGCCCTGGCGGTGTAAGGGTTGATGGCTGTGTCTTTTTTGTTTGTTTTGTTGAGACAGGGTCTCTTTATTATGTAACTTTGGCTGTCCTGGAACTCGCTCCATAGACCAGGCTGTCCTTGAATTTACAGAGATCCACTTGCCTCTGCCTCCCGAGTGCTGGGATTAAAGGCGTGCGCCACCATGCCCAGCGATGGTCTTGAAGTGGAACAAAGCATTGTTTCCTGGAAGCCGAAGAACAAAAGGCATGTTCCTCTGGTCGGCTCCTGCCTTGGTGATTTCTTAGGCCACTGTAATTACCTTGTAATTATTTTGTGTCTTAACCCTCTCCCAACCCTGGATAAAGAAGGATGTTGTCTCCATTGACTTCCTTGCTAGGATGAAGGGTTCAGAGAACCCCTGGGTCTCCATTCTTCTGGTGGAACCTGGTGGTGGTGATCAGTGAAGGAGCCTAGACCTCATCTCCCAGTCTTGCTGCTCTGCTCCTGTTAAATCACAGCACCCACCACCTGTCACCAAGTGTACTAGGGACCTGAAAGGGCTTTGCTTTGGAACTGTATGTGTCATCCTGGCTGTCCTCCTTAGCCAGTGTTGCCCCGGCACCAGTTTCTCTGGCTTGCAAGGTCTGCAGGCTTTTCTAGCACCCAGCAATTCTTGCCTGTGTTTGCTTTCCCTGCTTTCCTCTGCTTTTGGCAGCTGTACCCAGACTGAGCCCTCGCCTGACTCTTCAGGTGTCCTCAGGAGGCTCCCTTAGATTCTTTTTCTTTATCCTTATTTGATTTCTTTGATGCACTTTCCTGCCTGGTTTCCAAAGTGGCTCCCAGGAAATGTGATGCCGGCGTCTGCGGCCAGCACAGTTTACAGCTGCTATGAACTTGATCGTTTAATAAGTGGAGGTCTTTATAATCCACTTTGAGTTTCTGCAAAAGTGAAGCTCAGAATTAGAACAGGGGTGCCTCCAGGTGGGCTGCTAGCTAGCTCATGGCACCGGCTCGTGGAGGCTGGTACAGGTCTGCAGGCTGACTAGCCTGACAAAGGAGCATCTCCTGCAAGGAGCTGTGAGCCAGGGCAAGCACAACTGAAGGGGATGGATGGTCTCTACATGTTCTCTGAAGCTAGCACCTGAGGTCTGAGCCCTATGATTCACAGAGAAGGAAAACTCATGGACTTGTTTTAGGCTACATCCCCAGGCCTAGGGTCCCTGCCCCTCAGAGCCTTTCCACTGCAAGTTGCTGCCGTGGTTCAACTTAGGTAATTCTCAACTCTGAGGTGCTTTAGGGTAGCTTCTGGGGACTCTTGCCTCCAACTTTCAACCCTTTCCCTAGCCTCTGCTGCCCTCTATCCTGAAGGGGACCCTCAGGTAGGCTTGGTCACTAGGGTCAATACCTGCCTGTGGACACTGGTCTGGTGCCAAACAGACCCATGTCTGCCCACACCAGTATGAACCACTGGTTCCTAGTTAGTATGAGAATGAATAGAACGCTACAGAAGCCACACACCTCAGCAGCTTGAGAGTTGGTGGTCAGGTAACCCCCAGTGCTGGGGACTATGATGACCCCAGCAAATATTCCAGGAAGGAAAGGAGCTGCAAGCCAACTAGGGTTGAGGGTGGACATCCAAGGGACCAGCAAACCACAGCTTCCAGGAGTCTGGCTGCATCCAGGTCTCCTCGGCGAAGTGTCCGGACTGTAAAGCTCACGTGGGGGTGGTAGTGCTTGATTTTCTGATGGGCTAAGCTGATGCCAACAGGTTGTACTTGTTCTGCGGCTTCTCCCTTTTCTGATAACTAAATAGAAGCCAAAGTGCTGGCAGGTGAGTGGGTGGGTGAGTCAGCAAGTGCTGAGGCTGGGAGGCACCCCGCCCCACCCCCCTTTCTGGGGTAGGACCAAAGGATAGGGCCCCAGACACACCCAGCCCAAGGGTCCACAGAGAGTCCTGCTTGGCCGGGACACTGTAAACCCTAAGGCTCTGTCGCAGGCTTACTCTTTCAGAACCTCATAAAGCTTCTCTGAACTCCTGTTGGCCTGGAAACACTTGGCCTGCTTGCCCTCGGCCCACACAAGTGTTGTCTTGGTTCCCCTGGGGCCAAGTCACCAGTGCTTTGGGTCAGTGTGTGGCCTCCAGGCGTGTGGATAGCATGAGTTTCTTCAGGACCAAGCTCTCCTAAGACAATGGCTGCCCCAAAGTCTTTGCAAGGGAATGGCCCCAGGGAAATTTATCTACTGAGACTTCATACCTCAGGGTTTCTGTTTTTTTGGAGAACTTGGCCCCAAGCAGGAAACTGAGCACGAAGTCTTGAGACATAATTCACAGCAAATAGCAAGCTTCCATCTTCCTGAATCCACTCTGAGTGCTCTGTGGAAAAGCTGCTGAGCCACAGTTTCTGTTCCACACCAAGGGAAGTGGTGCAAAGGGCAGGAGAGGGCCATCTCTGGAGAACTGGGCTGTATAAGAAGTAATCCGCCCGTGGGGTAGCTCAGAGGTACACCGTGGGGTGTATCTCTGGGCTCTCTGTAAGATGCCAGATCCCAGGTTTTGAGTGCTTCAAGCTTGAGTTCTGTGAGGAGGACTCAGTTTGATGGGCTTTGATAGGTAACTTGTCCCAAGTCTCGGTGAGGCCAGGGTAGGGTTAAACTGATGGCCCCAACCTGAGACTCCATACCCACAGCAGACAGATTTCTCCATTTACCCCCAACTCACATTAGCACCCCCTTTGCAGACTCTTAGCCTTGGTTCTTGTAGGAAATGCCTGGGCAAGATGGACTGAGTGAGATTCTCCACTGGGGCTATGATCTGGGAAGGAGGGCATCATACTGCCCTAGGAAGTCTGTTTTCCAGTAGGATGCCTGTGTCATTTTAGGATGTGGATGTGGAAACTGGGGGAGGTTACCTTGGTTGGGTGGTATAGGCACATGGTTTTAGTTCAGCTGGGGGTGTTTTGCATTGTGATAGTCATTTATTAACAATTTTGTTTTGTTGTTGTTTTGTTTTTAAATGAGTAGAGTTGTTGCTTATTTGGAAGTACATCAACAATCTCAACACAGTAGTGGCATGAAACTCCTTTGTCTGGGCTCATGTTATTTTGGCTACAGCATGAGCCAGGACTACCAAGTGATCACCTGGAATTGGTGTCTGGCTTGAGAGAAGTTGTTCTTGTGCTTCCTGCTTTGCTGATCACCTCAGGGTAGAGTTAGAGTGGTCAGAAGTTTCACCTTGACTTTGTCTCATTCTAACAGACTTCCTCAGATGTAGGGCAGGGAAGCAGGCCTTTTATCTTCTGCCGTGTCAGGGCTTGGGAGGGTCAATGACTAACCAGCGTTGTCTGGGTTGTATCATCCACCCTGTTCTTTCCTCCCCAGCCCCGTGTCGGCCATGCAGTGACACTGAGGTCCTCCTTGCCATCTGTACCAGTGACTTTGGTAAGTCTATCCTGTGGTTGTCTTTCCAGGGTCTGAGGGCTTTCCCAAGTCAGCAGTGATTCGTGTGTGTGTGTGTGTGTGTGTGTGTGTGTGTGTTGGGGGGGTGGTGCTGAAACTGCCCAACCTGGCCTCACCCTGGACTCACAGGGAGCAGTGCACTGTGTGCACTAAGTGAAGTCTGCACACCATGCATGTAGGCAGAGCTTTGGTTTGCAATCTAGGTGTGCCAGCGTGTTCTCATTGTGCAAACCAGCTCACAACCTCCTGGGGACTCTGGGAGTCCATAGGTTCCCTGTAACTTTTCAGAAGTTCTCTGGGAACAGAGTTCAGAGGGCAGTCTGGTGTGTCCCTGTGCCAGCCCCAGCTCAGAGCTCTGCCCATTCCTCATCCAGGTGTTTGGGGTTTTGGAGACCTTTCTGGGGTCAGGGATGTTTGCACAGTGCTCTTCTTGGTCTCCTTGCTAAACTTCTGCCATACGGTGGCTTACCCTAAGCTCAGGCCCTGCTGGCCCTACTCAAACTCTTATTTAAAAACCAGGAACTATCACTCGGTGGGATCTTGACTCTGTTTCTCTACTTTCTAGGCCCAAACCAACCTCCCAAAACAAGTCATTCCCTGTCCCTTCTCCTCACTTCAATCTTGTCCTGTGAGCTGTGCTGTGAAACCTGATAGGACCCAGAACCGAGGAGCATTTTGCTTACATTTTTTGTTCTTACCTGAAGAGCATGTGGTATTTAGCTGATGCTCAGTGGAATACCTTTGTCCGACACTGTCAGTATCATGGAGTGCTGAGCTTTCCAAAGGCTGGCAGTGGGTTCAGGTCCAGGTTCTAAACTTTGCTAGCCCAGGACATGCCCAGGTTGACCTGCCATTGTTGACAGTGCCCTTTCGATCTCCTGACCTCTGTCTCCTTCCTCTGCAGTTGTCCAAGGCTTCATCCAGGATGTCACGCACGTGCCAGAGCAGCAAGCTTCCGTCATCTCCCTGCGGGTGAGCAGGCTCCACCGGCAGAAGAGCAGGGTCTTCCAGCCAGCTCCCGAGGGCAGTGGCCATTGGCTGGGCCGTGTCACGACACTGCTGGAGTGTGGTGTCCGGCCAGGGCATGGAGAGTTCCTCTTCACCGGACATGTGCACTTTGGGGAGGCACAGCTTGGGTGTGCCCCACGCTTTAGTGACTTTCAGAGGATGTACAGGGATGCAGAGGAGAGGGGCACAAACCCATGTGAGATCGAGATGGAGTGACCTGCAGGGTGAAATGGTACGCCACTGTTTGTGTCCTCAGGTGCGAGTCTGCAGGGTGGTGGCATGGGCCCAGCCTGTTGCTCAAGCTGGGGAGGTACATGCTGCTCTGACCCATTGGGTCTCAGTCAAGGATGCCCTGACCCATTGGAAATGCTGTAAACTTCAAACTAAGTTATTATTTTTTGTAAAAAAGAAATGTACATAACAAACAAGCTCTTGTGTCTGAAGATGCCTTTGGTGTGCCCATTTAATGGTGTTTTTTAGAAAGTTAACTTTAGCCATTGCATTTGGGCTGGTGGGAGCTAGGTTTGGTGCTCAGTGATGGCTGGGTGGTTTCCATGGTTACCACTCACCCTGGTTATCCTTGTGATAGAAATGTATGGAACTAATACTTTTTTTATTTTCTTTTCATTTTGTTCCTGATTTTTAAAGACCATCTCTGCAGTTGGGAACTGTCCTAGACTGTAGGCTTCTTCCATTCCAGAGAATCAAGACCCGGATCTGAGCACACTGCTATATCCATCTAATCCCATCAGATGGGTCCCTGCATTGAAGGTTCTCTGCTCAGCTGTGGCACTGTTATCCCAAGACCTCTTTCTCCCATGACAATTCTGCATGGTGCTGCCTAGCTTTAGGCACATGCTCCTCCCCTGCTCCTACCAGGCCACCTTCTGCATCTGTCCACACATTTTCCAGTACTTGTCCTTTGACTCTAGGTTTCCCCAATGCACAGAACAAATCTTGGGATACCAAGGGACCTAGCCTACTTAATGGCCCCATTTCTTCAGAGGGTGTGAGTTTTTTTCTGTGGTTAAAAAAAAAATCTCCACAAATTGAGGCTTAAACATCAGGCTTTAATTTGCACAATCCTGGAAGCCAGAGTGGGCATGAGCAGGACCACATTTCCACTGGAGATTCCAGGAGGGGCATTTTAGCTTCTGGTGACTCCAGGCATCCTTAGCCTTGACCATTTTACTCTGGTGTTGCTTTCCGCCACGGGACTGCTTTGTATGTTTCTGTGTCTAATTTCTGTCTTCGGAGGACGCAGGTCATCGATTTAGGGCCCACCCTTGTGTCTGTGTCAAATTTCTGTCTTCGGAGGACACAGGTCATCAATTTGGGGCCCACCCTGGTGACCTCATCCTCACATGATTATGACTCCATTTTCAACTAGGTCACAGTCAGAGGCTACAGTGAACATCAAATCTGGAGGAGGGATACTCATCCTCGGGGCTGGAGAGATCCTCAGTGGTTAAGAGCACTTGCTACTCCTACAAAGGACCTGTTTGGTTCCAGCATTCATGTTGGGTGGCTGGCAATTGTCTATAACACCAGCTCAGAGTGGTCGTTATAGCAACCTCTTCTGCCTCCACAGGCACCTGCACTTATGTGCGCGCGCGCCTGCGCGCGCGCGCGCGCACACACACACACACTTTAAAAAGAAACAAAAAAAATTTCACTCCAGTATAGGGAGTTTGGCGTGGGCTGCATCTCACCTCTGTGTCCCAGCTCACAGGTCCTGTCCTGCTAGAGTCTTGGCTGGGACCTCATCAGTTCCTGGGAGTTGCTGCCTCCTGTGCAAGTTCTGAGAACTCAGTGGCTCTTCCCAGTTCTTGAGGCTTGTTGGGGGATCCCCTCCCCCTCCGACTTTGGCCCTCAAGGGTAAACAGACCCAATCGTTTTATTTATTCACCAGGTGCTTCTTCCCTTGCGGTTTCTGAGGCCAGACCAAGGAGAGACTGATATGGCCAGTGAGCACCAGGCTGGTGTGCCAGTGTAGGTGTGCACCACGCTAGCGTGTGCCAGCTCAACTTGACCTGGTATAGGTCTGCAGGTCATGACAAGAAGCAGGTGCCGATGGGTGAGGACGTGAAGCAGCAATTTGTGATGGGCTGGGCCCTGCTGTGCCTGGTGATTATGATACCTTATGTTAGCAGGACTAGGTCACACAGAAGCCATGCCCAGTCGAGCCCCTCCTAGTTCCTCCTCTTGGCCTACAGGAAGCTGCAGAACAGGAATGGTGTGTTGGCTACCATCTGTCTCTACAGGAGATTGGGGTCAGCCTTACTAGATTCAAGTGAATGGCCTCAGCTTTTGATATACCTGGGGGTGAGGCCCTTTGCACAAGATGAGAGAGAACTGGGCTTCCCAACAGGTGAAAAAAAAATGGTCTCTTTGATAGAGCCTTGGCTGGAGCTGGGGAAAGACCCAAGAGGCTGAGAAGTGCTGACACCTGTTGAAATAGGAGCGGCGGGGCTGCGTCCTCAGCACCCCGGCTCCTGGTCGCCTGGCTAGCTTATGCCTGAAATAACAACACACAAACTGTATTCTTTTAAACACTGCTTGCCCATTATATCCAGCCTCTTCTCGGCTAACTCTCGCACCTGGACTAGCCCATTTCTAATAATCTGTGTAAGCACCCCAAGGTGCGCTTACCAGGGAGCTGCCTGGGAGAGTTTCTCTTCCTCCCAGCATCTTAGTCTGTTTACTCCACCCACCTATGTTCTAAGCTATGAGGCCAAGCAGTGTGTTTATTACTTAACCAATGAAATCAACAGATTGATATATGACATTCCCACATCAGACACCACCTACAGATAACTCCTTACATGTAACAGGGATGTCTAGGTGGATACCCAGTTCCTTGTGGGAACATGTCCATGGCTTGGTACTGGAACAGAGCTGGGGAAAGGGCATGGTACTAGGTGGGAACCATGGTGTTTAGGTGAAGCTGCCTCCTCAGAGAACCGTAAAGCCCACAGAACCTTAGCATCTGCCATGAAGTTGTGGACGCTACTCTGTGACTCTATCCAGAGGTCGAAGGGGAGCCATGTAGGAACCTCAAGTCCCGGCCCACCCGTGCCCCAAATTTCACCTTTCTTACCTGTAATGGATTAAGTAAAATGCTGTGGATCCCTGGCGGCACACATGGGCGGCAGTGGGCCAGTGGTGCGCCCTCTGTGGACTGGGCGAGGCTTCGCGCTCCTGGACGGGGGGGGGGGGGGG